>NC_049260.1:13969807-14270276 GCF_011100685.1 Canis lupus familiaris | reverse complement strand
GGATCACGCCATGGGTCAAAGGCAGACGCCAAACTGCTGCGCCACCCAGGGATCCCTGGTATTGTGTTTTAAATTTTGGTTTCTGTGTGTTTATTGTTAGTTTATATAAGTGGTATGATTATTTTTGTGTGTTTATCCTGTATGTGCAACCTTGTTGAATTCACTTATTAATTCTAGAGGGGTTTTTTGTAGACTTCCTTGGAATTTTCTTTTTATACAATCATGTCATCTGCAAACTGGTGCTGGTTTTCTCTCTTTCTTTCCAAGCTGTATGTATCTTATTTCCTTTTCTTATCTTATTGTGCTTAGTGGGACTCCCGGTACTATGTTGAATACGAATGGGCATCCTTGTCTTGTTCCTGATCTTCAAGGGAAAGCATTTCACCATTAAGGATTATGTTAGTTGCAAGATTTTTGTAAATGTTCTTGATCAGGTTGATGACCTTTTCTTCTAGTCCTAGTTTTTTTGAGCCTAAAAAAATTATGAGGGATCCCTGGGTGGCTCAATTGTTAAGTGCTATTCACAATCCTGCTATTGGCTCAGGATGTGATGCCAGGGTCCTGGGATTGAGTCCTGCATCAGGCTAGGGGAGCCTGCTTCTCCCTCTGCCTGTGTCTCTACCTCTGTCTCTGTGTCTATCATGAACAAATAAATAAAATTAAAAAAAAACCATGTACGTGAGTTTTCAAGAACTTTTAAAATGTTGGTTATTTTCTTTCAGTATTTTAAAATACTACTTATAGAGGCCACTTCTAGGTAAACATGGCTGAGCAATGCAATGTAGAAAGACTCACAGTGACCCCCCTGGCTGAATACAGACAGACCCATCAGGTGACCCACCTCAAAATATCTGTAGGCCCTAACTGACCAATGGGCTACTTACAACCAGGCACAGTTACCAAAAAACGGAGAATATTCCATATGTCTCCATACCGTCTCATCTTCCCCTTTTAAAAACAGCCCCCACCCACTGCCTCACTGTAGATGCTGCTCCTCTGCTGTCCTGCCCGCCGCTTCCTCAAGCTGTGTTCAGTAAACTTCTATGCCTTCTGTTCTGCCTCAGCTGAATCCTTTCACCTTCTGCACCTGCGCCTGCACCACTGGCTTCTACCTGCTTATTGCCCCACATTTGGGGGGCCCCATCTGATCGGACAGATACCCCATTTAGATACCACAATACTTAATTGCCACTTTGTCTCTGTATGAAGTTCTAATATGAGGATACATCATTCTCCCTGTCAACTCTATCTGTCCTGGGTGGGTAGGAGGACCCAGCTGAGGGTAGGACTTTTTTTGTTGGGTGGGACTGAGGAAAATGGAGAGAAGAGATCTTAGGGCCCTGCTGGGGGTGGGGGAGGCTATTACCAAGTCATCCAACCACAAACTATGGTGCTGAGAAGGTTCATAACAAATTACCACAAATTTAGGGCTTACAACAACAAAACTTTATTCTCTTGCAACTCTTGATGTCAGAAATCTAAAATCAAGGTGTTAGCAGGGTTGTGTTCCTTCTAGAGGATTTAGAGGAGAATCTATTTCCCTACCTTTTCCATCTTCTAGAATCTGCCTACATTTCTCCATCTTTGAAGCACATCACTCCACCCTCTCATTCCATTACTACATCTCCTTCTTTCTCTTGGACATTAACTCTACTGCCTCCTTCCTTAAGGACCCATGTGATTACATTGGGCTCACCTGGATAATATAGGCTACTCTCCTTAAGATCCTTCACTTAGGGTGGCTCAGTTGGTTAAGCCTATGACCTCACCTCAGGTCATGATTTTGGAGTTGTTGGATAGAGCCCTGCATCAGGATTCCCACTCAGCAGGGAGTGTGCTGGAGATTCTCTCTTTCTCTCTCTCCCTCTACCCCCCCCTTCTGCCCCTACCCCCCACTCATGCACACTCTCTCTCTCTCTCAAATAAAAAAATAAATCTTTTTTAAAAAGATCCTTAATCACATCTGCAAAGTTCCTTTTGCCATGTAAAATAACATGGTCACAGGTCCAGGGATTGGAATGTGGACAGCCTAACACAGAGGGTGACTGTGGACATGATGATGATGAAGTGTTCTAAAGAGAGGCATATGGATTAAACAGACTGTGGTTTGAGTTCCCCACCCAGTTTTATAAGCTGTGTGACGTCCAGTGAATGTCTTAATCTGGGTAAACCTTTCTTCATCTGCAAAACTGTAACCTCTGCTGCGGTAGAGATGACAGCTGCCCATCAAAAATTTATATAGCCCTTCCAGAATATGCAGTTGTGAGTAGGAAGCAACTTCCCAGTCAAGGACTACATTTCTTGGTACCAGTTGCATCTAGGTGAGACCCATGCAACTACCAGTGGAACGTGAGTGGAAGTACTGTGTGTCACTTCCTGGCTGGGGTACCTGTGAAGAAGAGGTGTCTTCTCCATGCTCTCCTCTCTCACCTGCTGGCTCCATGTTGATTCCCAGGTGACCTTGGAAGCCTAGTTGGGAAGATGGTAAAGCTCCCAGTAGCCTGGGTCCCTCAGTAGCTGCATGGAACAGAGTCTCTCCTCCTGTAACTGCCAAGATAGACAACTGTCTGGGACTGTAATGCAGGCCAGGAATAAATGATGTTAAGCTACTGAAATTTTAGGTTTGTTCATTACAACAGCTAGCATTGTCTTCAGCAATACGTCTACTTTGCAGCCTACTATTATCCCCTGGGACTGTAAATTGAAAAAATGTGTGTAAAGGCCATGTTAAGGGACTAAGGGACTCGGAGACTGGAAAGTCATGAACTTTTCTGCCTAGAGCAGTGGTTCTCAACTGGAGCATGCATCAGAATCCTGAAGGTTGGGGATCCCTGGGTGGCTCAGCGGATTAGTGCCTGCCTTTGGCCCAGGGCGCAATGCTGCAGTCCTGGGATCGAGTCCCTCATCGGGCTCCCTGCATGGAGCCTGCTTCTTCCTCTGCCTGTGTCTCTGCCTCTCTCTCTCTCTGGGTCTATCATGAATGAATAAATAAATCTTAAAAAAAAAAAAAAAGAATCCTGAAGGGTCTTATTAAAATACAGATGCAAGGCCCTACCTCAAGAGGGCCCTGGTTTGAGAGTGGGCCTCCTGACACCCTGAACCTCTCCTGAGGTTTCTCTCTCTTGCCTGTCTTTTCTGCTTGGATGTGACCTCCCTGAGGGCAGGCACTGAGTCCGACTTGTTGGACGCTTCATCCCAGAAGTAGCATAGCATGTGACAAATACTAGTCCCCCCACCAGTATCGGAGGAAGGAAAAAGGAACAAGGTCGCAGCCTTCATTCAGCTCCAAGGGCTGAGTTAGAATCAGTAGGCTTCAGTTAAAGGGTTTGATGATTTCCTCATTCCTAAATAGCTTTGATTGGGGTTCTTTGTTCCTTCCTGATCCCCTCAAAGCGAGGAGAAGGCGCAGCAGTAAAAGCCTGTGCTGTTGTCTGCCAAGCAGATTTTCACTTTTCACTTTAGCTGGTATCTCTTTGGAAGGGCTCCTGGGGTTGATGAAATAGTTTGTGTCCCAGAAAGTATATCTGTTCTCCTATCAGGCAAAATTTATTTTGCCTTTGCATTTTGGGGGTTTAATCTCTGAATGAATGTATTCACTTGATCGTGCCCGAGGATTTCATCTCAGAGGGCTGCTGTCCATTTGAGAAAGTGCATGGACTATATTTGTGCTCAGCGGGACTTCCCTGCACCGGCTTCACAGCAATCAGCAATCACTTCTCTGGGGCTGGCCCCATGTGGAGGCTGAGGAGGGAGTGCTCCCCTGGTGCGAGGGGAGTTCCTGGGGGGGAAGGTGAAGCTGAGGCTTTAGGAGCAGCCATTAAAAAGCAAATGCTATCTGGAAAAGGGGGAGAGGGGTGGAAAGAGACAATTCTGTGCACTTGGCAATTTTGCCTGTGGCAGCCTCTGAATTGGATCTCTCTTTGAAGGAAGGAGTTTGGCATTAGCAATTCCGAAGGAGAGTCCCGATTCTAGCAGCTGAAAGCTGCCTGGGGGCCCGGAGGGTGGCAGCCCGGGGCAGGAGCACCCTTTCATCTAGACTGGTGGCCAGGGCCCCGGTGTGGAGATGCCAGAGGCCCCGAGGAGGCTGGGGGCTGCTGCTTTGGGGTTAGTCTGCCCCTGCACACAGGGCCTCCCCGAATTCTGACAATTCTGACGAGATGGGGCAGCCTTCCCCAGATCACCACCCACATGGGTCGCCTGTAGAGGCCTGAGCTATATCCGATTTCAATTTCTTGGGTTAATTTATACTCCACTATAAACAAACTCTTGTAAAAGCTAAGAGCCGGCAAGGATAAAGGAGCTGTTTTTCCATTACAGTCTCTTTCTTCTGATTGGTAGTGAAGTGAATTTTTCAATAACAGAGACTCGAGATTTTGCCCTCAGGGCATCTGGAAGGTGGGTACCAGGGAGGAGGTGACGGGCAAGTCAGCGAGAGCCCCTCGATGCTTGGCTCTGTTTTGGGGGCCTTCACTCATACCGAAGCAGGGGAAGGGGAAAGTCATGCCTCCCCCCCCACCTGGAGTTTAACCATAACTCACAGCGTGGTGCAATGTGGGAAAATGTAAACACGGCTCTGTGGCCAGCCCAGGCCTCTCCAACTCCAGCTAATTGCTGCTTGAATCTCCTCTGTCAGCCTGTGTTTCAGCATCAAGCTATTTTCTCACTGAGGTTTTTTATTTTACTTTGGGTTTTCGAGGAGATGTGGTGTTTTATGTGGTGATTATCTGAGAGCTCGATTTCCCCCCATTTCAAATTGTAGCTAATGTGGCGCATTTGGGATCCTGTACAATTTTTACCCATTAATCTCATCTCACCTGCTAAAAGAAGCTTGATCCCTGATCATCTCCACCCCTCCGTGTTTTATTTTCACACTTGTATTCTAAAACTTTTAGAATTGCTTTTCCTGCTCCGGGTTTTGACTACAGGCCTGCCAATGACTGGGTTCATTTGTAGGTTCATTTCTTTATGTCACCGTCTAGTGTCCGCTGAGGTCTTGGAATTGGAAGGGCTTTTCTTCTCAAAATCTTCTAATGAGTTGCCTGGGTTTTAATTTCAGGCTCTTCTTTCCAGACATGGTAGTAAAATGAGAGGTTATTGAATCAGCCCTCATGATTTTTAATTTGTATGCATATAAATTCTGTGTTTATATGATTGCTGAGAAATTACCTTTAAACTTTCTCTTTTAGTCTCTAGTTAAATGTACTTTATAAATGGTTGCTATGAATTTGGCAGCTTTAAAAAATTCAAGTTTGAGCTGAGATTATTTGTCAGCTTTATTGAGGTGTAATTGACAAAATTGTATCATATTTAAAGTGTAAATCGGGATGATTTGATATATGCATACATTGTGAAATGGTCCCCCCTCATTTAGTTAATTACTACATCTATCACCTCACATATTTATCTCTTTAAATGTTTTTGTGTGTGTGTGAGAGAGAACATTTGAATTCTAATTTCAATCATGCAGTACAGTGTTATCAACTATAATCACCATGCTGTATATTAGCTCCTCAGACCTTGTTCATTTTTATAGCTGAAAGTTCGTATCCTTTTACCACCCTCTCCCTATTTCTCCCACCCCCAGCTCGTGGCAACCACTTGTGTACTGTTTTGTGAATTTGACTTTTTTTTTTATTCTGCATGTAAGTGATACCATGCAATATTTATTTGTCTTTCTCTAATTCCACTTAGCAAAATGTCCTCAAGGTCCATCCATGTTGTCACAAAAAGGCAGGATTTCCTTCTTTTTCATGGCTGACTAATATTCTAATCGTATGTGTATTATATGTACATTATAAACATTATGTATATAATATATATACATATGTATAATATACATACCACATCTATTTTTCTTTGTTCTGATGACTTCCTTTATTTAGCACCTCCAATGTGCAAAGGAAAACTAGGTGTTATGAAGTTTCAGAGATGAATAAACACAAGCTTAGGAAGCTCACAATATAGTGATTATGTGACTCTAATAATAACTAATAACAACATCTAATATTCCTGAACATGAAAAATGCCAATATAGTAAAAATCATTGAATTGTGCACCTAAAAATATGTGCCAGGCATTTCGCATACATTGCTTATCTATTTTTTATCTATTTATTCATCTCTTTTAAAGAAATCTAGATATAATCACATGCAACATTATATTAGATTCACATGTACACTATAATGATTTGACATTTGTATATTTTGTGAATGATCATCACAATAAATTTGGTTCATATCCATCACCATGCATAGTTACAAAATTTCTTCTTTTTTCCTTGTGATGAAAACGTCAAGGTCTAATCTCTCAGCAACTTTCAAATATGCAATGCAGTATTATTAACTATAGTTCCCATGTGCTATATTTCATCCCCAGGGCTTATTTATTGTATAGCTGAGATGCCACATCTTTTTTATCCATTTTTATCTGTTGACAAACTCTTGGGAGGCTGAGATTTTTTAAAATTTTAGACTTTATGTTGGTAGCAAATTATCACAGGGTTAGTTTCCTATGGGGGCACTGGATGTACATTATAGTTCATACAAAATCTAGGAAGAAGATGGAAAAGTTGAGGGCAGTGTCTATTCTGCCTCTGGCTCATTATTCCCACCCAACACACCCATCACCCACTTGTAGATAAAGACCCATCAGAGACTATTTGCAATCCTTTTTCTGGGTCCTTTTCACCTGTTTCTGAGTTTGCCAAACCTGAAGTTTGACACAGGTCCTGATCCTTGTTGGAGTTTCCCTCCAGATTGTTACCCCTCATATCATCTGTCACAGTAGGAAACTGAGCCTAGGTCTGGTTCTTTGTGTCAGGCCTGCACCAGTCTCTTGGCTAGTGCCTCACTTAATGCGGGACAGGGGCATAGCTTTTTTCCCAAAAGAATAAGCTGCCAGGACAATTTTAGGTCATAAGGGCCGAGGCTACTAGAAGGCAGACCCATATTCAAGAGGCCAAGACTCAAGGGACTAACAGGATAACCCATTTAGGGGCCAAAACAGTCAGGGAGAGGGCCTGGGCTGTGTCTGCTTGAAAGAGAAGGACTCAGATCTGGGAGGTACCTGACTCCAATGTAAGTAAGACTTCAGGGCAAGTGTGTACTTTAAAAAAATAAATAAAATATTTAAAGGGGCACCTGGGTGGCTCAGTTGGTGGAGTTGATCTTGGAGTTGTGAGTTCAAGCCCCACATTGGGTGTGGAGCCTACTTCAAAAAATAAATAAGATGATTTTTTTTTAAAAGAAGACTTCAGGGCAAATGTGAAAGAACTATGATACTTGATGATGGAGATAAACTGGGATGGGCAGGATATTTTTATGCAATAACTGCACCCAGCTAGGAATTTTGAAAAGAGTATCGATACATATTTTAAAAGCATGTTAATTTTAGGCTGGCTGAAATATTTCATTAGAAAAGCATGTTCTGTGACCTTGTTACTCAAAGAAGGTTCATGAGAAATATAAGCCTCCCCTGGGAGCTTGTTAGAAAATGCAGTCTCAGTCCCTGCCCTAGCCCTACTGAATCTGATTCTGCATTGTAATAAATCTCCCAGGTGATTTATATACACATTAAAGTTTGGGTGTTAGCTCTCCCTCTCCTGATTCCTCTCCTCCACCCCCTGCCTCTTCCCTTCCTTTCTCCCCTCCTCTGTCCTCCTCTCTCTTTTTTTGCATTTGAAAAACTTTTAATTTGGAAATAATTACAGATTTATAGGAATTTGCAAAGGTGGTATAGAATGGTCCCATTAGACTCTTCGCTCAGTTTCCCCCAATGGTTACATCGTATGTAACTGTAGTACTGCATCACTTCTTTATAAGACTGCAAAAACTATTATGTTTACTTGCTGAGAGGTAGTACAGCAGGTGGTGCTTCATTGGGTTGTGGGCCACTTTCATGTCTTGTTCGACCTGGTAGGATTCTGTAGCTAAAGGAGATGGTGCTGCCAGTTTCAAGGGGAGACAGCATTGCTAACAGGGTGATGGGTGCTGGTGTTGTGTAGTCGTCCCTTTGTGGGTCCTATCATAGGTCTTCAAATGGTCAGTGCCAAGAGCAGGGTAATGGGCCTGGACATAGGGAATGGGCTGAGGCCTGACACCAGAGCTGGAGTGACAGGAAGGCCAAGCCAAGTCATTGAACCCTAGATAAGCATAAATGAGGAACCTTAAGTTGGAATGTGAGAGAAGCAAGGTCTTTGGGACAAAATCTGAAATCAGCATTGACGTGGATGGAGATGGGAGAGAAGGAATTAACAGGGCCATCCCAGTAAATTTGAGTATACAGTTTTTGGTTTTAGGTGGATTCTCCTTTGAAGGCTCTGAATGATATCCGGTGGCCTTACAGGTGTAGAACTCCGAACTTGGGGATCCCTGGGTGGCGCAGCGGTTTGGCGCCTGCCTTTGGCCCAGGGCGCGATCCTGGAGACCCGGGATCGAATCCCACATCGGGCTCCCGGTGCATGGAGCCTGCTTCTCCCTCTGCCTGTGTCTCTGCCTCTCTCTCTCTCTCTCTGTGACTATCATAAATAAATAAAAATTAAAAATATATTTAAAAAAAAAAAAAAGAACTCCGAACTTGACTTTGTCATTCAATTAAAAGGTGAGTTTGGGATGCGAGAATCTGAATGTGATGGGTCAGAGTTGATGGCAGCTTGAAAAACCAGGAGAGGAGTGAGCTCAACAGAATCAGGTAGAAACAGATGCGTGTAAACGAGGCTACACAGCATTGAGGACAAGGCGAGGGAGGTTGGGCCAAAAACCTGACTCAATTCAGCGTGAGCAGGGCCAAAGGCAGAAAGAAAGGCTGCTTGAGTCTGGTTCCAGGACACCCAGGAGCAGAGGCAGCTGGAGGAAGCAGAGTTACATGGAGCCCAGAACCAAATGGACAAGAGCAGAATTCCTGCACCACCTTGCATCAGAGGCCCTGCACCCACAGAGTGTTAGGGATTGCCAAATTCCTGGGAGGGAATGACGAGCCCAGGGGTGCTGAACGTAGAAAGCTAGTTAAGCTCTGGGGATGACAGCGGTGTCACTCATGGTCACTTTGTGTCTCCTCTGATTCTGAATGCCACGTAGCTTATTGCCTTGCTACTCAAAGTATAGTGGGGGGAAGGCAGCACCAGCACCCCTCGCAGCTTGGGGGAAATGCAGGATCTCAGGTTCCACTCAGACCAGGTACAGCAGGATCTGTGTTTTAACAGAAGCCCCCAGCTGCAGTTACTCCGATGCACTTCAAAGTTAGGGAAGTGCTAGCTTATTGTTTAGCACATGGGCATCCTAGAGATCTGAATTTGCAATCCTGTCTCTCAACAATTGTCTATTTGTGGAACCCTCGGTCTGGTTCCTGGCTCTTGAGAGTGAATTATAGGGCAGCGGTTATTTTTCTTTTTAAGATTTTATTTATTTATTTGAGAGAGCACGAGAGAGCAAGAAAAAGCATGAGTGGAGGAGGGGAGAGGCAGAAGGAGAGGGAGAAACAGGCTCCCCACTGAGCAGGAAGCCCAGCCTGGGGCTCAATCCCAGGACCCTGAGATCATGACCTGAGCTGAAGGCAGACGCTTAATTGAGCCATCCAGGCACTCAGGACTGTGGTTCTCAACCTTTGCTGCCCATTAGAGTAACTTGAAGAATTTCTTAAAATACAGATGCCTTCGCTCTACCTTGGGCCTTTTGAATTTGATTGAGGGGCTGGGATGAAATTCTGATTCACTTGGTCTGGGGTGGGGCCCAGGCATCAAGAGTTCTGAAAGGGGATGTCTGGGTGGCTCAGCAATTGAGACTCTACCTTTGGCTCAGGGCTTGATCCTGGGTCTGGGGATCAAGTCCCCCACAGAGAGCCTACTTCTCCCTTTGCCTATGTCTCTGCCTCTCCCTCTCATGAATAAATAAATAAATAAACATAAAAAAAGAGTTCTAAAAACTTCTCACATAATTCTAGTATGTAGCCTACTGGAGACCTGGGAACTGGGGGAAGAGGGAAGAGAAGGTAGCAGAGGGCTCTCTGTGTGAAAGGGAGAAATGAAGGTTCCTGAGGCCTCAGAGTGGCCGGCAGTTAAAGGATCCTGCAGCTCAGGGGTTCTGTGAAGAAGGGTCAGTCTTCAAAAGTGAATACACTGCAACAACCCACTGACCGAGGCTCTTGGGCCATTGTTGTCCCTAAATGGCAGGTCTTGGATTTTGGCCACGTTGGCTGGGTATGGGCCATGAGGTTCCAGAAAGCCTTTTCTCTGACAGAAGGGGGATCTGATCAGAACCAGTCGGAAGCCTGCCATTACTACTGTCACAAAACATTGGGGGATGGTTCAGAGGGGAGGCAGTGAAATGAATTGGGAGGCTCATGGCTGAGGTTCAGGCCAGAGATGATGGTGATTGGGCTAGGGTGGTGGCCCAGGAGATCTGGCTCATGGGAAGGTCAGGGCCTTGTCCCATCCGGGCCCTGTCTCGCCTCCTTCCTCCCCATTGTTTGGCTGGACCCCACTGGCTGGTGCAGCGCAGGAAGGCCAGGAGACAACATGAGTGCTTGGCCGTCAGTACTCTGTGGCTAAGTGGCAGGCCAGCCTTGTGGCTTGCCATCCATCCTTGACTGGATGTCTTTCATTTGTCCTTCTGTCTTATTTCCGGCTTTCAACATGCTGAATGAATCCTGCTCAGGACTTGTGTTGCCTCTGAGAACAAGAGCTGTGCCTTGCTTGTGCTTGTCCTTCTCTCAGTTTCTTTACCTCCTTCCCACATGAAATATATGTAGAGAAACTGCAAATTGTCCCCAGTAGCCATTCTCCTTTTCTTCTGTAATAAGGCAACTCTTGATTTTTAGGTAGGTACCTTTCACAACCTACCATAGAGCTAAGTGTGGCCATATGAGCAAGTTCTGGCAAATGGGGTGTGAACAGAAGTGATGTGTTCCTCTTCCCAGTTGCTAGAGTGTGGGACTGGTGAGGAGACATCTTGGAGATGGGTGAGAAGGGGAGATGAAGCCTGGGTCCTGTGATGACTTCTATGTGAGTCAGAAATAAACTTCTGTGTCTTGTTTAAGCCACTGTCATTTAGGGTCTCTTTCCCATGCTGTTGAACTCATTTCTTCCCTAACAGAGTTTTAGTCATGCCATCACCCTACCTGAATGCCTGTATATTGTAGACACTTTTACATATTTCAGATCACAACACTCTGAAGCCTTGATGAATCTCAGGTGTCAACGAAAGGATCTAAGATTTCACCCATGACTGTGTGATCCCAGATCTCTGGCCTTTCTGCATTAAGCCTTACAGTAGCTGATACAAATTTAGGCATTTTGAGTTTTGTTAAGGATATACAGTTGACCTTATAAAAACATGGATTTGAATAGCATGGGCCCCCTTATATGTGGATTTTTTAATTGTATAGTACTTATTGTACTGTATTTTCTCTTCCTTTTCATTTTCAAGGGTTGACTGTAATAGTGAGAAGAAGCCAAATGGAAATTTAGGCTCTCAGAGATGAACCAGAGTAAGGAATCTCAAACTTGTAGGTGCACAGGATTCTCTTGGGGATTATTCCATGTCTACCTGAAAGTACAGGAGGAAAAACAAAAACATGTGTGGACCCAATCTTTTCAGCCCATGGCATCAGCCCGGACAGCCCACAGCTAATTTAATAATAAAACCTTGTTTTGTTCTATTTCTATCACTTTCCAGAATATCCTGGGATGGGGTTAATTTCATTAGATTGGTGTAGAGCAGAGGCTCTCAAAGTGTAGTACCTGGGCTAGAAGCATCAGCATCACCTGGGAACTTGTTAGAACAATCTTGCCAGATTCTCAGGCCCTGCCACAGAGGTGCTGAATCAGGGACTCTGAGAGTGGGGCCCAGGGATCCTGAGGATTTCTCCACGAGATTCTAATGCAGGCTCAAGTTTGAGAACACTGGTGTGGAAGAAAAAGCCTGGAAAGAGGCAGTTATTTTATGATGGAATGAAAGCCTTCAGCTGGAAATTAAAAAATCGGCAGTCTTCACTAAATACTTTGCAGAATTAAGCACATTGATATTTTTGTTATTATATATCAGTTAAGAGCACAGACTCTAGAGCCTGATCTGTGTTTAAATCCCAGCTCTGCAATGATTAGCTTGGACACCTTCTGTTAACATGGGGACGATAACAGTATACCTACCTCGCATTGTTAAATGAGTCAACTTTTGTAAAGCACGTGGAAGGGTATCCGGTATTAAGTGTCAAAGAAGTGTTTGTTAAATAACAAGAACAGCAACAGTGTATGCAGGACTTGGTGTGCACAGTGACTGCTCAGAAAATATCTTTAGTTTAAGAAAGAAAATGGAGCAACTGGAACTAAAGGACAGTAGGAGGACCCCAGGGAATCAGTATTCTTGAAATAAGAACAGGATGGCAACTGCTTGAGACCAAGAGAAACCCCCTCCCCACTTCCCACGTGAGTCCCATCCCCACCCCAGGGTGCTGTCCTAGTGCCACCTAGAGATGTGGAAGAGCTGTCTGTCTGCTATGGTGGGATTCAGCAGGTGGTGGAAAGAGCCCCCTGGAAGGCCTGGCATCGCTGCAAAGGGTCTGTTCAGGTTCAAGAGCGGTGGGAACCTGGCCAGTGAGGCTGATGGTACCCCTGCCACTCCTCCGCAGAACGGAGTGCATCCCCCACAAGGAGGGGCTGGCGTTGTATAAAATGTGACTCTTTAACATTTCTTTACTTCTTACTTTATTATTATTTTAAATATTTTATTATATATTTTTAAAATAACCATATAGAGGTACACTTTACACACTGTAAAATTCACCCATTGTAAGTGTATGATTTAATGATATTTCCATAAATGTACCAAGTTGTACAACTATCGTCATAATCCAGTTTTAGAACATCTCTAGCACCCCCATAAGATCCTTTGTGCCCATTTATAGTTCATCGGTCTTCTCACTCCCAGCCCCAGGCAACCACTAATCTACTTTCTGTCTCTACTTTCTGGACATTTTTAAAAAAGATTTTATTTATTTATTCATAGACACACAGAGAGAGAGAGAGAGGCAGAGACACAGGCAGAGAGAGAAGCAGGCTCCACACAGGGAGTCCGACGTGGGACTCGATCCCAGGTCTCCAGGATCACACCCCAGGTTGCAGGCAGCGCCAAACCGCTGCGCCACCGGGGCTGCCCTTTCTGGACATTTTGTATAACTGGAGTGGCCTTTTGCAACTGACTTCTTTTACTTAGCCTCATACTTTTGAGGTTTGTTCATATTGTATATTGTATCATTATTTCGTTCCCTCTTATTGCTGAATAGTGTTCTGTTGTTTGCCTGTGCCACGTTTTATCTATCCATTCACCAATTGATGGACATTTGGGTTGTTTCCACAATTTGGCCATTGTGAATAATGCCTCTATGAACGTTTGCGTGCCCACCTTTGTGTGGACATATGTTTTCATTTATCTTGAGTGAATTTCTCTAGGAGTGGAATTGTTGAGTTGTGGGGGTAAATTTAGATTTCAAGTTTAAAGAAATCGATGAACTGTTTTATAAATTGGCTCTACCATTTTACATTCTCACCAACCATGTAGTGAAGGTTTCAATTTCTCCACTCCTTATTGGTGTTTGATATTTGTCTGTGTTTTTGATTATAGCCATTTTAATAGGTATGAAATGTGTCTCATTGTGGAGTCGATTTGGATTTCCCTGGTGACTAATCATGTTGAGCATCTTTTCATGTGCCTATTGGCCATTCATATATCTTCTTTGTGAAAATGTCTATTCATATCTATAGAATTTTTGTGGTAAAGGTTTTTTTTTAATTTTTATTTATTTATGATAGTCACAGAGAGAGAGAGAGAGAGGCAGAGACACAGGCAGAGGGAGAAGCAGGCTCCATGCACCCGGAGCCCGACGTGGGATTCGATCCCGGGTCTCCAGGATCACGCCCTGGGCCAAAGGCCCGGGCCAAACCGCTGCGCCATCCAGGGATCCCGTGTGGTAAAGGTTGATATGAAGTGGCTAACACCTCACCCTGTGCCTGGGCACCCAGACAGAAAGACTCTTTCCATAGTGAGTCTGGATCCCTCATATTGGTGGTAGGCTAAGGTTTCTAGGAGACTAGTTGTTTTATCAGTCACTTAAAACCTTTTCACCTAAGGATTAGGGAGCACTTCTATAAACTGTTGAACTAGAAGAATAGTGTGTTGGTTAAAATAAATGCTTGATTTTCTTTCTGTGAATTATATTTTTCCTCTCCTTATTCTTATTTATTTTCTTAAGGCAAGTTAACGTTCTGTGGGGGGAAAAAATCAGCAAGCTTAGCCTGGATTTATTTAGTTGTTATTAAGATAACTGCATATTTTAGAAGATGGAGATTTCAATTGTTTTCTATTTATGCCTTGTTTTCCTTTATATTCTAAATGCCCACATCACCAAGTGAATTGGCAAATTCCAAGCATTTTTCATTTGTGTGAATCTGATTAACAAATGATGCCACTAAAAAGGGCCCTGCCACTTTCTTGGGTGAGGAATATAGATGGCACGTAGTGAGTAAGAATACATTGCTGACTAGCAAGTAGCATTAGATCATTAGTGGGATAGTATGTAGAGCAAATGGCATTAGGGATAATGGAGAAGGGGTGATGAATGGGAGCCAACATATCTCCTAGGGCTTTGAAGTATGGCCCTAATACACTCAATAGGAAAGGCTATATTACTGAAAAGTCCAAACCATTCCCCAGTGTTTGTGGAGAATCACTGCATAGTTTATTTCTGAGGTAGACCCCAAGGTCTGATGTCCAGGCCTTCCAGAATGGCCTGTAGCACATTCTAGAAATGTTGTTCCCAAATCTGGCTAGCTCAGAGGCTCAGAATGTGATGGGGAGGAGAAACTATGGTTCCAAGAACTATCAATACCAGGAGAATGCAGAGTACCACTATTATTTGTGTCAAAGCTACCTCTAGTAGCCAACAGTGGCCACTGGTCAGCAGGAAAATGCTAGAAAGAGCCATGGGAATAGGCTGAGAGGGGCTGGAAGATTTCTTCCTTATTCTAGTCATCTTGCCCCAAAGGTGTTGAGGGGTATCATCCAAACGGGCACAAAGGAGAGGACCCCTGCCACAAGGGATTCCTACATAACTTGGTTTATTTATTTGTAAAATGAACATAATAATAATAATCATGCAGTAGAGTTGATGTGAGATAAAATGTCTGCATCATGCCAGCAGAAAGTAGGTACTCAGTAAACAGAGGCTGTTATTATGCTGTGTTCATACATGTTGAGTGTTTAGCTTGTGAGTGAGACAGTGCATATAGTTGTAAGTTCTTCAGCCGTTGATTGCTTCGTTGATTGACTCATTCCTTCAAGCCACGTTTTTGAAAACCTACTATGTAGCATCAGTTATTCTGGGTACAGAGAATGCAGATGTATAAAACAGGGGTCTCTCCCTAAGTTGTTAAAAATCTAGCTGGGAAGTTAATTCCAGAAGACTGTGTCAGTGACAATGACAGAAGGTTGAATGAGGTACCATTGGAGGACAGAATAGGAAGCGATTCATCGTGCCTGGGATCAAGGAAAGAGGAAGGGTCTTGGAAGGTATTCCAGAAGGGTGATATTTGAGCTGAGCTTTGAAGGATGAAAAAAAAGCTCATAAGGTAGAGATGGCAGGTGGGGAGCGTTTCCAAAAGACCAAATAGGAAACTGCAAGGACCTAGTCACAAGGTTATGATGTGTTTGGAGCGCTTTAAGTATCCTAATGACTATAGTGTGGGAGTGGGATTGGGTGGTAGCAGGGTTCGGGGGGATATGGACTGCAAGTATATTCTAGAGTGAGGTTTCAAAAAACTGTAAATGACATTTTAAGTACTTCAAGCTAAATATTGCAGACAAAAAGAAAACAGAATGGGTTCTGGCAGGATGGAGTGATTCTTTTCCCAAATTAATAAATTGTATTCAAATTCAAATTCAACTTGCTGGGCACATGTCAACTAGTAAACATAACTCAGGTGGTCCAATCTCTTTAGAAAAATGACTTATGGAAGGAGAAATCCAGAATTCAGTAGGAAAGCTGGTAGATCACCTGACCTCTGACCATTCATAAGAAAGGAAATCCCGTTACAATAAAAACCTTATAAAGACTGCCTGATAACACAACTATTTCTCTCTCTAGGCAGATGGCTTAGAAACATCGTATTCTTTTTATCTAGTCACAATAACTTATATACAATGGCTAACCCAGTGCAATAAATTCTATCTTTGTTCCCTGTGCTCATAACCATCCCCTTTTACAGGGAAAGCAACTGTTGCTGGACCACAGGCAGGAAGAGGAGGCCGAGTTGAACTGTAGCTGAACTCCGTCTAGTTTTTCTCTTCAACTATCTATCAATCCCCAACCATTCCTTGACTCCCTTTACCATCTCCCCCACAAACATTCCAATCCCTTCATCCAGAAAGCTCATTGAGACTCCCAAACCACCCACCCAACTTCCCAAACAAAACACTCTAACCCCAAATATATGGAGCTCAAAAAGGAACCCCCGCTGATTTCCAAATAAGGTGGATTCTTGGCATCTGAAGATTCAACAACTGCCATTCCAACCATTTGTGAGTGACCCTGACAGTCATTTCTATTTTTGGTGGGTTGTGAGTTTCAAGCACTGCAGCAAGCCTCTTACTAAGGGAAGTCCAGCCAGTTGCTAGCATCTACATCTGAAGGTGGCTTTGTTTTCTCTGCTTGTCACATACACATTCTTGCTCAAGATGTTATGTTTTACTGCATTTGATGAGGGATGCTATGTTCTATGGATATTAACCAGCTTGAGAATTCAGGAAGGTTTTGTGCTTAATATCTTTGGAATGTTAAAGACCTATTCGGCTCCTTAACACTTGCCGATACTGCATGGGGACGTGGTCCTTAGGTGTACGCACGTGTGTGTCTTTTTTTAACCTTTATTTTTGGAAAAAGCTTTAAACCTACATAAAAATGGTGAAAATAGTATAATGAACTTCCATAAACTTTCACCTAGATTTACTTAACATTTCTCAGTAGATAAGACAATAAAGCCAAGTAATTGGTAAGACAGTATTACTGAGGTAACACTAGCTACCCTAACAGGCCTCCAAACCTTCCCCCCCCACAACTATATATATAGTGGTGTGTGTGATTTATTTACTAAACCATTTGAGACTAACTTGTAGACATCATGACCCTTTACCTCTAAATATTTCAGTATGCAATGACATTCTCTTGCAAAACCACAGTACAATTACCCAATTCAGGAAATTGAGAATTGATACACTACCATTAGCTAGTATAGAGTCCACATTCAAATTTTGCTGATTGTTTCAATACCGTCCTTTTTTTTTTTTTAAAACAGTCAATCCAGGATCAAGCATTGCATTCAGTAGTCATGTCTTTAGTCCCTTTTAATTTGGAGTAGTTTCTCTGTCTTTGTGAAGTTTCATGGCACTGACTTATTTTGAAGAGTACAGTCCCATTGTTTCATAGAATGTTACTTGATTTGGGTTTGTCTGATGCTTCCTCGTGGTTGGATTCAAGTTATGCATTTTGGGTTAGAACTTGGATTTTCATTTTCTACTCTTGTTAATTAAGAATGTGATTTTTTCAAACCATATAGTCATTATCAAAAAAAAATCTTCTGCCACAAAATATCACAGTTGAGTTCCAAGGAGACTCATTTTAGTGGAATTTTCCCCCTGCATCTTTATTAGCACAGATCATGAACATCACTTCCCAGGTTGCTGATGTGGAGTAGAAAGTCGACATAGCAAATAGTCCTCCTGTTGGGTCACTTTCTTCTGACATTGCTGGTCTGTGCTCCAGTATTTGTGCTCCAGTATTTGTGCTCCAGTCTTTGTGCTCCAGTCTTTGTGCTCCAGTATTTTCCTTTCACCTCACCACCCTGTTGTCTCGCAGTAAAGCATCTGAAAGCCAGTGATGGAGGGAGTGTGCAGATACAGAACAGCGTTTACCAGCAAGCAGCTGGCAGTGCCTCACATTACTAAATCTTTATTACTTTTACAAAATGCACCACAAAATATAATAAATAATTCACATTAAACTGCACTTATCAGAACATGAAAAGTTCATTTTGCAATATAGCATCATTGACTTGAATCATTGTTAATTCTCAATTATTCATTAAATGGACATGGATGGTATCCACTCACTGACACTAGTAATGGTTCAAGAGCTTTCACTGATTCAAGTGTGGAGTTTTGGGCCCCCATAAGATGAGATATGGAAACAAAATAAACCCAAATGTGTTCTTCATCTTTTCTTCTTTCATTCACTCAACAAAATGCAATTGAGAAGGTACTTCATGTCAAGCTCTATTCAAAGTGTTAAAGTTTTAGAGATTAAAGACCTAGTCTTTAACCTTAAGGAGCTCTTATTAGAACTAATATTTGGACCCAAAAGCCAGAGCCCAAGTTTTCTTCTTGCTTAATGGCATCACTTCACAGTTGTCCTAATTTAAGTGGTGATAAGGTAGAGAGGTTCCCATGCGATTTTGTGATTGGCCCAGCACTGCTGGCATCATATATAGGCATGTTCTTGAACCTTCCCAAGAGCTAAGAAGCCTTCTTTCAGGGTTGGCACATGTCATTACTGTGTCCTTAACTTGCTACTAACCCTTTTAGCCTGCGTTCTCCCAACTTTTGATGGCCCTCAATGCCTCTCTGTATTAAGGTCTGCCGAGGTGTCCATTATGCCTTGGATTGTGCCAGGTAGATCAATCAACTCATTAGAAGTTCACTCCAGTGCAAACCTAGCATAACAGAAATGACACTGGACTTGGATTCAGGTGTTGTGGGTTCTTGGCCCGGCAGGGATGAACCATTGTTGTTCATCACACCTATGTTCTCCTCTTCTTGGGCACACAGCTAATCTTTGTTTTCCAGAATCTCTTGGAGTTAGGTGTAACCATGTCATTGAGTTCTAGACAGTAGAGTATGAGCAGAAATGATGTATGGCTTCTGGTCCTGACTCATAGACATCTGTCACGTGTGTTCTGCTATGTTCTTTTCCCTTTGCACAGACAAGCCACATGTGGGTGGTAGAGCCACAAGGTGCCAAGTACCTGATCCTTAAATCACTGCTTTCCACAGTGAATGGGATACCCATGCTGGATTATTCTGGAACCAAGAATTCATGCCTGTGTATTAAATCCCTGAGATTTTGGTGTCTCTTAGAGTAGCTACTCTTACCTTAACAAATACTGTGTCATGCCAGTACCTTTGGCTCATGGTCTTACCTTCTGTCTACCCTTGGGTGAGTCAGTTAAGGTCCCAGAGTTTCTATAACCTCCTCTGTCAATGGGGATAATAAAGTAGGCATTGCTGGCCCCATTTTACAGAAAAAAAGGATTAAATGAAGCAACATTTACAAAGATATTTTATAGACAATTATACAGATATAAGGTGGTGCTATTACTATTGGATCTTGTTCCCTAGGTAGCTACTCAACTGCTTTCTGATCAGGTGCCTCAGTTCCTTCCCTAACCTAGTGACATTTCCTGCTGAATGTAGAGCTGGGGCTCTGGAGCACCTGTACTGTTTGGCTGTATAAATCAGGGCAGAGGAGCACTCAGACCGTGCCGACTCCCTCTGACATGTCAGTCTGCAGACCATGCCTACCTCAGTCAGGCCACTGATGGCTCCTGACTTCCTAGGCGATGTTCTAGAACATGACCTCCTGACCAACTAACTCCTATGATCATCCAGGGCCCAATCATAGGTGTCAGAACTATGAGTTTTTGGAGCCTTTCCTCGATCCCTAAAGGTCTTAAAATAGCAGACAACATATTGAGTGCTCACGATATTCTGCTTCCAAATGCATCACCACAGGGATGGTCTTCACAACCACCTAGGGAAGGAGATACTTTCTCATCCTCATTTTCCAGATAAGAAAACTGAAGCATAGAGAGGCTCAGAAATTCACTGGAAATCACTCAGTGTAGACAAATCCAAACTTGTGTCTCTAAAACACCTATGCTCTTAACCTCCGTGTAGCAAGTGGTTAACTGTTTCACAGCTCAGCATCACCCATTCCCTTCTAAGAGTCTCATTGCTGAGAAGGCCAAGACTCCTTGCAGGAGAAAAAGATGTTACTTTCTTAAAGAAGCCAGCAACAGTTAACCCTTCAGATGTTTCTGATGGATATTAGCATTCCTGTACACTTTCTTCCACACTTATTATTTACACTTTAACTTGCTTGCAGGTTTTACTAATGTGAGTTTTGAAATCTTGGAAAGCATTCTCTGGGGGAAAATGCACAGCAACATTATAGCACCAACGTTTAGCATCTGAGAGAAAGGTGGATGGCCTTCCTATTTTTATATGGCTGGCTGCCTTCAGTGCATTCCTTGTTGGGCTTGTCAGCGTAGTACATGGAGGGGATGCCCAGGACATTTCCCACTCTGCTAGCTATAACTGTCTGACAAATAAAAGATGAAGTCTTGGGTTATTTTGTTTGATATCTGACTGGGCTTAACATTCCAGATGATGTGTTTCTTTGTACTGAATCAACATCCCATGGAACCTTTCTATACTGATTCCCAGCTTTCGCCCCATCTCCTATAGAAGCTGAAGCATTTAGTTGCTAAGCAGATATGTCCTGTGTTAAGGAAAGGCTGTATGTGACATCTTGCTCTTATAAAATGCATAAAGTCAGGAGTAAGCTAGCTCTTAGTTGAACTCTTGAAATATCACAATATTTAAGTTCCTCTGAAATTTGGAGGCTGAATCGCATCTTGACATCTTTGTTGCTATCATCAAAAGTTTCAATTCATGAGTAAAGAGACCCTTCCCATGGGACGATATCAGTGACTTCATCATTGAGGTCAAAAGGAAAGCAGTATTTGATTGGCCGGTACTCCACAAATATCTCTTCTAATTTCCCAGCCACTTCACAGGGTAGGCCTTCTTTGTCTTACAGATGAAGAAGCTAAACTAAGCAGGACCTAACTAACCGGCCCAAGACGCACAACCAACAAGTGGCATATCTTAATTCTGAAACCAGGCAATCTTGACCTCATGGCCCATACCCAATGACCTCTCTGCTTGGAACACATCTGTTTCCTGAATAAGGAATTCCTGTAATCTAAACATCCATAGGAAGTTGTCATGAAGCCCGGGAAGCAAGAAACAGAAGGCCTGCTTTGTTGGAGCCTTTCTGGTCAGTATGTGGCGAGCCTGCCCTCTTCACTGTGCATTCCCCACAGAAGAACTTCTGCTGACGCCAAAGGCCTCCCCACCAGGGAATGAAAGAGGACCAAGCAGGGGAGATCTTGGTGAATATTGGGAAGATGGAGCCAAAGAGACCCATGCACTTCCAATTAAACAGCATGCCTTCCGTGGCCCACTCATCGTCCTGCTCCTTCTCAAAGCGTACCCAGAGAGTTTCAGCTTTGGCAAAGGCCTGTGAGATTTCATGCTCCTTTTCTCCATGTAATAAAAAAGTCATTTTTGCCTCAAGCTGAGGAAAACACTGGCATTTTTAACTTTATAATGTTTGGGTGAGGGTTTTTTTTTAATATATTAGATTTATTGTTACTGTTGTTTAGAAATCTTGTGGACATTTCCAGTTTTTGGTTCTGTTGCTTAGCTTTTCTGGAAATTTCCATGGAACATAGGGTTATAAGCAGAGGAACAAGGTTGGTTCTAAAATTCTAAGGCTGGAGGTTGAGTAGAAGATTTTAAAAACTGTGCCTGCTGTGTTTCAGATGGCATACAGCTTAGTCCTGGCCTGGGCGAAGAGCAGAGGACTGGCAAGGATGCCATCTTGTAAAAACTAGAATGAGATGCCCCACTCTTTGTTCACTGACCAGCCTGGGGAGGTTTTACCCATGTGCACATATCCCTCTGCTTATTAATTCCTTCTAAAAGGAAAGCAGGAAAGAAAGATCCAACCCTTCATAATCTGAACCATATGGAGAAGAGGCAAAGCAGAGCCTTCACTAAGAATTCAGATGTTCAATATGGTGGTCAGACACCACCTCACAGGCTCCAGGTTCCAAATGAACTTTGGTGGTTCCCATGTTTTCTTCCACCATTTTAGTCCTACATTAAAAAGCGTCACCCTTGGCCTTTTGCAGCCTACACAATTGCTTCATACAGTCCTACCCTCTAACAGTATCCCTTTTCTGCTTAAAGGGTCAGGGAACTGACCCTAAAATGCTACCTTCCTTTATTTACTTATTTTAATTTTTTAAAAGATTTTATTTTTTTAGTATCTCTATATCAAATGTGGGGCTCAAACTTACAACCCCAAGATCAAGAGTCACATGCTCTACTGACTGAGCCAGCCAGACACCCCTAAAGTGATGCCTTCTTTAAAAACTGCCCATCCTGGTGACACCTGGGTGGCTCAGTGGTTGAGCGCCTGCCTTTGGTTCAGGGTGTGATCCTGTGGTCCGGGATTGAGTCCCGCATTGGGCTTCCCCCAGGGAGCCTGCTTCTCCCTCCGCCTGTGTCTCTGCCTCTCTCTCTCTCTCTCTCTCTCTCTCTCTCTCTCTCTGTGTCTTATGAATAAATAAATAAAATCTTTAAAAAAACCCAAACCTGCCCACCCTGTCCCTCTCATCTCAGTCTAATGGGGCCCTCTGGTTTTTCCCTCTTCCTCTCAGCTTCAGAGAGTAAAAAATACTCCATTTTCCTCTTTCATTTTGGCGACGTGAACATCTCAGAGGTTATTTATGAGAGAGTCATACATGCCCCGCTAGGTTTCCTACGCATGTTTCCAGAACCTAGGAGGCTGCTTTGGTAGGAGAACATCTGCCCCATCTCCCAAATCTCAGAGCCTTGGGACCCAAGTGAAGGGAGTGTCATTCAGTTGGTCAATGAATATTTGTGGAGTGCCCAGCACGGGCTAGGCTCTGAAGGTGCCGCGTGGAAGGGACATAGTCCTGCTCTCATAGGGGACTTCTCAGGCAAGGGGTAGGTTTTCCACCTTCTAGTTTCCTCTGTCAACGCCACCCTAATCGCAGCCCCCAGGGGGAACATATATAGGTACTGCCAGAGCCTTCCATCCTAACATGAGCTCTCCCCCCCCCACCACCACTAAGCACTTCTGTCTTTCCCAATGTTCTCCGCTTAGCTGCACACTCCCATTTGAGGGTAGTCATGAGCACCCCTAATTCCTAGAGCCAGGTGTCTAAGCACTCTTCTAGCCTCCTTCTTACACATGTAATTGAAAAAGTACATTTTGGCTATGTCAGATCTACATTCTTGGCAGTTCTCCCCAAGTTTATATGAGCCAGATAAGTGACTTCTAGTAAAGGGCAGGTCACCATATACTTAGCTTCCACAAAATCTCTCTCCGCACATTCTCCTTTGATTTAGGGGTAGACTAGAAAGAAAATAATTATCTTAAATCTTATTTTATGTGTCACAATATGAAGATTTATCTCAGACACAAGCATGCATTCTTAATTATAATCATAGCATTGATCTGAGCAAGTATAAGATATATGGCCGCATGTTGCTGGTGGTTTTGCATTACCATTTTAGTGCAATTAACGTCTACCACTAAAGCACCATCTTACGCATAAGACAAAATTAAAAAGAAGCTTGAAATGTTATATTCTATCCAGGAAATGTTGTTACTATTGCATTTTAAAGATGAGGAGTTAAGGTTTTCATTTTTAATTACATTACTGAGTGATTCTTCTTAAGGGAACCTAATTGTGAAGAATATAAATTACTTTGCAATTTTATGGTGAGGGACTAGTAATCCTTGGGGAAGCAAACAAACAAGCAAATTAGAATTCAGCAACATTCAATAGTGAAGTTTAAAATTTCTGTCTGGTTGTAACTCTTTTAAAAGGCCTTTATACAAGAATATTGTAATCGATAATTTAATCATTCATGAAGCATTTTTGCTGCAATTTGTGGGGGAGAGAAAAAGGCAGGAAGCTTGTACTGGTTCAGGGCTGCTTGCCTTCCCTTTCTAGGCCTACCATCTTCTCTGAAGTTTCTCCTCCCCTCTCCCAGAGACCCAGTCCTTCCCGAGCCTTCGTTGGAGAGGCCGCTCAGACTGGCACCTTTACCCTCTCCAGGGCAGCGCCCCAGGATGGCGAAGTCACCTTTCCTCTGCCACCGTCAGAATTGTTATTCTTTTTCTCCAAGCCACTCAGCGGGCCTTTAGGAGAAAGCAGCTGATTAAACAAAGTCACACTCCTGTGTTGAAGACTAAAAGCACTTAACGTTCGGTGGGGAGCCTGTCATGGTGGAGTTTTGGGTGGTGCGACAGGCTGAGGGGGTAGGGTATAATTTTTGGTGTGCTTTGATGCTGCTCAAGTGGCCCCACGTGTAGATGTCAGAGGAGTTGGTATAAAAGGATTTCATAAAATGACATGTTGTCTCAGGCCTCTCTTCCTAGGCTTTAAATTGTTAACAAGAGGTCTTAGAGCTCTCCTAGTCCCAAGAAAGTCTTGTTCAGGGCCACATACATCCGCGCCTTCTTCGAACTACTGAATGAACTTCAACCATAGATTGCTGCCTTGTCGAGATGTAGAAATGTTTCTTGTGTTGCCTTATCCTCATGCACTGGAATTCCGACTTTGGTAGAAATATAGCAAATTTTTAACATTTGCCAGGGAGGCGTTCCCACACCTTCCGTGTTCCCCATAGAAGAAAGTAAAGCAGAGCTTTCCGGGCGTTAACGCATGTGAGGATAACAGGAGACATTTTACTATGTTTCCAGCACTGTTCCGTGTGCTTTCCACATACACAGGATGAATTCTCAAAACTAAAAAAGTGTAAAATGCATTTAAATAATTTCACTTTTCAGTGATGGTTTTTGTGAGTTTGTAGCATTTATGCTTCTCAAGTTATTAAAGCTTCCAATGTCACTAACACTTTCAGATCATCCTGGGTTAACTCATTTAATCTTAACAACCTTAACATGTAAGGTAGTTCATGTAGGTACTCACTGCATGTCGTGGATGGGGAAACAAAGGCCCTGGGAGGTTCATTTGCCTAATGTTACATGGCTTGTAAGTGGCAAAACTGGGATTTTAAACTCAGGCAGTGTAATCCCAGTGTTCCTGCTCTTAGCCACAGTACCACGGTGCCTCCAGGCTGTCACTAGGAGACAGCAGAGATGCTGTCATGTCTGAAGGACAGCTAGACTTAGTCACTAGTCAGATGTCTCACTCTCAACACCAGCCTCAAATGGCCATAATTCCATTTCAGCCCTTAGCAAGATCGCACCTCGCCACATGTCAGGGACTGTCAGGGTTCTCATTAGGATCAATGATACCATCCTTGATATCTGTGAATGATAATTCTAGGACTGCTGAGTCCCCTGTGTCCCCTACACTTTTATATAGCAGTGATTGACTTACACTTGTTGAATTAAACTAAATAGAATTGCCAAGACCCTTGAACATTCTGTGGGCAACTTGGATAGGTCTTCCTGTCTTGCCCTCTACTTAATTCCAGACCCGTTGGATGGCCTTGGGATAGCCCCATTTCCTTCCTACATTTTCTTTGTCCTATGGCTCCTTCCTCCATAAACCTACCACACCTGCGCCAGCCCAGAGAGGGCTACATAACTACCCCCAGGCCTGTTGCCTTCTTGAATGTTAGGGAAAGCAGAGCTCTCTGTTTGGGGGAGTGAGTTCTATTTAGGCCAGAGCTAGACCTGAAGTTGTGTCATACCTGCAATCAGCCTTCTCTGACTTTTTCCAGGGACCTCATTTGTTCTTCCCAGACCACCTGTGTCTCCTTTACCAGACTCGCTGGCCTCCAGCTGACCTGGGCTGGGAGCTCTGGTCTCCTCACCCTGTTTTCTTAGCAGTCCCAACCCTCATGACCCTGGCAAGTGGGAGGCATTAACACCTAGGATCCAGAGAATTCTGTCTGTCTTTCATGACCCACAGACAGAAGGCCTACTTGTTGACCTAACTTTATGACACTGTCCCTGGCACCTGGAGCCCCCTGAGACTGACCTGGTCCCATTAGCCAAGGCTGGATCAACGGTACTTTATTTCTTGCTTGGCATTTCTGAAAACTGAGAGGTTGCTCAGGGATTTCTGAGCCTTGAGTTGATTAGCAGTTAATGATGTGTGTTTTGATGAGAAAATAAAAGATTTTGTTTATCCACTTGAGAGGAGGAAAATTAGCAGTAAAAGGAGAGAAGGAAAAACACAAATTCTCAGCTTTTCAATGGGGTTTTAAGTGGTTTGGGTCTGCTGAGTTCTCAACCATTTCAAGAAAATTCTCTAGGTGTTGATTTTATGTATTGGCTCTCAGAAAAATTCATGGAGTGTTCAGTCCCACCTAAAGCTGGCTTCCCACAGAAGGCCAGAAGGGCTGCTGGACAAGTCATTTTTACTATTCAGAGAATGTGTGGATACAACCAAGAGGTGCATTTATACTTCTGCCTGAAATAAGGATTGAGGAGCCCATAGGGACCAGAGGCAATTTCCAACAGTGGGTCCTCCAACCAGGATCATGGTCTACGAGGATGCCCCCAGCTGGGTCAACATGTAGAGAAAGAGTGTTTTCTAAACTCAGTCTTGGTCCACCACTGTTGAAGTCATGGGGAAGATGTAGAAGAGCTCCATAAAAGCAGGATGCGGGACGCCTGGGTGGCTCAGCAGTTGAGCATCTATCTACCTTTGGCTCAGGGCGTGATCCTGGAGTCCCGGGATCGAGTCCCACTTCAGGGTCCTTGCATGAAGCCTGCTTCTCCCTCTGCCTGTGTCTCTGCCTCTCTCTGTGTCTCTCATGAATAAATAAATAAAATCTTTTTTTAAAAAAGCAGGATGTGGTCATCTAAAAGGGATAGGCTTTAGAGCCAAACCAAACTGGGTTTGAATTTCACTTGACTATTTCATATTTCTCAATCACTTTGAGTCTCAGTTCTCATTTATAAAATGAACCAGTACTATTGGACTTGCAGGGCTGCCATGAAGATTAAACAGTTCGATAAGTAAAATTAATGAGTGCAGATCAGGGTGCCTAGTGAAAGTTATTAACCTTCCCACCTCTTCCCTTTTTTCCTATAGAAAGTCTGCACTTTTCACTTTCCAGAGCACACATGGTCTTTAATGGCTGGCATTCAGAACAAATGGACCAAGGTGGTTAATATCTTCTGGGGGGCTTGGGTTTTTTAAAAAAACAACTCACCAGGGAAATAGTAATTCATAATCTCCCTTTCAGGCATCCCCTGATCAGATCAACAAAGTGTCTTTTATAAAATGCTGATGTTGGAATTTGACAGGTGGCTTGGGCCAGTGAACTCAGTTGGTTGGAGTTAGGCAGTCAAAGCCTTGATTTCCCAATAGGCTAGTAGAAGAAGCAATGTTCTTTGATGTTAGGTAGTGCTACTCAGGCCATTTCGGCCAGTCCTATCACAAAGGAATATTTATGGTTACAAGTGGGCATAGATGAGAGGCTGGGTGAGGGTCTTTTTCTATCCACTATCCCTAAAATGACAACTTGAAGTGCATATCAACGGCCAACAGCATTATCTTTGCTTAGCAAGAACAGTCCATGTGGTAGGAAGTACCTGTGGGGGAGCCTCTGCTCTGAAGATTTGACTGGTGCTCATGGGCAGTCGTAAGTCTGAGAGTGAGTGAGAACATTAGAACATCTCAACATCTCAGCTATTCTACAACAACCTCCTTCCATTGAACTACCTTTGCCTCTGGGGTTGTAAGAGGCAAATTGTGACTTGGGTTATCTAGGAAGGAGTTATTGAGGGGGCAGCTTGTACAAAGGTTTGCACACTATAAAGATATTGCCACTGTCCAGTGGATGATCCTCCAAGATCATAGATACATTTAATAGAAGATCATAAAAGAAAGCCCAAGACTTCATTCTCATTATTCTATATTTCAAATTCTTCTTTATTTCTGCCCTTTGGAACACAACAACATTGTGTTCACTCCACTTGGAAGGAATTTTTCATTCAGTGTAGGGGTTTATCAGAATTTCCTTTTCATTCTGGCACCAATTTAATTCTGTAGGATTATTTTAATGGAGGAGTTTATTTCCCAATTAAGCAGCAGTTTTCAGAAACATCTCTGGCTTTCAGGTAGCTTTAGTCTGCCCAGAAAAAAACCACAAGCCATTCAAAGAAGCTGGTTATGAATTCCTCATGAGATGGGTGATGGTTCATAGCTGAGATTGGCAATTTGTTTAAATAGGAAGAAGTGCACCTTGGAATAGCTCAAAGTCTTAGAAGGATAAAAGAATATTCAAGTTTTCCCATATGGGGCTGTTGGTAGTAATGGAGGGGAGGGGTTTGTCACCTGCAAACAAAAGGACATAAGCCAAGTTGAGAAGTCATTTAGGGTGTGACTGAGGTCAGAACCATATGGAGAAACTCCATGGGATGTTTTATTTCTTTTGGGGGGATAAAAGGACAAGAAGATTTTCTCCAGTAAAAGCTAAGCCTCTCCACATTCCCTAAAAGCTTAGAAGTATCTTCTTCAAACAATCTCAAGCCAGGAAATAGAACAACATACATTCCTGGTGTCCAAAGGCCTAGTGCTTAGATTTGTCCGGTGAGATAATTGCCTCCTGCACACAACTGTGTGAACTGATAGTCCTGTCGCATGTTTGACCCTTCCAGGTTCTTCTTCAGCCTCTTTGGATAACTACTGGTTCTTTAGAAACTATCTGAAAAGCAAGATCCACCAATGGGTGCTAAAATTAGTGGGTGAGGGGATCCCTGGGGGCTCAGTGGTGCCTGCCTTCGGCCCAGGGTTTGGTGCCTGCCTTTGGCCCAGGGTGTGATCCTGGAGTACCAGGATTGAGTCCCACATTGAGCTCCCTGCATGGAGCCTGCTTCTCCCTCTACCTGTGTCTCTACGTCTCTCTCTCTCTGTGTCTCTCATGAATAAATAAATAAAAATCTTTATAAATAAGTAAGTAAGTAAGTAAGTAAATAAATAAATAAATAAATAAATAAATAAATAAATAAATAAAATTAGTGGGTGAACATTTGAGGAAAAACAGACTCTCTTTCTGAAGGTATTTATTAATTACAGAGGGGAAAAACAGTAACCTAATGTGGAGCATCATAACAGAAATGCTTTAACCCATCGATCAAGATTAATACCACTAATAATTAGGCATGTCAACATCATATGCCCTGTCATATGCCCTGAGAAGGGTACATTATCGCTTCTATAGTATTCTTGCCTAAAGTGCATAACTTCAATCTAATTAGGAGAAAATATCAGACAAACCCAAACTGAGGGACAATCTACAAGGTAACCGACTAGTACTCTCCAAAAGTCTCAAGGTCAGAAAAGACAAGGAAAGTCTGTGGAATATCACAGGTTGAAAGTGCCCAAGGAGGAGTAGATTCTAGAACAGGAAAAGGACATCGGTGAAAAGACTGGTGAAGTCTGAATTAGGTCTGTAGTTTAGTTAATAGTACTGGGCTAAAAGGGGTGCCTGGATCACTCAGTTGGTTGGATATCTGACTCTTGGTTTCTGCTCTGGTGATGGTCATGGTCTCGGGGTTGTGGGATCTAGCCGTGTGTGGAGCCCGGAGTTAGGCTCCACACTTCCCTGTGAGTCTGCTTGAGATTCTCTCCCTCTGCCCCTCCCCCCCTTGCATGCTCTCTCTCTCTCTAAAGTGAATAAATAAATCTTTAAAAAAATAGTACTGTGCTGACGTTAATTTTCTGGTCTTGGTGATTGTACTGTATTATAGAGGATGCTAACATTAGGGAAAACTGGGTAAAGTGTATATGTGAATTATCTGTACAAATCTGCAACTTTTCTCTAAGTCTAAACTTGTTTCAGAATAAAAAGTTAAAAGATAAGTTTCCTGGAAAAAGCCCCAGCAACCACCTAGCAGCATAATATTGCCCTACCAAGTACCTCAGTGCCTCACTGAACCAGATGGGGGTGCGTAATTATCTTTCTCCACATTCTGTGTTTAATTTCTACAAGTTGTAACTTGTGCAGCTCATCTCAGTCTCATGGGTAGCCTAGGAAAATGATATTTCATGTTTCAGGACTAAAAGGATAAAATTGAGAAGAGCCTCTCCAATTTGGTTTCACAAGCTTTATTACTTGTGAGAAATGCGTCTGTGAACAGGGAAATGCCAATGATGTAAAAAGATATATTTTTTTTAAAGGCTGAAACATGGAAGAGAGATTTTAAGGCATGAGGACTGCCAATTATTCGATTTTTTTTCCTTAAAAGCTGTGTACTTCTTTGGAGTCAGAATCCAATTGTTTCAAGTCTTTATTAATCAGTGACACCATTCATCAAATGGACACACTGGCATAATGAGCTCTCATAAATGCAGTGTTTGTGATCTTTCTTGGGTTATTAGAAGAAGGAGAGGGGGTGGAAAGAGTGAAATCACGCGGTCCCCCATCTACTTAGTCTAAAACATACTTACATATGCCACACCAAATTAACATCCTGTCATCTTTTCTGTTTCATCTCTCTCTCTCATCTCTATTTCTCTGTCTCACTTTGTCTCTTTCTCTTGCATGTATAATGAACGAACCGAGGGCACCCCCCTCCCCAGCCCTTAATTGAGGCAGTTCAGGTCAAATCATGATTGTTAATGGAAAGAAACCAAATCATTTGTCACAGAGCTTAATTTCGCCTGCATTGCCTGCTTCCCTGCTGTTATTGTACTTACAGTAGATGATAAAAGCAGTTGCTACAGCCTCTTCACAGGAAAACAAATCCCAGCTGCAATCTGAATCAAAGCACCTGGGGCTGTGGATCAGCTGGGATCGAGCAGCGCTTTTTCCAGCTTTGGTTGCTCCTCAGATTGATTGAAATGAACTACACCATTTTTGAATGAAAGTTAACTCCTGCATTTCCAAGTACTGTCTTTGGTCTCAAATGAGTGAGCCCTCAAGGTCACTCCTGAGAAAATATGGAGGCCTCAGCGCCCTTTGCTCATTATACCACCTCAGGACTTCCAGACTTCCCCCAAGTTTCTAAAACTACAGTTCATGGGCTCAGAACCTACTGTGTGCTAAGATGGAAAGTGACTATGTACACACTGAAAATTGGAGGTGTTGTCAAGAGGCCAGGAGAGCAGGTCCTTCCTGTGGGGAAAAAAACCAAAGCATTTGAGCCTTTGTGAAAATGATAGTTCTGTGGCATCCCATGATTTCCACACTGTCTCCAGTTTTCACCCTGTTGACTAATGACTACAGAAGTGGAGCTAGTTTTGAGACCTGACTTACAGATGGAGAAATAGGCATGTCTTTGCTCATAAAGGTGGTTTAGGGATTACTTGATAGCTGGAGGTCATGATCAGCCTTATGGCCAGCTACCTCCACCCCCAAAATAACCACGTGGGGCTCTGTTGGGGCCAGTCTAAAGTGTGCATCAACGGTAGAGTATTCTTCCCTTTCAGTAGTCCAATCCTGGTCATGGCTCAATCCAGACTGTGTGTGTGGGCAGAATGTATGTGTATCTTGTGTTTATGTATGAGTGGGAATGGGGTATTGTTCGACATGAGAGAGAACAGAGCCTTAGAAGAGACATTGAGGGATGCCAGGCATCTTCCTGAGATGACCCATTCGTAATTTCTGAAACCATTGCCTTTAAAGACTTACTCTGTAGGTCAAAGATTTCCAAGTCCAGCTAAACATCTGAATCACCTGGAGAAGCTTTAAAATGCAGATTCCAGGGTTCCATCCTAATCTTATTGAAGCAGAACTTTTAGGGGAAGGTCCAAGGAAAAAGTCTCCCCTCAGAGTCCAGCGGGTAGCTTAGACTAAGCTCCAGGTTTGAGAACCATGCTTTTCACCATTACTAACCAATCACTATCCTTTGACTTTATGGGATACAGAGAACAAGTCATAATAACTTAAAATATATTAAGCACTTATTATATGCACAGTGCTAAGAGCTTTACATGCAGTCTAATTTAGCCCTCACAATAGCCCTATGAGAAAGGTACTATTATTCTCATTTTGAGGAAACTGAAACTCAGAGAAATTAGGTAACTTGCCTGAGATTTCCCAGCTTTAAGTGAAGAAATCAGGATTCACATACAAATGGTCTGACTCTGAGTCTAGGTTCTTACGTATTAGGCCATAATGCTTTGGGACACTGAGTATTCTCTTAGATCATTTGGCCCCAGGATGGAAGGGAGGGAGGGAAATAACTACTTCAAAAAAGAATGAAGCACAGTGTGCATGTGTATGACTGTGTGTGCTTGCACACATGAGTGTTAGCAATGTGGGGAGCAGATGGAGAACTGAAGAAACTTGTAGATGGGTGAGCCTGGGAGAAGAAGAGTGTGATGGGATACCAAAACAAGAATGAATTTTGGAATCAAGACTAAAGTGTGAATCTGACTTCTGCCATTTGTTAACTACATGATTTTAGGCAGGGCATTTAACCTCTCAGGGCTTTGGTTTCCCTATCAATAAATGAAAATAATAATACCTATATTGCAGGTTTATAGATTACAGATAAGGTTTATAAACTGATCTGTGCAGCATAGATCCTCAGTTATGGTAGTCATTACTAAATGTTAGTATATTGCAAAGGAAAAGGTCAGGAATCATCAAAGTACTGATGTCCTAACCCCAAATCAAAGCTTATTATCAGAAATAGTATCTGAAGACATAATTCCCAGTGGCTAGAAAAAACTCAGAACAAAATTCTTTTTAGAAAAAACTGCCTGGGAAACATTGCATCTTTAGATATGAAAGAAAGTAATCTAAAACACAGTTGTTTTCTGACCCATATGAAGAGTTATAGAAAAACTAGGAGGCTGATAAAGTCCTGAAGAGTGGATTTAAGTTCTTTCAGGTACCAAGATGGTCATAATGGATTAGTTGATTTTATCTCTTCTTAGCATCCTGTTCTCAAAGGCAGCCTTGTGTTTTCAGGCAAGATGATGCTGGTTCTAACCTAGGGACACAAGGGAAGAGACCTCAGGGAAGAACAAATTCTTCCCTAAGATGAAGATTGTATGTAGCCCAGTGTGTCCATTGGCTGGACATGGTCTTTGGAATTTTGCTGATGAGTTTGGACCCTAAATCTCAAAATGATGGTGGAAGATGGCAAGATATTTAGAAATTGTTCTACAAAAGCAAGAAAGGGACTACAGCCAAAAGATGACTAAGAGGGAAAAATAATAGTCCTCCATCATAGGAAGAATATAATGGTCCCAAGGAGAGTAATTAGATAACATAAAGAGGATTCTTGAGAAGGAGAATTCAGACTCTCAGGAACATTTTCTGCATGTCAGGACTTGTGAAATAGTGTTCCAAGAGAAGAGGCAGAAACTGTCTTCACTGAATCATGGAAAGTCAAGTGAAAATTGAACATGATAAAACACTCCAGCTGGGCATCTCCAATCTAGTTCTTGAAGATGCATTTGACAAGACTTAGATTTAAGAAAGATTTTGAACTATAGCCATAAGAATGAACAAGATATTGCTGCATGGAAAACATGGATAAATCTCACTCATGGAAAACATGGAAATCTCATTAAGTAAAATGTTAAGTGAAAAAGCTAGACACAAAGATGCATATGGTATGATTTCATTCATTTAAAAGTCCAGAAGTGGTCAAATTCATCTATGTGTTAAAAGTCAGGTATTACGATTATCTTTGGGGTGTAGTGATTGGGAAGAGACACAGATTTCAGGGGTGCTGATCATGTTCTGTTTTTTTTTTATCTGGGTGCTAGTTATGTGGGTGTGTTCAGTTTGACTATCCATCGATTTGAGCACTTTTCTGTATACATGTTGTATTCAAGAAAAAGCTAATAAAATAAAGGTTTTATCTATAAACAGAGATCAATTTTTTAAAAGAGAAACAAATCCAAAATATCCAACTTCAGAGTTTATTTCTAACTGCTTCACCCATGAAAATTTTATCTTTTCTGGTACTGCAAATTCTTCAACTTTATATGCTGGTCAGAATAATCTTTTATTTTTTTTTTTTAATTTTTATTTATTTAGGATAGTCACACACAGAGAGAGAGAGAGAGAGAGGCAGAGGGAGAAGCAGGCTCCATGCACCGGGAGCCCGACGTGGGATTCGATCCCGGATATCCAGGATCGCGCCCTGGGCCAAAGGCAGGCGCCAAACCACTGCGCCACCCAGGGATCCCACTGGTCAGAATAATCTTAATGTCAGTTTGGGTCTTCTGAGAAGCATATGCTAAGATGGGATTAGATGTGCAAGAGATTTATCTGAAGAAATTTATTTGCGATATAAAGGGGAAGGAAACATGGAAAGAGCTTTTAGGCCAAAATACAGATATGACACCTTTGTAAGGAGAGAGGGGGAGGATAGAAGATTGAATAGGAAGACCTTCAGACCATAGCATGGTCCTAAGAAAATCTTGGCCAGTTTGATGGGATGTTTTGAGCACATACTGCTCAGTGTAGGAATATTGCACTAGGCAGAAATAGTGTTTTCTAGTATCCTTGCCCTGCTTAGTCTTGGCTGGGTGCAGCCCAGAGGATGTGTGGCCTTGGCTTAAATACAATGGTGAATTTATTTATTTATTTTTTTTTTTAAATTTTTATTTATTTATGATAGTCACAGAGAGAGAGAGAGAGAGAGAGAGGCAGAGACATAGGCAGAGGGAGAAGCAGGCTCCATGCACCGGGAGCCCGATGTGGGATTCGATCCCGGGTCTCCAGGATCGTGCCCTGGGCCAAAGACAGGCGCCAAACCGCTGCGCCACCCAGGGATCCCACAATGGTGAATTTAGAGGTGCAACAGTTTGAGGCTGTCAGTCAAACATACTCCCAGCAAGCAGATCCTCTTGAAGGGAAATCTGGGCCAGTGCATGTCCATGCCCATCACACCTAGGTATGTAGTGATGATGCTCATGAGATAGGAGTTGGCTACAGGTTGCTCCAGGCACAAAAGTTAGCTAGCATGCTATAGAAGTCAAGGTGAAAGTACTCCAGCTTATTTCCTTACTGCTTAATAGTAAGAAAAGAGGGAAAGACAAAATGTGTCAAATACCACATAAATATAGTTGTTTCTAAATAGCATTTTTCAAAGCTTGCTGAGAAATGAAGAGAGCTTCTTAAAAGAGGATAAAATGAAAAAAAAAAAAAAAAAAAAAAAAAAAAAAAAAAAAAAAAAAAAAAGAGGATAAAATGCTTCTCATGTTCCATTTAGGCCCGCTTTTTAGAGAATATTCCTTTAGCTACTTAAAGTGACTCTTGTTATATTCCATCAGGGTCATGGCACAAGATAATGTGAGTATTGTGATACTAGGGTTTTGAGTCCTCTTTCATTGATTTAACTACCCAAATTCTCAAGGATGAGAAGCTGGTGGTTTGAATTAGTGGCATCTTTCCCACAACATATAGGTTTCTTTTTCCATTTATCTTATCATCTATACCTACAAACAAAATCCAATTACTAGCCTCCCTAGGGGCCTTTAATGTATTGACAAAATTGCTGACTTCATTGTGATATCTCTTCTTTAGGCTAGCTGTTCCTCCTGCAGGCTACCACCACAGATTCCCACAATTTAAGGAAAAGTAGAATTGTTCAACTGTCTATTCTTTAACAGTGGGGAGTGGCAAATTATGCAACATATATAGATGCAAAATACAAGGAGCACTTCTCGTTCAGACAAGATAATATAGACACATATCTTCTTGTGCCTTCCTGATAAGGACAACTATAAACCCTGGAACAAGAGGTGGCCAAAGATCTCTGAAAGGTGGTAAAAAGAATACAAGGGAATTCCCTCAACCTAATATAGGGCATGTACGAAAAGAAACCACAGCTAACATCATACTTGATAGAGAAAGACTGTATACTTTTTCCTGATGATCAGAACAAGGCAGTCATGTCTGCTTTCACCACTCTTATTCAAAAAAGCACCAGAAGTTTGAGCCACTGCAATAAGAAAAGAAGAAAACAAATAAAAGGCGCACATATTGGAAAGGAGGAAATTAACTGTCCCAGTTTACAGACGGTATGGTTGCCTACATAGAAAATTCCAGAGAATCTACAAAAACCTCCTAGAACTAACTAATAAGTTCAACACAGTTCCTGGAAACAAGATCAACATGTAAAAATCTATTGCTTTTCTATATACTAACAATGAACATGAGGAAACAAATTAAAAACACTTTATGGTCACTCCAAAAAAATTAAATCTTTATTATGAGTCTAATTTATAGACTCTGTATGCTGAAAATTACAAAGTGCTGATGAAGAAATCAAAGAAACCTTAAATAAACCAAAAGCATAGCACAGGGCAGCCCTGGTGGCACAGCAGTTTGGCGCCGCCTGCAGCCCGGGGTGTGATCCTGGAGTCCTGGGATCGAGTCCTATGTCGGGCTCCCTGCATGGAGCTTGCTTCTCCCTCTGCCTGTGCCTCTACCTCTCTCTCTCTCTCTCTCTCTGTGTCTCTCATGAATAAATAAATAAAATCTTTTTTAAAAATGGTAATTAAGAGGTCAACGTTTCTTTAAAAAAAAGCACAGCACATTCATGAGTTCGAATATTCAACATGGTAAAATGTCAATTCTTTATAAGTGGATCTGTAGGTTTAATGGAATTCTGATAAACATCTGAGCAATTGTTATGGCCCTAGAAAGGCTTATTCTAAAATTTATATGGAAAAGAAGGGAACCTAAAATTGTTAAAACAGTTTTGAGAAAGGAGGAAAAAAACCAGAAAGAATCCATATAATCAATATTAAGGCTCACTTCGTAGCTACAGAAATCAAGACAGGTTGGTACCAACAGAGGGTTAGACTTCAATCATTGGAAGAGAATAGAGAAACCAGAGAGAGACCCGCACAAGTGTGGCCAAATGATTTTTGATAAAGGAATAAAAACAATTCAGTGAAAGATAGCCTATTCGACACATAGTACCAGAGCATTGGACATCCAGTTTTCACTATGAGTCTCTACCAAGGAACCAACTGATAGAAGGAGTGAAGGAGGTAGTCGAGGATGGTGGTAGTCTGCAACTTATGAAATGCTCTTGCCACGTTTGGGGGCATTCCCTGTAAGGCGGAATGTCCGTGACTGAGAAACCAGCTCTGTCCCATGCAGACAGCAACGTGGCCATCACAGACTGGTGGGAAATTCTTTAGTGAGTGGGACCAGGTGGTGGAGCTGTATGTTCGGCGGAAGGCACGAGAGCCAGGCAGAGAAGCAGACCCCAAAGTCTGATCCTAGGGCTGAGGCCAGTGTGGGAGGGGGTCACGGAGAGGATGACTGGGGAGTGCTGTGACTCAACTTGGTGGCTGAGCGACGCCCTTGGGAACACAAGGAGCTCGGACGGGAGATCCTGTGTCATGTCCCACCCAACACACTGCTGGTCTGGTTCAGAAATTGGGCAGGCATAATCGTAGGGATGAAGAGCATGAGAGGAGTCACCTGCGAGGGGCCGAGGTGGGCAGGGGCTGACGTCGAGCAATCTCCCAGGAGCCCGGATGTGGACCTGGCACAGAGAGGCCACAAATGCAAAGGACAGCAAGGAAAGCTGCTGGCCGTCCTGGCAAGAGAGATTTCACCTTGTTCTCTTTTCCTCTTTCTCTGAAATTGTTCTGCTCATAAAATTCTAGATTTTGAGAAATTCTAGCAGCTGAAAACAGCATGATTAAAGCCCCTTCTAGGGGATCCCCGGGTGGCTCAGCGGTTTGGCACCTGCCTTCAGCCCGGGGCGTGATCCTGGAGTCCCGGGATCAAGTCCCGCATCGGGCTCCCTGCATGGAGCCTGCTTTTCCCTCTGCCTGTGTCTCTGCCTCTCTCTGTGTCTCTATCATGAATAAATAAATAAATCTTAAAAAAAAAAGAAAGGAAAGGTAAGTCTGACACCTGGAGAGAGAAGAGAACTTGGTTTGTGTAAAGCTGTGTGTGTGTGTGTGTGTGTGTGTGTGTGTGTGTGTCTGCTGAACATCATTTTCCCCGTCGGAAGGCTGGGTCGTGTGGGGTCATCTCTGAGCCTGCCTGTTCTTGGTCCTTCACGTGCCGGTATTTCAAACACCGTCGTGTTATAGTTGGCATTGTTTTCCCATCCAGCAAAATAATTTAGCTCTCCAAAACCAAATCTGAGTCTATTTTCCTCTTAATCAAAATCCACTACCTATTATTTCATGCCCCATGACTCCAGGTCTCTTTCCCGGCTTTAATTTTTGTTTCTGGTCCCCTTTTGCTGATAAACATGCACTCTTCTTTGTCTCCTGCAGCCTGGCTCCTCGCTTAGCTTGTACGGAGCTCCCCACTAATGTGGACAAACCCTGATACCCTCAGGTGACAGTCACATGGCTCCAAACCCAGTCTGGCCACCTGCTTCCTCCACATGGAAAAGGAAGGTTGTAAGGCTCGTACTAGGTAAGGTGTATTGAAGCCCCTTGGGAATAAGAGACCAAAGCACAAATGTGAGGGGAGAGAATCGTGATTAGCCATGGCTTACTGAAGGCGTCTTACCTAGAGAGAAGGAAGGTGGGTTCTGTGGGAGGTGTAGGCCATGCCCCCTCCCCATGATGACAGTCAGGTCAGAAAGATGGGACTTCATGGGGAAGACAGCTAGAGAGAGCAGAGCAAAACCACTCAGAGCACTGAGAGAGCCAGAGATAGAACTAAGCTCTCCTGCCCCTGGCCCCTGGGCACAGGACTCTGAGCCCTTTGTTGAGGCAGGAGCAGGCCTGGGAGGCGCTGCTGGGATGAGAACCACCATGTACGGGGCTGGCCTTCCAACTTGGGCAGAGCTGTGGGCTTCAACCGTCTTCTTATTTATACTTGTCCTTAAAGTCAGATTACAATATCAATTGCTCACCTACTTCCTCTCTCCGCTTGTTTTTGTCACATCTCTTGATCCCAGGATGGCCCCTACCCCATCTGGGTGAAGCAAAACAGAACAAAATAAAGCAAAACAAAACTAATCCTCTTACTGCATCTGCAGCTATCTCAATAAAAATCTACCCCCCCCCCAAAACCCCTATACAGTGTAAAAATCAAGTAATATTGCAAATGAAGAAATAATGTTTGCTAGTGAAGGAGCCTTTATAGCAAATGAACAATCTTCCTTATTCTGTATGTGCCTGTGTAGTTATTTTTTTTTAATTATTTTTTTTATTTTAAGAGGGCTTCATGCCCACATGGGGCTTGAAGTCATGACCCCAAGATCAAGAGTCACATGCACTAATGACTGAGCCAGCCATGGACCTCTGCATGTATAAGTTTTACATCTGGATTTTGTATACTTAGATCTTCCTAAAGTAGGATCCTATTATGTTCAGACCTTAGAGTTTGTATTACTTACCTAATACCTCAATAATATCCTCTTATATGTTCTCCAACTCTTTGGTTGCTTACAATAAGTGTTTATTCTCATTCTCACAGATGTGTAAGTTGAATGAGGATTGGCTGGTCTAGCTTGGGCTCAGTTGGACAATTCTTCTTCAGAGTGCAGACCTAGACAAGTTTGGGTCTGTGAATAGTTTGGCTCCAGTACTGGTGCACATGTGTCTCATCCTCTTTGTACTAATGGGCTACCTGAGGCGTGTTTTTCCATTTTTGATGACAGATTTACAAAAGAGGCAAGCAGAAACATATGACATCTCTTAGGGCCTAGAATTGGCATCCCATCCCTTTTGCCTATATTCTATTGGTGAAGCAAATCATACTGCCAAGACCAACATCAATGGGTAGGAACATGTACTTCCCCTCTTGCGGAGCTGCAAAGCCACATTGATGGCAAAGGTCATGGGTACTTGGAGGAGTGAAATATTCAAAGTATTAACACAATTGGCCAGAACTGGAAGACAGAGAGAGTGGCTTTGTGTAGGGAATGACTCAAAGGAATCCTGTTAGCTTGCTAGGGCCTCCATAACAGAATACCACACCCTGGGTAACTCAAGTTTATAGTCTCATAGTTCTGGAGGCTAGAAGAACAAGATCAAGGTATGGGTTTCTTCTGAGGCTTAACAGATGGCCACCTTCTTGTTATGTCCTCCTAAGGTCTCTTCCCTGTGCACATACATCCCTGATGTCACTCTGTGTGTTGTAATCTCTGCTTATAAGGACAAAAGTCATATTAGAATACACCCTAATGGCCTCATTTTAACTTAATCACCTCTTTAAATGCCCTGTCTCCAAATACAGAGTCATTTTCTGAGCTACTGGGGGTTAGGATTTCAGCATTTAAATTTTGGGTGGACTTAATTCAGCTTATAAGAGGCATTATCTTTTAAGTAGCTCAAAGTACTTTATAGGGGAATTTACTGAATTGGTCATTACAAGATGAAGAATTCAGGGACAAGGGAAGTGGGAGGAATCCAAATAAGGCTGTTAAGGTGAATTAGACCAACTTGAGAGAGCAGCTATAGAATAAATACTGGAATAAAGTTCTCTTGTGACAGATACCTGGGATTTTTCACTGCCTAAGGCCACCTGAGGTTGCTTATTAGTGAAATAAGTCAAAGGAAATATAAGAGAGAAATCAATCTGCATTTGGCAATAGGGGTCTGCATATTTTAATCCTGCTGACCTCAAAATCAATACAATTCAGGCCAAGTGTTCTGGTCACTTTTGTCTTAGTCACCCCTACAAAAATTACCTGTCAGCAGTAGAGTTTGTCATTTTGAGAGGGGAAAATTTAGTCTATAGCATGAATATTCCTAGTGGAAAGGTACAGGAAGCCCCCAACCTGAGTAGATAACTCTGCCTACAAGTCAAGAAGCCTGGTGGCCTCATTCTTTGTAAAACAACAAAATCCAAAACTATTAAAAGGCCCCTTTATAATTTAAATTAATGAAGCTGGTGGCAAACTTTACCAAAAGTCACCAGAAGAGAAATGGTTGGATCCATTAATATGATTAGTCATATGCTTTATTGTTTACTTAGGAAAGATGTAATCTGTGTGGTTTAAAGATGATAGCTTCTTCCTTAATTTTAAGGAGAAATTCTCCTTTCAGAGAATTAGGGGCTAGTAATGGATTTTCTAGTAATGAAATTAGTGTTAATGCATCCAATATACAAAGGCAGTAGTAACCATTTAAAAGCAAAGGAAGCACAACTGTACTATCACAGACTTCTAAACCTTTTTTGGCTGTTTCCTCTCATTTTAAAATTCACTGTGCTTTCTACTCTTGAAACTTGGGAGTTAATGAAGTGGGGAGTGTAGACAGGATGGCAAGATCCCTATTTGCAAAATAAATCTCTCTTTTTTATTATGTAATTTACAAATGTCAAGCATCAGGATTCAAGTGAACGCTGAAAAGCTTTTATTTCCTTCCTATTCTTGGTGGTGGGAGGTGGGGTGGAGGTGGGGGTTTAGAAAAGGCAGGAACTCTTTTTTCTTTCAAGATTTTATTTAAATTGTAGTTAGTTAACATATAGTGTATTATTAGTTTCAGGCATAGGACTTAGTGATTCATCACTTACAACAAGTGTCCTCCTTGATCCCCACACCCAGTTACCCCATCCTCCCACCTGCTCCCCTCCAGCAACCTTCAGTTAGTTCCCTATAGTTAAGGGTCTCTTATGGCTTGCCTCCTCTTTGTTTTTATCTTATTTTATTTTCTTCCCTTCCCTTATGTTCATCAGTTATGTTTCTTAAATTTTACATATGAGTGAAATCATATGGTATTTGTCTTTCTCTGACTGACTTATTTCGCTTAGCATAATACCCTCTAGTTCCAGCCACGTCACTGCAAATGGTAAGATTCTTTCTTTTTTTTTTTAATTTTTATTTATTTATGATAGTCACAGAGAGAGAGAGGAGAGAGAGAGAGAGAGAGAGAGAGAGAGAGAGAGGCAGAGACACAGGCAGAGGGAGAAGCAGGCTCCATGCACCAGGAGCCCAATGTGGGATTCGATCCCGGGTCTCCAGGATCGCGCCCTGGGCCAAAGGCAGGCGCCAAACCGCTGCGCCACCCAGGGATCCCCGGTAAGATTCTTTCTGATGGCTGAGTGATATTCCATTGTACATATATGCTACATCTTCTTTATCCATTCATCTGTCGATGGATATCTGGGCTCTTTCCATATTTTGGCTACTGTGGACAATGCTATAAACATTGGGTTGCAGATGCCCCTTCGAATCACTATTTTTGTATTCTTTGGATAAATACCTACTAGCACAATTGCTAGTTCGTAGGGGTAGCAGCACTCTTCTGATTTTCAAGCAAATTATACAGATTTTCAATGAAATGGATCCAGATTGAATTGGAAAATGAACTGAAATAATGCTAACAGCCTAGAGCAATGCTACAGACCAGCAAGTACCATGCATGGCAGGCAAGGGTGGCTTCTATTTATTCACTCATTTACTCATCCTTTATGTACATATGCATTTCTTTCGCTTTTCTTATTTGATGACTTTTATCATAGATGCTGAGTTTTCAGTGAGGCACTTATGCTAACACTTTAAGAGTATCTCTCTAGAAGAAAAACTTTTCTTAAAGTTGCTGGGCATTTTTCAATAACATTGAATTAGATAGGGTTTCCTCAACAGATGGGCACCAAATACAGATACACAGAACAGAAGACTTTTTCCAGTGAGTCTTCTATCCTCACCTCTATGTTATGTATCATTTGCCTGTCCTTCTGTCCTAGGCAATCCGATTCAAAGTTGTCCAACTTAACGCAAAGCTCAAATCAACACAATGACATTTATTTGTTCATCCATCGCACCAATTTTTTGTCATCCCTTTGGATTGTCTTTCTTTTTGGGGGGGGGGTTGTCTTTCAAATGACATTGGAAAGTAATCTTGAGCCCTTGTTGGTAGAAAATGTATTTTTCTTTTTTCTTTTTTGTTCTTTACTATTTAATTTTGTTTTATAAATAGGTAATACATTCATATGATTTGCAAATCAGAATAACATAAAAATCTATGTTGAGAGGTCTCACTTCTATTTCTTCCCTATGTTCCTGTTACCTGTTCCTTTATCCTTTAGAGGTAATCACTTTTATTAATTTCTTATATATTCTCTAATACAATGCAAGAAAATATAAAAACATATTCTTTTTCTTACACAAAAGATAGCATATATGTGGCCCTCTACCCCAGAGGCATGCATTCTGGAGTTAGTACCAGATCTGCACGGAGAGATCTTACTCATTCTTTTTTTTTTTTACATTTGCATAGTATTCCTTGCATGGTTCTCTTGGAGTTTATTTAGCCAGTTTCCTATTAATTGTCATGGGATTGTCCTAATCTTTTTGCTGTTATAAGCAATACTGCAATGAAGGAGTTGTATACATTTTATTTTATATCTGTGAGAGTGTATCCATAGACTAAATTCCAGAAGTGAAATTATTTGGTCAATGGATAAATACATTGAAATTTCGATAGATACTGTCAATTTGCTTTCCATTAGTTGTACCATGTGTATTCCCCTACTGTCCCACCCCCTAACTATGTGTTTAAGTTCCTGTGTCCCCGCAGCACAGTAGGAAGTGATGTACTTAGAAACCTAACTTGGTACTGAAAGTGCTCAACATTCAAACATTTGCTCTGACCATAGTCTCTAGTGCTGTAAATCCAAGTAACATTGCCTGAACTTTCTGCTGTGTACAATTCAATCCTTTTCTTTTAAAATGTTTAAATTGTGAAATACAACACATCCACATAGAAAAGGGCATAAAACAAGAATGCATAGCTTAATCAATTATCATGAAATGAATACACATGAACCACAACCCAGGTGAAGAAATAGAGCATTTATAATATTTCAGAAAGCTCTTGGTATGTCCCTCCTTCCTCACAAAGGAGTCACTATCCTACTTTTTTCCTTTGTATTCTTTATACTTTGACTTTTTATATATCACAACCTTAAACATTCTATCTTAGGCTTGCCTGTTTTTAAACTTGATGTAGATAGAACAATATAGTCTGTACTCTTTTTTTATTGTGGTAAAATTTATATAACATAAAATTTACAACGTTAATCATTTTTAAGTATACAGTTCAGTGATATTAAATACATTCTCATTGTTATGCAACCATTACCACCGTTCTATCCCTAGAACTATTTTCATCTTGTAAAATTGAAACTCTATATCTGTTAAACAATAACTCCCCATTCTTCTCTCCTCCTAGCCCCTGGTAACCACTGTTCAATCTTCTGTCTTTATGATTTTGACTACTCTGAGTACTTCATATTAAGTGGAATCATACAGTATCTGTCTTTTTGTAATTGGCTTATTTCACTTAACATGATGTCCTGGAGGTTCATCCATGTTGCAGCATTTTGAGGAATTTCCTTCCTTTTAAAGTCTGGATAATATTCTATTCCATGGAGAGACCACATTTTGTTTATCCATTCATCTGTTGATGGACATTTGGACTGCTTCCACTTCTTAGTGATGGTGATTAATGCTGCTATAAAGATCAGTATAAAAGAATTGGTTTGAGCCCTGCCTTTAATTCTTCTGGGTATATACTCAGAAGTAGAATTGCTGGATCATACGGTTCATATAAATAGAATAATATAGTCTGTACTCTTTTGTGTCTGACTTGTTTCAGCTAAATTTTGTTGGTGAGGTATATTCATGTTGATGCATGTAGCTGTAGTTCATTCGTTTTTTAGGTCTGTCCCATTGTAAGAATATGCTATAATTTATCAATTTCATTTTTGATGTTTCTGTGAGTTGTTTATAATTTGGGGCCACTAATACCAATCGTTCCACTATGAACATTTTGGCACATGCCTCTGATGCACACATTTCTACTTCCTATACTCCTATATACTCCTATACTCCTATATACTTCCTATACTCTACTTCCTATACTCAGCAATTGGAATTGCTGACTTATAAGGATGTGTACTTTTAGCCTTAGTTGACTTGGATTGTGTTACTGTGAAAATAGTAAGAGAACCTATTAAGTTAGACAGATTCTGGTTTTGAATTTTATTTTAAAACTGCTTCTAAAAGATAACTTCATTTTTTAGGGATTGTATCAAACTTTTGTTCTGTTCTTGGGTATATGTAGACCCCCCCATTTGTGAGCAAGGTTTCCATGCATGAGCAATGACCCATAGGACACAGAAAGGTGGCTGCTAATGTCTCCTAGACATCTAGAACAGGAGCTAGCAAACTAAAGCCCCACAATCTGTTTTTGTAAATAAAGTTTTATTGGCACATAGCCATACCCATTCATTTACATATGGCTACTTGTGTGCTACAGCAGCAAAGTTGACTGATTATGGCCAAGACTCTATAGCCCATAAAGCCCAAAACATTTACTACCTGGCTACTGGTGCCATGACAAATTACCACTAATATAGTGGCTTAAAACAACACGAATTTATTTTATAGTTCTGTAGGTCAGAAGTCTGACAGGGTCTCACACCGGGCCAAAATCAAGGAATTGGCAGGGTTGATATTCTCTTCTGACACCTCTAAGGGAAAATCCATTTCCTTGCCTCTTCCAGCTTCTAGAGGCTGCCTGCATTCCTTGGCTCCTGGCTCCTTCCTCTGTCCTCAAAGCCAGCAATGTTGCATCTCTGTGTGCCTTTCTTCCATAGTCACATCTCCATCTGACCACTGCTAGGAAAACTTTTCTGATTTTAAGGATCCATGTGATTAGATTAGGCCTAATCAGATAGTCCAGGATACCCCTCCAACCTCCCCCACCACACACACACACCAAAGATCCTTAATTTAATCGCATCTTCAAAGTCTTTTCTACCATGTAGGGTAACATATTCATAGGTTCTGAGAATTAGGATGTGGACATTTTTGTGGGCCATTATTCTATCTAGCACACTAACCCTTTACGGAAAGTTTGCTGACTTCTGATCAAAAACCAAAGGTTGAGAAATTTCTAGTTGGAATCTAATGTAATCTGATAGAAATATAGCTTCCTGGTCAAGAATTTGGCATTTCCGCAATCCCTAGCTTCTCTCCCAATCCACTTAAAGTCATCCCAGCAAATGAGACAAGTGAAGGAGCTACATTATTGACACTTCAGTACTGTGGAGGAATTAAAATATGGACAATTCCTTGATGTCTTTCTCTTAGAAAATTTTCTCTGTTGTGTCTGACTTTCCCCATGGACTTAAATATGCTTCTCAGCATCAAATTCAGTCATAATCTCTCCCAACAGGCCAGCAGGTCCTTACTTATCTTTTAGTATTCTGATTGGCATTAGCGTTTTCCAACTCAGTTGAAAATGACCTCACTGAGATCACATTATAAAGCCCTATTAAACACGATTGGCAATATAAAGCAATCAACAGCTATCTTTCCCACATTTATTGAACATCTGAATAGTCTGTCAGCCTGTCTCTACCTTCCAGCACATTTCCTCAGGAAACAAATATTTAGGAAACACTATTTGCCTGTTCTTTTGCTCTTGCTTTTCAGCAATTCTATATGATAATCATTTTATTTCTCCCCTTCTGAATTCTAAGATTGTATACCTACCATCGTTTTTGTTTCTAATTATAATCCCCCTCATTATCAGATCACAAAGTGATACTTTGTTCTGCTTCCTTCAAGCCTTTAGCACTTTAAGAATTCATTCAAAGCTCACTTTAAATGTTTTTTCAAGATCTCGTTGCTTTACTCATGTTTTTCAATCAGAATGTTGTTGGCTCACCCTTAATGTATAGATTTCCCTGATTTTTTTCCCTTGAGGGGAAAAGTCATAAAATATAAAGGAGAGTAAGATAATTCTTATATTTTAGCCACCACCTGGTACTTACATCTTCAATGGGGATAGACAATAAATTTTGCTTTTTAAAAAATTTTATTTTTTGAGTATCTCTATACCCAACATGGGGCTCAAACTCACAACCCCAAGGTCAAGAGTTTGTGCACTCCTACCGACTGAGCCAGTGAGGCATTCCTAGGCAATACATTTTAGAGTAAGTTTTGGAAAGACTGAAGCATTAGGATTTCATGTTTTGTGTGTATTTTTTGAAATTTTGGAGTGAATCTTTTGATCAAAATCTATACAAAATAAATTCAAAATTCATTCTATTATTATTTGCAATTAAATGAATGTATCTTGAATTTAGTCTACTTAAATGTGTACAATATAAATATTTTTGAATAGAAATTCCATACTAGGTAGGATAAATCCTTGTTACCCTATAAGACAGTCTAAGACTGTTGCTTCATCAAGAAATATCAACCCTCAGAGAAGTCACTAGTGTGTAACCAAAGGGCTGGCCACTGGGGCCGCTCCTGCACCTGACTTGAGACTGGGAGGGATCCCAGGTACCCAGGGGATATGGTTTAACCATCAGGTATCAGCTGGGAGGCTGTGCCTCCAGCCACAAGATAATAGTTGGGGTTGGCAGGGGCTGTCACTAGTGAATTGCCTACCAAAAGCCCTGAGTAACAAGGTATTTCTGGAAATGTTCTTCATAAGGTGTGGGGCTGGTTAGGGGGATTGCTGTGAAGTCCAGGAGAAGATCCCAAAGTAGGGACTAGGAGGCACCAATCAGGAGGTAGTAGGGAGGATATCGCTGGAGAAGACATTTGGTGATTAATTGAATGAGAGTATCAAAGGAATGCCTGATAGAGATCAGAAATCCCAAATTGCTTCAGCAATTTTCAACTCATGGCATATCTTGCTTCACCTCTGTCCCCAGCCAGCCCCCCGCTGAAGTATTTTGAAGCAATCCAAGACATCACATCACTTCATCTACAAATAATAAGTGTTTCAGTATGTATCCCTAAGAGATGAGGATTCTGTTAAAAAAATAACAACAATACGATTATCACACCTTAAAAATCTTACAACATGAACACTTAGGGCTGTCTGTGAATAGCGTAAACCATTTCAGAAGAAAGTAAGAACCTTGTTGGTTGCCGAATTGGTGGATGAATGTTTACTGAGCCCCTACTATGTGCATTTTGAAGTGAACCATACCGACAAGATTCTGGGAGCTAGCGTTTTGGGGAAGGGACAACAGTCAGAAAGGCCCTATGGGGCCTCCCTCCTGACAGAGCTCCCAATACAGGCTGTGTCCACGTCAGTCTGTGTGAACACGGATGCAAAGATGTTATAGAATGGAGTTCTGCTTTATGGGGATTTGGTCCATCTTAAAGCTTTTGGATTATTTTAATGCTGCTTTTGCCTTCATTCGAACCAGTTCCTTATTTATGTCTCAAAATATGTGGAAAGCATTTTCTTTTGTTTCTTTTTGCAAGAAGTGACCTGGATTTTTCTCACTTCAGTGACTTACCTCTGATATTTACCAGACAGGCCACTAAGGGGGTGGGTGGCCAAAACTGCTCCTAGCCCATATGCTGTCTCTGTGATTTAGAAAAAGGCATGCCTTGCTCCAGACAGAGCAGCCTGTATCAGGGTGCATGGCTTGGTGTGCAGATCAGAGTTGGATTTCAGACCCTTTTTGCCCCTTCAATCAAGTATTCACCTTTGTGGTAAACAACCTCTGCAACTGTACATGGTAGCCCTGCAGGTGGCTATCTGATCAGGGTGTTTTCCTGACTGTTTTAATTCTGTGCAATTTATGTTGCCTGCCCCCAAACACAAGTAATTCAGTGAAACCACTAAAATGCAAAGGTGAGAAATGGCATGTGATTTGTGACAGATATCTGCTATTCATTTGTCAGAATCCAACTGTGTGTGAGGAACAGTTAGTGAGACGATAGTGTTATGAATATAAAGCACTGTATTTTACAACGTTCCCGATTCTACTGACAGCCAACTATGTGAATTATTTCATAAAAGTATGGTATGTCTGTCTTATTCTGATGCATTTCTAAAAAATGATACATAGATAATAAATCCAGGGTTTATAAATTCACTTCCTGTCAAGAAGTAGATGTCATTATAATGTCTGTTGTCATGGAAATAGTTGGGATTTTTCAGACATATGAAAGCCCCTAAGTAGGTTGAAAATATGTAGATATGTTACACTTGTTCTGTCCCCTGAATTTTTTTTTCAAAATTTTCCAATTGGAGGAAAATCCATTGCGTGCATGAAAAACCCTAAAATATGTTGAATGACACATTTGCAATTTGAGAAGGCTCGATCCCCCTCCCCTCCTTTTCAAATTAACAAAAAGATAGTAGTTCTGTGTGCCAAAGAACTTGCTGAAGTTCTGTACCTCTATCTACCTTGGTATAGAATTTTCATGCCAGGAGACTGGAGGAATGCTATGTGTTACCTTGTTCCATATAGAAGTGGTCAATTCAGTTGGTATTGTGTCAAATGCAGCAGCCATAGGTGGCTTTGAGCACTTGAAATGTGATTAGTCCAAACTGAGATACGCCGTGAGAACAAAACACACACTGGATTGCACGGACTTAGTATGAAAAAATAATGTAGGATATCTATCTGATTAATAACTTATAAGTATTGATTTCATGTTGAAATGATATGTTAGATATATTGGGTTAAATAAGTTACATTATTATTATTATTTTAAAGATAATTCAAGCTTTTTTCTTTTCATTTTTTAAAAAGATTTTTAAAATTTATTTATTCATGAGACACACACACACACACACACACACACACACACACACAGGCAGAGACACAGGCAGAGGGAGAAGCAGGCTCCACGCAGGGAGCCCGACGCGGGACTCGAACCTGGGTCTCCAGGATCAGGCCCTGGGCCAAGGGCGGCGCTGAACCGCCGAGCCACCTGGGCTTCCCAATAGGTTACATTATTAAGGTGATTTTTACCTGTTCCTTTTTACCTCTTACAATGTGGTTAACTAGAAAACTCTAAATTATCTATGTGGCCTGTATGGTATTTTTTTGGACAGTGCTGATTTAGATATAAGGAATGCCAGCATGATGCATAAATGTCTGGCCAGCTGTGACAACCAGAAACTCATCATTCTTGTGAATGTTTTATCTGCTTGGCAGCCAGTTAAACTGCCGGTCTGGTTTTCTCTGGGAAGGTCTGGTGGAGACGGGGTGGGGAGGGGTATGTGCATTTAAGAAACAGGTTTTGCAGTGGCATACTTTCTAGGTGGCTCGAGGCAAAGTGCAATGAAACCCCCTTGACTGCTCCTACCCAAACCTCCACTTATGGTGGCATGATTGTACCCATGTGTACTGTTAGTCTCCATGGAACAAATCACATTGTCGAAGACATTCAACTATTTGAGAAAATTGTTAGACCATTTTGTTATTACATGGTAACATCTGTAATATGAATATGGATATTTTATTTGGAAATTTTGGACCTAAGTCAACTGAATTTGGAAAAGGTAGCAAACTTTTGGTAGAATCCTGGTTGATATATCTTATTTCAAATCCATTTTCCTATCCACACTATCTGAAAGAGTCCAGATTTCTTTTATTAGGGCTTATAAGGTGTAAATCTCTTATTAAAGAAAAAAAACCTGCTGCTGAGATTCCTTAGTGATACCCGTGTGTATTTGGATCCAATTACTATGCTGCATCTTCAGCATTTGCTGACTACCTCCTGCATGTTGGGTACTCGATTTACATAAGCTCTATTTCTTACCATATTTTTGCAAAGTAAGTATTTTCATCCCTTTTTAAAAATGAAGAAACTGAGGCTCAAATGCTTGTGCAACTTGCCCAAGGCCTCAAAGCTACTCAATAGTGGCTGGACTGGGGAGTTGAAAACAAATCTTTCTAGCTCCAAAGTCTGAGTTATTTCTTCCAGACTCCATTGCCTCCTTTTCAAACATGGAGTAAGAATTGTTCCAGAGCCAAAAATTCTATGTGTAAACTGAAAATTTGGGTCTGCTGTGGGGGTTCGGTTCTGTTCTAGATTTGTCCTCAGAGTGGAAGGGTTGAGCGCCAAGGATCAAGGACAAAGAGGAACTCAGTAAAGCCTAGGAGAAAAGGAAGAGAGAGTAGAGAACTATAAGCCAAATGTTGAATTCTTTATCATTGGCCTTGAGACCCAGGCCAGGTCATTTAATTTCTCTGGGTCTCTTTGTCTTTGCTTGAAAAATCAGGATAGTGTTTATCCACTCTGCTTCCTTTATAGGGTTATAATGGGGACCAAATTAGATGCCATATGGAAAGTGCTTTGTAAACTCCAAGATGCTCTGCAAATAAGATGTTAAGATCAAATTATGTCTTCATATTTTCTTTGTTTTTAAAATGGATGATATTTGGTTCTTCTGAAATGGGTAGTTGTCAGTTGAATAAAGAAAGGCAAAAAAAATAAAATAAAATAAAAAATTAAAAAAAAAAAAAGAAAGGCTTATTTGTTTGTGTATATTTCTTTTTTTTTTTTTTTTAGATTTTATTTATTTATTTATTCATGATAATCACAGAGAGAGAGAGAGAGAGGCAGCAACACAGGCAGAGGGAGAAGCAGGCTCCATGCACCGGGAGCCTGATGTGGGATTCGATCCCGGGTCTCCAGGATCACGCCCTGGGCCAAAGGCAGGCGCCAAACCGCTGCGCCACCCAGGGATCCCTGTTTGTGTATATTTCAAAGAGAATAGACCTGAAGTTCATCATCTAGAATGGTCATGAGAGGGAATGAGTTTTAAATACTTTGTGTTGGTAATACAAAAATATCAGTGGCCAGGAACTAATACTCTGTGGCCAGAAGGGAACTTAAGGTCATACTGGTCAATGCCTGGAAATACTCTCATTCAGAAGTGTAGAGGACTTATTTGAAATAATACACGATTTTTACCGTGGGATATAAAATAAGACCTGACTGAATTATACAGACATACTATGTTCTTGGACAGAAGACTTAATACTAAAAAAATATTAGTTCTACCCAAATTAATTGGTAACTTTAACACAATCCCAATCAAAATTCCCATGGGACATTACTGATAATTTAATTATTTTAAATTTTATGTGAAATATAAATGAGTAAAAACAGCTGTGATAATTTTGAAAAAGAAAACTAATAAATAGAGAGTTGGCCTTTAGGGTAGGTTCCTATCTTGGCCCCAGTTTTTCACCTTTCCTTTGTAGTTACAGCTTTTGTCATGTGACTTTTCGGTTCTTCTAAAGGCTCCTTAACTTTGGGCTTAACCATGGGCCTTGCTTTGACCAATGGGCTGTCAGCAGGAGTGGTATGAATGGGTTCTGAGCCTGGGCCTTAGTAGGCCTCACAGGTTTCCATGTTTTCTCTTGCTCCTCTTCCCTGAGCTGGGGAGAATGCACCTTGGCTGGCCAGCTGGTTAAAGGGGGGTGCTGGGCACATGGGGCAGAACCACCTCAGGCAACTCATAGACCTGCAGTGAGAAGCAGATCTCCCCAGCCCAAAGCTGGCCCACCTAATAAGGCAAATCCCAGTCAATCTGTGGATGGCTGAGTGATAATAAATTCTTGTTGTCTTAAACCCTTGAGTTTGTGTGTGGTTTGTTATGCAGCAATGGCTAACTGATAGGGCCCTATAGCATATGAAAATCTGTCATCATATTTTATCCAGTATGAAGTAGAGACAACATTCACATCTGGATCTGTTTTCTTCCAGGGGCCATACCTTCCTCTCCTAAGGAAGTGAATTCAAGGTTTGTGTTAGAGACGATGGGCATGGTCCAATCATTGTGTACCATGCTCCGGCCATTCCTGATACTGCTTAACAGTGACCTACTTTGTCATGTCACCTGTAACATGAATGCCCTTGTTGAGAAAAGGCAGTAGATGAAAAATCAGTTCATGTGCTATAGACCTTCCAAGACCATAAATGGTTTCTCCCTTGTTAGAAATTCAGTCTAAAGCCTATGGGACAAAATTAAACTTCTTTTTTTTTTTTAATTAAATGTCTTTGTCATGAAACTCTCACTTCCTTCTTTCCACAGTGGGCACAAAAGCTGCCTCTAGAAAACTAACCTCTTTAAATGTCACCTTCTCCCCATGAGGTCCTGAAAGTACTTTGGGGGCCATGGACTCACTAGGGAGGGATAATGTGCAATATCTCGAAAAATATAATTCATGACTTCTAAAAGCAAAGCCTTTCCATTTGTAGAGGCAAAATGGCTTCTGTGTTACGGTTCTACACAGACTGCAGGGATCTTTCAGGAAGCCCCCATTGTCAACTTCTCAACAACTGGTAATGACTCTTGGCTCTCACACTTGACATTTCTGTGGCTACACAGCAGTATTTCAGCTTCTTTCAGTATCTCATAAAAATCACAGCTAATAAACTCCAATCGGCACCTGAAGGAAGGGGTGTTTGCTTCTGACTGTAATGGACTGGCCTCTGCAGCACTTCAAAGGCCAGGCGGCTGCCTCTGTCTCCCTTGCCCCAGTTTCCATCCCTAGGTGAAGATTAACCATGTGTGCTCTGGAAAAATCTGTTCTGAGTTTGCCTTCCAGTGCTACGTATCCCTTTAAATCAGCAGTTCAATTTGACAGCCCACTAAAACAGGCTCCTGTTTTTAGTAGGAAGGGAGCACATTCTTGGTTTCCATTTGATCCTTTCATTTCCTTGTGCCCTCTCTTACCCATCTCAGGCTTCTGATTTCTTCCTTTCAGAAGATGAAGCATGTATGTCCATGAGAGAAACCTGATAATGTTAAAGTTTAATGACAAATCAAAATTAAATGGGAGATTTATTGGGCGCCTGGCTCCTGAGACTTGAAAATGGTTTGTTCTTAGCTAAAGCTGGGTGTCAGGCACACAGTGACAGGGTAAGTGACATACATTTTTATGGAATTTCGACTGAAAAAAATTTTCCTGTGTATCTAGAGCCTTCACCTCTGAACCTTTCATTGTTACCATAACCTTATATCAAGATATCAAAGTTTGAGTTCTTAGAAGACATTTTGTAAAAATGCACAGACTATTTTTTTTAAACAGGCTATTTAAAATATCAATCCCTTCTTTCACCATATCTCAGAAATGATGAATGTTGCCAAATCCTTGCAAAATGGGAGAGCAATATTTATTGACCAGAATAAAATTAGACTGAAATGTTGTGTGATGTGGAGTTGACCCTTGAGCAACACAAGGGCAAGGGTCTGTGGGGTTGAAAATCGACATACAACTTTTGATTACCTAAAAATTTAAGTACTAATAACATACTATTGACCAAAAACTTTGCCAATAACCATAAACAGTAAAAAAAAAAAAACACGTGTTTTATAAGTATGTAATATGTATCATAGACTGTGTTCTCACAGTAAAGTCAGCAAAAGAAGAGAAAATGTAATTAATAAAATCATAAGGAAGAGAAAATACATTTACAGTACTGGCCTGTATTTATTATTGAAATACATTTACAGTACTGGCCTGTATTTACAGTACTGGCCTGTATTTATTTATTTATCTACGTATAAGCTGAGCCGTGCAATTGAAACCTGTGTTGTTGTTCAGGGGTCAGCTGTGTATTACAGGCTGGGGGTATTACTTAGCAATTTAGGGAAAAACTGCTAAGTTTTAACCATGTTTCTCATTCCTCTCAAGAGAAAGCCTGTTTCTCATGCTTGTGTCCACAAGCTTTCAACGAAGTCAAAACAAAATAAAAAACTATGTAGACCTCATGAAGACATGTCCAATTATACCTACTTACTATTTTTAAAAGGCACCCCCCCCCAATTACTCTGAGATTTTGACAGCAAGTCTATAGAGATCTACATAGGCCAGACTTGCTCATTCATCAGTTCTAGGAGATAACTTTCTTCACATTTTAGCACCTCTGATATCCAGATATATTTCGGTGGTGCCCATCATTGTTGTCAGTCGAGCAACGGGCACTGTCTGCCTTTCATGCAGACTTAGACTGAAAGCCTTCTGTGCTTCCTCCAAGTACAAATTAGAAAGCACACAAGTGTCTAAAATTGTAGAATGAGCATCAACAGTTTGGAAGAAAGCCCTAGACGTGATAGTGGAGCCCACTTTTATGTCAGGCTGTGTCAACAACTCTTTTCATGACACAGAGGATGATATTCTGTGGAAAGGCATAGGTATCTTTGATTTCTTTTTGTTTTAGAATTTTATTTATTTATTCATGAGAGACACAAAGAGTCAGAGACATAAGCAGAGGGAAAAGCAGGCTCCTTACGAGGAGCCCGAAGTGGGACTCAATCCCAGGACCCTAGGATCACAGCCTGAGCCAGAGGCAGATGCTCTACCACTGAGCCACCCAGGCGTCCTGGGTATCTTTGATTTCAAGTTGAAAATTGATTCAGAGGTCTCAGGCTCTGCTTTTTACTGTGTTCTAGAATAGTACATTAAAAAATTCACATCAATGAAGTTAAAATGGGTCATTCAATAAACATAAAATACAAATTGTTTAAGTGCTCAGGAAGTATTATGTCATAGTGTAGCTGGGGATGTTTTTGTTTCTCGATGGTACATGAAGTAATAGTATATCTTAAAATTACTGGCACCTTAGATGTGCTGAAATGCACCTTCTTCCTCATTCCTCTAATCAGTAGTACCCAGTGAGGGAAATTTGGCACTTAAAGATGTGAGTTTGATGCTTACTCTAGCCTATGGTTACTCCTGACGCAGTTTATTGTGCAGCTCAGTGGCCAACAGGCAGTAGGACTTATCTCCTGTGGGTTTGTCATTACACTGTGGTTACCTGAGGCATTGAGTGTGGGGTACAGGCCCCCCCCAGCTCTGTACACATTTATTTGCCACCTGTCAGGTATTTCCCTCTCTTTGGTCAAGCTTTTTACATGGATTATGTCATTCAGGCCTAAAGAGTCTTCTGGGAGGAGAGAGAGTTTAGTGTCTCCTGCCAATGATCAGACATTTCACAGCCTCAGCTGTTTAGAACAGAATGCCAGACTTTGGAGTGTGTGAAAATGTTCCAAGTGGCAAAAACCTGTCACGTGATTCTAGAGAGGGAGGACAGATCCTCAAACCTTTTCTCAGATAATTAGGTACAAAATGAATCAGGAACTTGGGAACAATAAATATTCATGAGTTAGCAAAAAGCAGGAGTCTAAGCTATGGGAAGCAAAAAAGAAAGGAGTACCAAAGTTAATACATCTTTATCTAGAGCTATATAGAAATCTAATAGCTAGAGACTTGATGGACAAGTCTTTTCACTTCTCTAAGGCTCAGTTTACTTATCTGTAAAATGGGATGCACTTACATAATGAGGTGACTGGACACATGAAAATGCTTTCAAAATGCTTATGTAAATAAAATATCATCAGACTGAAATAATTATATGTGCTAACAACACCATATGACTCAGTAATTTCTTTTTTTAAAAGATTTTATTTATTTATTGAGAGACACAGAGAGAGACAGAGAGAGAGAGAGAGAGGCAGAGACACAGGCAGAGGGAGAAGCAGGCTCCATGCAGGGAGCCCGATGTGGGACTTGATCCCGGGTCTCCAGGATCATGCCCTGGGCCGAAGGCAGGTGCTAAACTGCTGAGCCACCCAGGGATCCCCGACTCAGTAATTTCTAAATGTGCATACCCCAGTAGGTGTAAACAATGACCCTAAGTCATGAAGCAAGAATTAAATATGTTCTGAATAGTCTGTTTAAGAAAGTGTGTGTGGGGGGAATGCAGGCCATATTTTAGAAAGACTTCCCTCAAAAATTCTTGTATATGCTGGAATTTATTGGCACACTTCAATTATCTGGATAATTTGTATATATGGAAAACTTCATCTTCAGCAATGCTGGATAAGTGAGGCATTGTGGTAAAACCATATTCTAAGATTACCAGGTCAGGCTTTGGGAGAGTTTAGGTGCTATGACTCTGATAAAAACCATTGTAAGTCAGGTAGCCTAAAAGGACCTTGAAACTGGGTCTTTTGTTTTCTTGATACGCATATAAACACAGTAAACCACGACTGTTTTAGCTACTAATTCTAGCCAATACTTAAAATGAAAATGTGAGAAGCAGAGTTCCATAATGGCACCCCTCGTCAGGTGCCTCATTGCATCCAAAAAAACCCAATGATCACTCCTTGCCATTATTGGCATGTAGGAAACCTGTGTGTAATTGTGTGTTTCCAAAAGTGGCTAAGAAATAGTAGGTAGAGAGAATGTGGAAAAACACTAAATAATTAAAGAATAAAAGCCCTAGGGGCACCTAGGTGGCTCAGTCAGTTAAGCATCTGCCTTCGGCTCAGGTCATGATCTCAGGGTCCTGAGATCAAGCCCCACATTGGGCTCCCCAGTGAGTGAGGGGTCTGCTTGTCCCTCTCCCTCTGCCTCTACTCTTGCTCATTCTCTCTAATAAATTGTTAATTTTAAAAAAGATCAAAAGCCCTATATGGTTCAGCTTCTCACACATTTCTCTGTTTCTCTCATTTGTATTATTCATTAAAATCACCTAAGCTGATATTTATGAAGGTCATCCTGCCCTGCCATCATTCTCCATTGTGAGTTCTGCAAATAGTCTTATTCAATACGGAGACCACCTCATACACGAGGTTCCTTAATGCTGAATATATTTCTGATCTTCAAAACTTAAGCAAGTCTGTAATCTTCTAAAACAGACTGCTTCTGTTTCAGACAGTATTTCCTATTTAAAGGCATATAATTAGACTTTTGATGAGTAAAGACTAAATTTTACAATTTTCCTTAGGAGGCTTTCTAGGGCTTTACCATAAGACAACTTCAGGGAAGGAATTAATTCTAAACCTATAGCACTAGCCATGGTAGCTTATTGAGCACTTGAAATGTGGCCAGTCTAAATTGAGATGTGCTATAACTGTAAAATACATACCCAGATGAAGACTTTATTTTTTTTTAATTTTTAATTTATTTATGATAGTCACACACACAGAGAGAGAGAGAGGCAGAGACACAGGCAGAGGGAGAAGCAGGCTCCATGCACCGGGAGCCCGACGTGGGATTCGATCCCGGGTCTCCAGGATCACTCCCTGGGCCAAAGGCAGGCGCCAAACTGCTGTGCCACCCAGGGATACCCATTGAAGACTTTATAGAAAAAAATAAAAGATCTCATTAATATCTTAACATTAATTGCATGTTGAAACTGAAATAGGTTGAATAAAGTATATTGTTTTTTGTTTGCTTGCTTTAAAGTAATCTCTAGCCCAACGTGGGGCTCGAACTCACCATCCCAAGATCAAGAGTCACATGCTTCAGTGACTGAGCCAGCCAGGCACTCCAAATAAGTGTATTGTTTGTTTTTTTTCAATATTTATTTATTTGTTTTTGAGGGGGAGGGGCAGAGGGAGAGAAAGCCTTAAGCAGACTTCTCACTGAGTGCAAAGCCTAGCTTGATCTTACAACCCTGAGATCACGACCTGAGCTGAAACCAAGAGTTGGACACTTAACTGATTGCATCACCCAGGCATCCTACAGTGTATTGTTATATTAATTTCACCCAGTTACTCCCCACCTTTTAAAAATAAAGCACTAGGAAATTTACAGTTACGTTTGTGGCTTGCATAATATTTCTATCAGACAGGTGGATCTAGGCCATAACAAGATTGGCTCACCCTGGTCTAGTTCCCTGTTTCAAGTCCTTTTAGGACTAAGAAACTGTGAGGGAAATGGGAGACACTGGTCCTATTCTAGGCTCTGACCCTAACCATGCCTAATCTGCATTCATGGTTTGGGGCAACGTGACCTACCCTCCACATCTCATAGGTTGCCTGTGAAAATAAAATGAAATCATGTATGAGAAAGAAGCACTTGGCAAATTTCTTAGGGCTGTTGGTATCATCTAAAATACTCTCAACACAGAAAGGCATCAGAAATTTTTCTGAGGCTACTTGTCCTCACCCCCCCCCCAATTCTAGACCTCAGGGGACACATCATGTCATATTACATATTACATGGGAACATCATCCTACATCAGCATCTTGTGTTTACTATGTGCTTCTATATGGCAGGCATTGTGCCAGGGACTTGATGACCATTAGTTCATTTAATCCACACAACCACCCTGTAAGATTGACACTATCATTAATGAGCATCAGAACAGTGTGGTGTTTAAGACCAGGGACTCTGGAGTCAGACTGGATGCATAATTAAGAGCCACCACTTAATAGTTATGTGTTGCTGGGCAAGCAACTTAATCTCTTTAAGCCATAGTTTCCTCATCAGTACAATGGGGAAAAGAATAAGCGCATTAGTTAAGGTAATGCTAGCTTGTATCAAGCAAAGTCAAATGGGTGTTATAGCTCACATATGATGTGAAGCAAAAATTGGATATTCCAAGCAGGGTTTCAGGAATGCAAGCCCCTTTATGTCTCCTTAGAATGACTTTCAAAGTCACCGAGCTTGTCTACATCGAGCTAAAAGAGGAAAGAGCATGGAAGATGATGTATGGAAGGAACCTGAGGCTCAGAGAGACAAAGTGATTGGCCTTAGGTCATGCATTTGGGTCCTGGTGGCTCTGAGGCTCCCACTCAGCTCTGTCTGGTTCTGGAGCCCATATCATCTGCACAGAATATAAGCTCAGTGTTAGGGAGCTCAGTTTGCTGTGCACAATACTGAACTACCTCCAGAAATGGATACGCAGTTGGCCACTTGCCATGAGAAGATGGAGAAGGATCTGACCAGCAGTTACATTGGCTTCACCCTACAGGGTAAAGTGGAGAATGTGCCCTAAACTAGGGAGTAGATATTGGACACCTTCGCTGGTCCCCCCAGGCATCACCACAACTGCTGCCACCATCACTACAATCTCCTTTCCTCACTGCCTGCCTTCAGTTCCTTTTGGAACTTTACAAACCCTTCATGAGCTTGAAAAAACAGCTGCTGAGAGAGATAAACAAAAAGTGCTTGCAAAAAATAAAAATAATAAGTAATAATAATAATAATAATAATAATAATAATAATAATAAAAAGTGCTTGCAAACACTATGGTGGAAATGAGCAGGGAGTCAAGGGCCCTGGTTCTAATTCTCACTCAGTTACTTGCCAACTGTAGTAGATTTCTTCATAGTCCTAATTCTCCACTCCTCCATGTACCCATGCCCTTTGTCATGTGTGTTTGTAGTTCTTCACTAGAAGCAGAGAATATATCCCGGTCCCATCAGTGTTGGACTTGGCCTCATGACTGGCTTTGAGGCGTGAGCCATTAGCAGATAGATTGCAGGCAGGGGCTTGAAGTATGCTTCCATCAGTAGGCTTGTTCTGTGTGCCTTACGTTGTCCATTAGAAGAACACTCTGGCCAGCCCCCTGGTCTGAGGGATGAGAGACAGTGGAGAAGGCCTGAATTCAACCTGCAGCTTGGAACTCCGTACAGCCCAAATCAGTCAATCCCTAGCCGGGGAAGAAGGAATGTTGCTTTTTTTGTTTTGTTTTGTTTTGTTTTTGTTTTTGTTTTTGTTTTTGTTTTTGTTTTGAGGGAATGTTTTAAAGCACTGAGCTTTGCAGTAGTTTGTTGCACACATTATTTTGGTAAGAGCTGACCGATGTGTCAACCATGAGTACCTTCAGCAAATCACTGCTCTCTGGAATTCAGTTTACTTCTCTGTGCAATGAAGGCATTGAACAAGTTACTCTAAAGCCCCATTAGTTATCCTGGCGACAGAGGTGAGCTGTATTACTGTTTTCTTCCCAAGGCTTTGAGTTCCTAGGGAAGGAATCCATATGCAGGAGTAGAAGAGGGGCTCTTAAGTGAGTATCTTTTAAATATGATAATTAGGCAACTATGTCATGATCATTTTTTTTCTCATGATCATTTTGAGCTTTTGTGGTATTAATTCATTTTCATATTTTAATGAGTAGAAGCAGATTTCATTATACCAAAACCTTTCTTTACTAGTCCCTTCCCCACCGCTAGCAGGGGCTGGTCCTGTGGCTCTCCTGGCTACTCAGAAGGTAGGGTGAAGTGGCAGCAGGTGACTTTCATTCAGCTTCTGGCTTGGGAGAGCTAGAAGTCTGACGTCAGGGGTAGTGGAGCCATCCAAGCAGTTGTGAAAAGAGGCTATGTCCATCCACCCCCTTTCCAAACGTACTTGTTATTGGAGTGAGGTCCAAGGAAGTATGCAGCTGTGGAATGTACACATGTACACATGTGCCTCATACATTTGGTCATTGGGTCCTCAGAACTGGCAGTGATTGTGGCAGCAGACTCATTGTATGGACCGGAGGTCATAGGTTACTTTCCAAATACCCTTTTCAGATGTCTGAGAATTCCTGTAAAAATATACATTATGAGCTTTGCGCAGTGGCAGTATCGTAGCCAATGAGGTTTATCCGAGGCTCGATTATTGCTAATTGAAAAATATACATTATGGAACAATATATACACTGAAGAAAGTTACTTGCTCCACTTGGGGCCCAGATGAAAACAAGATAAATATTCTCTCTGGGGTCTCCAGGTCCTCATGTTTCCTTTTTTTTTTTTTCCCTCATGTTTCCTGATAAGGTGTTTGGCATCAACTGCCAAGGGCCAGATGGATTGGAACTCTATTCTGACTGGAGTGGATGCACCCGATATTCTGTACCCAACATATTTCTTTTGACACTTATGCAGCAAAATAAACTGAGTCTAGTCATCCTCTCAGTTGATTAAAAAGAATGGTTTCTTTTTCACACATGCATAAATGATTTTACTTATCTGTGGAATCTAAAAAGCAAAACAAAACAAAACCCAGACTCACAGGTACAGAGAATAGATTGATGGTTGCCAGAAGGGAAGTGAAATAGGCGGGGTGAAGTGGGGGTGGGGGTGAAATGGATGAAAAGGAATAAGAAGGGATCCCTGGGTGGCACAGCGGTTTGGCGCCCGCCTTTGGCCCAGGGCGCGATCCTGGAGACCCGGGATCGAATCCCACATCGGGCCCCCGGTGCATGGAGCCTGCTTCTCCATCTGCCTGTGTCTCTGCCTCTCTCTCTCTCTCTCTCTGTGACTATCATAAATAAATAAAAATTTAAAAAAAGAAAAGGAATAAGAAGTACAGACTTTCAGCTATAAAATGAAGAAGTCATGGGGCTTTAATGTATAGCATGGGGAATACAGTCAATAGTGTTGTATTAACTTTGTGAGTGACAGATGGTAACTAGACTTACTGTGGTGACCACTTCACAATGAATACAAATGTCAGATCACTGTGTTGTACACCTGAAACGAATATAATATTGTATGTCAATTGTACCTCAATAAATAAAAATAATCATTACACTAGTTAAAAAAATTAAAAAGAATGGTTTCTTCTTGCACACATGTATAAAAGTATAAAGAGGGACATGGTAATCTTATTTTCACAAGCAAAAGATTAGATATGACTGGAATGTCCATCATTTGAGGACTAGTTAAATAAAGTAGCCACTGAAGTGGTCTAGGATAGTGCTTAAAATCAAAGTATCTGAGGTGGAAGACCTGAGTTCAAATCCCAGTCGTGTTGGTTACTCACTTGTGGTACTGGGCAAGTCATGTAATTTCTCTAAGGTTCAGTTCTCTATCTGTAAAATGGGGATAGTATACCTCTATAAAAAATACTTGGGGTGGGGGGCGCTTCGGTGGCTCAGTCAGTGGAGCACGTGACTCCTCTTTTTTTTTTTTTTTGAGCATGGATTCTTGATCTCAGTTCTAGCCCCATGTTGAGTTGTAGAGATTACTTTAAAAAAATCTTTAAAAATATTAGGGTTAGTGGGAACTAAATGAGCTAACATATAGAAGTCACTTAGAGGGACGCCTGGGTGGCTCAGCAGTTGGGCATCTGCCTTCAGCTCAAGGCGTGATCCTGAAGTTCCAGGATCAGGTCCCACATCGGGCTCCCTATGGGGAGCCTGCTTGTTTCTCTGCCTCTTTCTCTGTGTCTCTTATGAATGAATGAATGAATGAATAAATAAATAAATAAATAAATAAATAAATAAATCTGAAAAAATAGAAGGCATTTAGAACAATGCTTGTTAGATAGTAAGCACATGAATATATATGTTAGCCATACAGTTTATATATTTTTCTGTATTTATATAGCTATATATTTATATGTCTACTTTATACATTTAGATTTATGTACTCTACTGAAATGGGATAATCGCCCCAAAACTTAGTGGCTTAAAACAGCCACCATTCATTATTTCTCATGATTCTGAGGGTTGACTGGGATCAGCTAGGCTGTTCTTCTGCTCGGTGTGGTGTCACCCGAGGCTGGAACATCCAGAATGACTGGCTCGCATAGTTAGCTACTGCTACTGGTTAGGATTATCGTCCAGAGCACCTCAGATATCCTCTTTATAGGGCTTGGGATTCTTATAGCATGGCATCTGGGGTCCAGAAGGGAGTGTTCCAAGTGTATGAAGGTAGAAGCTGCAAAGCTCCTAAGAGCCGGCCTTGGAAGTTACAATCATTTCTACCACATTTTATTGGTCACAGCAAGTCACGTGCAGGCTCAGATTCAATGGGAGAGGGAAAACCTCCAACTCTCTCTTTTTTTTTTTTTTAACCTCCAACTCTCAATGGGAAGAATGGCAAATAATTTGTAAGCATTTTTAATCCATCACATATTGTTAAGGAGAAGGGGGGGCAATGTGCAGGGAGTGTAGCTATGTTCCCATTTATGTAACAGTGGAGCTTTTATATGGATCTATGTACATGTATATATATATATATATGTATATATATATATAATGACATACCTAAAGCAACATATGTCTACAACATACACATGTTAGTATATGACCATGCATGTGTGTATACTACATGGAATAAATCTCTTTAGACTAAGAAACGGGTAATAGAGGGACTAAGAGACTAAGCTGGGAGGTTGATTTAATTTTCACTGTGTATAAGCTGCATTGTTTGAATTATTTTTCACTATGTCTATATTATTTCTTCAAAATGAATGAATAAAAATGTGAAGAATTAGCAATAATATCCTTAGTTGCAGCAGTTCCTAGTACAAAGAGAAATTGTTCCTGGAAAGAGCAACTCCATGAGATGAACCTTTCATTTCCCCTGCCAGTTAAATACGGAATAGCTGTGGATTACTTTGAATTGTCTTCACTGACCAGAGACGTCTCCTCCAACACACACACACACACACACACACACACACACACACACACAGCTATGATTTTTTTCAACCACCAAAGTAGTTCATATGTCTGTCATGTTCTAAGAATCAGGTTACTGGATATTTGAAAAACATTTTTCCATTCCAATTAAAAATCATCATTTATCTGTGACTAGCATAACATCTCATTTATGTTTGAAATAGAGGAGCAGGATGACTCCTCCAAATCGGGAATCTGTAAACACAGTATCATATTTTGATAGACACATAGCTGTGGATTTCGGCATCATTGTTTGGTAGCTGCGGTTTTGTGCTATTTCTCTGCGGTATTGGATGGTTGCAGGGAGGTTTCAATTATTTTACAAAGAAGGAGCAAAAACAGAAAGTAAAGGCACAAATTCCCACCCATCGTGTGCCCTGTACTCGGGAAAGCCATAAAGTCGGTCCAGGGTGGGGGATGGGAATGTTCTCTAGCTCTGTATGAGACTCTCATCCTGAGAGCAGGCTAGTGATACCACTGAGGTAGGAAAGAGATGATTCCAGGCTCTGGAACTCATGTCTCTTGTTATTGCAGTGTTTAGACTTTCATTCTGGGCACATGCTTGTCCATTACAGAACCTATTGCATTGCATTTTTTTAATGTCTTATTCTAAACTTTATGGACTTGGCAGCAAGTGTCCCAGATTTGTCACTTTCATTCTTAATTTTTAAAAATACCCATTCGCACCTCCAGTCGTGACCCCATTTAGCATGATCTTTTGAATAAAGGCCAGCCAGACTGAGCACTAGTGAATTTCAAGCATGAATAAATCAAGCAGGGGCCAAAGTGCTATTCAGAGAGGATTTTAGAGGTCAGGTTCACTTTCTCGTTCCCCCTTCACTCCAAAAGGGAATTTAGGGGGACGTTATATATAATCAGCTTCTCCATATCCACCAGCATCATTATTCTGGGCTCACGGATTATGTGACACAGTTGTGCTTATGTATTCATAACACTCTGAAGCTGAAAGGGGCCTTAGAGATTATGATGAAGAATCACAAGTTCAGAGAGGTCAAATGACATCAGCCAGGAAAATGTTGCAGTTAGTAAGAAGTCTCAGATTTTGCCACTTCTAACCCATTGCTCCCTGGTTTATATCACAACATTATAGCTATTATTGTAAGGTTCCATGTCACCTTTGCCTTCAGCATGTCCATGGTATAGTGAAACACCCCGGGAATTGTTGTGCTCTTGGGCCATTGGACGGGGCTGGGGTGCATGTGGGGAGGGGATGGTTCTTGATTCAAATGTCAATAAAAACCATGCTGCTTATGTCCTTAGTATTTGTTTTGTGTTTCTGGCTAAGGTTTTGTTGGAACAAAGGGTTCCACTACAAAAACATTTGGAAACCACATCAGTAGTTCAATCCAAATACGCTGCAGCGTATAGGTTTAAGAGAACATGTATAAAGAGTGCATGAAAAGCCGATGAATGTGCCAAAAGAGGTCAGGTTTGTGACTGGATGCATTTGTGGATCAAGTCAGGATTCTGAGTTAAGTGAGCAAGTTCCTTTCTCATTGCTCTAAGTTCTGAGGTCCTCTTTCTCTTCCATCTAGCACATTGGTTCCCAACTGGGGGTGATTTTGCCCACCCCCTGGGGACGGACACTTAGCAATGCTCAGGGATATTTTTTATTGTGATAGTTAGGGAGGGGGTACTACTGGCATCTAGTAGGGTGGAGGCCAGGGCTGCAGCTGAGATTGTACAGCGCACAGGACAGTCGCCATGACAAAGAAGTGTCCACCCACACTGTCAAGCATCCTGAGGTTAGAACCCTGATCTAATTAAACCCTACCTCTCAGTTAGGACGGGCTCAAGACCCACTGCTTCTCTCTCTGGTGTGAGATTTTATGGTTTCTACTCCCCCAATTTAGCAGTTAGTTGAATAATTGTCTTACTTGCTCATAATTTCTCAAGCCAAGGCTAGTCTTAACCACTCAACTAGATTATAAGTGACTGAGAAGAAGAGAAGGTCTTGAATAAATATACTTGTTCTGGGCACCTTTTAATTCCCTAACCTTGGCTAAACACATAGGAAATGCTTTTGTGGGGACGATGTGAAAGGGAGAGGTTTAGAGGAAGGGTCTCAGATGCCCAGAGGAGCTGCCTAAACAGGAAATCAGGAATCACTAGTAAATAAGGTTGGTGGATTTTTTTTCCACTGGTATGAGGGTGATGGTAAAAAGACGGTGATAAGAGGCAGGAAGACACGGGGAAGAGGGTGGAAGCAAAATGGAGGGGGATTGGGAAACCTACAGAGGAGTTAATGCTAGAACAGGACGATAAAGGGAGCCTCTGAAGATTTCAGGCACCCTCTATCCATTCAACAAATGCTTATGGAGCATCTTCTAGGTCTGGGTACTGTTCTAGGTATGATGAAGTAGTGAACCAAACTGGGGGCCTGGGGCCTGACATTCTGGTGGAGAGCAGGATAAGTCATTAAGAAACTAATGATAGAAGATAGTGTATTATCTACGCATGCTGTACAGAAACACACGTACGTGTAGCTTATAGACTGTAAAAACCACATATAGAAAGTAATACCAGATAGTGAGAAGTAGTGCTGTGCCAATAAGGGGTTAATCGCTGGCTTTCGGGATGGGGGAGAGCCCAGATAGATAGCATTTGCCACTTTCCATGATGTAAATACTCTGGGCACAGATTATTTTAAGCCACAAACACAAAGTCACTGAACACAGAGCTGAAGAGGTATGTACAGTGCTGTGGAGAAGACGCAGAGCAGGTTTAGGAGACTGAGGGTGGCAGGGATGCTATTTTTGAGGCTTCAGTCAGAGGAAGTCTCTCTGAGGGTGTGACGTTTGCATAGTGAGGTTTCTATAGAAAGATCTGGCTGTTTTATCAGCATGTGTAGTGACCTCAGGATGCCTCACGCAGTTCCCCTTCTCCCTGCAGAGCTGCACCTGTGGGTGAAGTTGAGCTTCTGACATCCCTTCTCTCCCTCCCTCAGAGGAGCAGCTGATGAGGCACCTCGGAGGAAAGAGTTGAAAAGAGAGAACAAACATGCTCCCTTTTGCACATCACACCCCTGGAACCTACATGTGGTTGGAAAGCCCTATAGGGGTAAAAACTACCACCATATCTGTGGGGGCACCAAAGTCTGACCTGGAGCTGGCTGAAAATCTCATGTGCCTCCCAGAAATAGATTATCCATTATTCTAGGAGTCACTCCACAATGAGCCTGGGATACTTGGCAAGACCGTCCTGCTTCAGGTTGTAACATTCTCCACATGCTTTCTGGGTTGTTGTCTTAAAAAAAAATGCCTGCAAATAGGATTTTCCATTTTCAAAGGAATGCCCACAGAACTCCACAATTACAAACTGGTGTTGGCCTAAAAGAGCAGTAATTTGGTTGGGAAATGGGTTTCAGTTTGTAACTTCCAAGGATTGATGATAAATTTCCAGGAGTGAAAAAGCTGGAAACATTAGGGAAATGTTTTCAAACTCCCTTCAACCAAGGCACTGATTTAAATGAAAGAAAAAATCCCCCTGAATGCCAAAAAAGCATACTTCAGATGTCCCCATCAACTGTGAGACAGTTGCTTTCCCATGAAGACCCGCCATATGGACAGTATGAGAAATCTCAAATTAAAATAAATTGTTATTCAGAGAGAGCTCTCATTTGAGCCAAGACTCCCCACTTTACATTTTGCAGCCTTTGCCACACAATTATGAGGTCCAGTTGGATTGCTTAAAAGATTTGTAATAGTTAACCCCCCAAGTGCAACGATCTTAGTTTTAATCTTTTCTCTACACAGCAGTGGCCCTGTGGACAGTGTGAGAGAAAACAGGAGCCCTGGACCCCAACTTCTGGCCTCCTGGTTTCCCTTCCCCCTCTGGCTTCTGGGCCTCAGATGTAAGGCTGGGCTGCTAAGCCCTGCACAATCGTGCCCTCCCTTAAAATGCTGAGCTGGCTTGGTCAGGGCCTATTAGGAACAGAAGGAGAGACTGGTTGCTTGGAACTCTTGGTTCTGGTTGTGCAATCAGTGTGACCTGCAGGGGTGTGGCTTCAGGCCCTGGGGAATTTTACCAGGAAGACACATTGGTCTTGTTTCAGCTAAATTTGGCATCAGGAAGGTGGACATTATATTTCCCCCTCTCATGCTACTTATGCTTTTATACGTCAAGCTTGCTCTCTGGGATTCTTACTCTTAGCCTCTGAACCTCTGATGTTTGGGGGTATTGGAAATGGAAGCAGGAGGCAAGTAAGCCAAGGAAAAGGTTAAAGCCAATTGCACTCATTGGTTTGGGCTGCAGTCACCAAGTACCACAAACTGGGTGGCTTGGAGGGCCTTCCCTTGCCTCTATCAGGTTCTGGTAGCTCCATGTGTTCCTTGGCTTGTGGCAACACAATTCCAGCTTCTGCCCCCACCTTCATATGGCTGCCTTCCCTCCGCCTATGCCCAGATTTTCCTCTTCTTGTACGGACCCTGGTCATATTGGATTAGAGTCCACCTGACTGTAGTATGGCCTCATCTTGCCATTGCCAATTCTATCTGCAATGACTCTCCAAATCAGGTTGCTTTCCGAGGTACTGAGGGTTAAGACTTCAAGTTGTCTTCCAGAGGGCCACTGTTCAACCCATAACACCACTGAAGAAAAGGAAATTTTTTTTCTAATGAATATACTTTTTTTTTAGACAGGGAGAGAGAGGAGAAGGGCAGAGGGTGAGGGAGAGAGAATCTTAAGCAGGCTCCATGCCCAGTGCAGAACCCAACATGGCTTGATCTCACAACCCTGACCTAAAATCATGAGATGGATGCTTGACCACCTGAGCCATCCAGGTGCCCCAAACATACTCCACTCTTTTTTTTTTTTTTAAAGATTTTATCTATTTATTCATGACAGGGAGAAAGACACACACACACACACACACACACACACACACAAGCAGGCTCCATGCAGGGAGCCCATTGTGGGACTCGATCCCGGGTCTCCAGGATCACGCCCTGGGCTGAAGGTGGCGCTAAACCGCTGCTCCCCAACATACTCCACCCTTAACACATGCTCACAGCTTCCGTGCTGATGGCGGTCAGGAAATAGGTGAGCCAGGGGAAACAGCTGGCCTCTCCAGGCCTAGACTAAAGTTCACAAGCTGCACCTTTGTTGAAATTTGTGCCCTAGCCACAAATGCAAGGGAGCTTAGGACAGACTTCGAGTTTGAGAATTTTTTTAAAGATTATTTATTTATTCATGAGAGACACAGAGAGAGAGAGAGAGAGAGAGAGAGAGAGGCAGAGACACAGGCAGAGGGCGAAGCAGGCTCCATGCAGGGAGCCCGATGTGGGACTCGATCCCGGGTCTCCAGGATCACACCGTGGGCTGAAGGCAAGTGCTAAACCGCTGAGCCACCCAGGCATCCCTAGTTTGAGAATTTTAACTCAAAACTCCCCAAGTCTTGGAGTTTTAACCAGACCTGTAACATTTTGGTAACTGTGCGACTTGAAATTGAATGCAGTTTCTGTGTGGCATGGATGTTTGATCAGCAGCAGGATTAGGAGAGGGCTTCGGAACCTCCCTCATTTTTATCTGTCTCTGTCCTTCTCCACCCAATTCCACTGGCCCAAAAGGCAGAAGAGTTCTAGTTACCTTGCTGCCATTTCTCTCCTGGTCGTCTTCTCTCATCCTTCCTCTCCTGCTGGCTGCAGCAACCACATGCGTATTCTGAGCTGCTCTCCTGACTGCAGAGCTCACCCACCATAGGGAGATGAGAGGGGAGGAACTCCCCAGTGTGTCCAGGGTTGCTGAAGAAGACTTCCTGGCCAGAATCCTCTCTTTCAGCTGCCTTGCCAGTCTGACTCTGTTACTTACTTTGATCTGCAACCCACTTTTTTACCCCAAGGCCCTTCAACTACCTGTCCCATTTGTAGCTAAACAAGCTGACAGGATGGAGTGTGACACATAGAGGAAGAGAGGGACGTTCCTTTTCCATCTGTGCTTAGAGGTGAAAGGGGGTTACCTGGGTAATGGTATAATGTACTTTTTGAAAAAAAAGATTTGATTTATTTTATTTTTTTTTAAACATTTTTATTTATTTATGATAGTCAGAGAGAGAGAGAGAGAGAGAGGCAGAGACACAGGCAGAGGGAGAAGCAGGCTCCATGCACCGGGAGCCCGACGTGGGATTCGATCCCGGGTCTCCAGGATCGCGCCCTGGGCCAAAGGCAGGCACTAAACCGCTGCGCCACCCAGGGATCCCAAGATTTGATTTATTTATTCATGAAAGACAGAGAGAGAGAGAGAGAGAGAGAGAGAGAGAGGCAGAGACACAGGCAGAGGGAGAAGCAGGCTTCCTGCAAGGAGCCTGATGTGGGACTTGATCCTGGATCCTGGTATCATGCCCTGAGCCAAAGGCAGACGCTCAACCGCTGAGCCACCCAGGTGTCTCAGGTATAATTTACCTTTAAGTAACTTGCAAAATAGGCTCCTTCATTCATTCTCTTGTCGGGGGGCAGGATGCACAGTGCAGACATTTCTCCCATATTAACGGAGCCATACAAGATCGAGACCTTACCCCCAGCACTCACCCCCACCACACAGGTATTTCCCCCCTTAGGTATGCTCAAAATGCAGTTGCTTTTATAATATTAGCCTAAATAAACAAACAAACAAAGCAAAACAAAAGCCATACCTAAGAACTCACACTCCTGGAAATCAGTTTGAGGCCTCCTGAGATTTGGGGCCATTCCCCATAAGACTGACAAACGTTGACTTAGCCTTGTTTTGAGATGTGGAACTCTTTGGCAGCCTGGGGAAGACTTTAAATCTCTTCTCAGGAAAGTATTTTAAAATGAATTAAACACAGTGCAAAGTTTATGAAGGAAACCAGTTATATTGAATACAATTGTCAAAATATTAAAAAACAAACTCACGATATACTATTATGTCTGCATCATTGTTAATGCTTCAAATAAGAAGACTACTATGATTTCTACGTGGTGGTGAGCTTAAGAAACAATACTTTAGGATATCTGCAACAAGTGTAATGTGATGTGGAAAAAGCCTGCGATTTCTATTGGTGACAAAGTCACAGGTGTAGTTAATACTACTGAGATGTGTGGCCTCTGTTCCTAATTGAAGGAAACACTCAATTTCATGGAGAGGTGAGTTGAGGTGAAGTTGTACTTTTTTCCCATCCAGGTTCACAGACCCTTTGGGGATGTGTGGACCCAGATTGGAAACACCTCTGGGGGCTCCTGAGTCTCCTCAAGACTTTCTTAGGCTAGGAATTTGCCTCTTCAGAACCCCCGGTCCGCTTCTCCTAGAGGACTGGAGCTCTGGCTTCTCTCCCTGCAGATGCCCTTCCTCTCCTTTTCCCTTCCTCATGGTCATGGACATGGTCCTTGGTAGCCCTGTTCCTGCCATTGCTGTCATCTGTGTGGGACCGACTGATGTCTGATGTGCAATGAACTGCTCCCCTTAAAGCCCCGCACCACCCACCATGGGTCCCTTTGTACCTCTCCCTTGCCCCTTATGCTCAATCCCCAGCTTGGCCTGCTGCCCCACAGAGGGTTCTATCAATCATCCTTGGACCGAAGAACCAGTAAACTCCAGATCTACCTGTTCTGGAATATTCTTGGCCAATTCGTTTTTTTAACCCAGGGTCTTCTTAACACTCACCATCTCTTTAATAATTTCCCCCCTCATCTTGGAGAAAAAAGTGGAAATAATAGAGTCCTCATGTATGTTGAATCAAGATGGCATTTATTTATTTCAGCACTTATGATGTTCAGGAGCTGTTCTATATACTTTACAAACAGTGTTTCATTTAATCCTTGTAACAACCCTATGAGGTGGGTATAGATGAGGAGACTGAGGAACAGGGTAAGATTGCGAGATTCAGCAAGTAAATATACAGGATGCCCAGTTAAATCTGAATTTCATTTTTTGAAAAATTTTATTTATTTATTCATGAGAAAGAGAGAGAAGCAGAGACATAGGCAGAGGCAGAAGCAGGCTCCCTGCAAAGAGCCTGATGCAGGACTTGATCCCAGGACCCTGGATCACAACCTGAGCCGAAGACAGATGCTCAACCACTGAGCCACCCAAATGTTCCTAAATTTGATTTCCAGATAGTAACTTTTTTTTTTAAAGATTTTATTTATTTATTCATGAGACACACACACAGAGAGAGAGAGAGAGAGAGAGAGAGAGAGAGAGAGATTGGGAGGCAGAGAGAGAAGCAGACTCCATGCAGGGAGCCTGACATGAGACTTGATCCCGGGTCTCCAGGATCAGGCCCTGGGCCGAAGGTGGCACTAAACTGCTGGGCCACCCAGGCTGCCCCAGTAACTTGTTTATTTAGTATGTCCCATGAAACATTTGGAGCATAGTTATATTAAAAGTTATTTGTCTCTTTGGGGTAAATTCCCCAGCAGTGCAATTGTTTGGATAGAACTAGAGGGTATTATGCTGAGTGAAATAAGTCAATTGGAGAAGGACAATCATTATATGGTCTCATTCATTTGGGGAATATAAAAAATAGTGAAAGGGAATAAAGGGGGAAAGGAGAGAAAATGAGTGGGAAATATCAGTGAGGGAGACAGAGCATGAGAGACTCCTAACTCTGGGAAACAAACAAGGGGGGTAGTGGAAAGGGAGGTGGGCAGGGGGATGGGGTGACTGGGTGATGGACACTGAGGGGGGCACTTGACGGGATGAGCACTGGGTGTTATGCTATATGTTTGGAAAATCAAACTCCAATAAAAAAGATACAAAAAAAAGTTATTTGTCATGTATCTGAAATTCAAATTTAACTGGGCATCCTGTATTTTATTTTATCTGGCAACCTACACAGAGAAGTGAAGCAACTTGCCCAAGATCACACAGACAGCAAGTGGACAGAGCCAGGATTCAAACCCAGGAAGTCTGGCTCTGGAGTCCTTGCCCTTAGCCACCTTTCTCGGAAAGATGCAAGTTACATTATTGCAACACATGGGACATGTACTCCTTGCAGTGGTTCTGGGAGAAATCTCTGTCCAGAAATCACGCCAGCTTGCTGTTTGAGATGACTGCTGAAGAACTAGTCCAGTGAACCCACTTCAAATGAGGTAAGGGAGCTGTGATTGGGCCGCATGACGACCAATCAGCTGTCCTAAAACAAAGATGCCTGGTTGCAAGCAAGAACTTTCCTTGTTAGCCCCATTAAAAGCTGGATAGTTTGGATTTGAAGTGAAGAGGAAGGCTTGACTTGCCCTCCAGCTGCTGGGAGAATCTTTTCAAGGATCAGCTGTGGAGACCTGTAGGATCATCTAGTTTGTACACCTCTTCTTCTGCCTGGTTGGAAGGAAGACACCAGGGGAAGGCACTTTCCACCCACCACCCCGTCTTGCACCCCTGGTCTCCAGCACTCCCATTAAGATGTAAGTGGATGATCTGAGATGATCTGACTCTTACCTGCCCTTCACAGCAAGAATCAGAAAACAAGGGTTCACTGAATTGCATTCTTGAGCAGAGGGCAGCATCTTGGATACTCTGAGAGTGTAGTTTCTGGCATCAAACCCTCCCCATCAGAAATAGGCAGGCTCACAGGTGGTGGGAGCATAAAATTGGTACAACTCTTCTACAGGGCAACTTGGCAAAATCTATCAAAATTAGAAATGGGGATACCCTTTGGACCAATAATTTCCCTTCTACAAATACACTTTTCCATATTTGTGCAAAGTGGTGTGTGGACTCCAACAGTGTTGGTACTAGCACAATATTTGAAGCAACTTAAAGGATGCTCCAGAGGGAATATAAGTAAATAGTACCTCTATACAATGGGATTCTATACAGCCATGGAAAAAGAATTTTAAAACTCATGCATGGGGATCCCTGGGTGGCGCAGCGGTTTAGCGCCTGCCTTTGGCCCAGGGCGCGATCCTGGAGACCCGGGATCGAGTCCCACATCGGGCTCCCGGTGCATGGAGCCTGCTTCTCCCTCTGCCTGTGTCTCTGCCTCTCTCTCTCTCACTGTGTGCCTATCATAAATAAATAAAAAAATTAAAAAAAATAAATAAAACTCATGCATGAATGTGAAAAGCTCCCCAAGACATATTGTGAAGTGTAGAAAAAGAAAAGGTAGAGTAGGATTTGTACTGTTTGTACAAGTTGGCAAGACACTTGGAGAGGGAACGTGCATATGAATGTGTGTGTGTGTGTGTGTGTGTGTGTAAGAAAATATCCCTGAAAGGTAACATAAGGAATGGGTAATATCAATTGCCTACAGGGAAAGAAACCGTATGAACTATATGGCTGGGGTTAGGAGTGGGAAGAAGTGTTCACTGGATACCCTTTTATACTTAGAAAAAGTGAGATCATGTGCATCCATCATTTAAAAATAAATATTTTTAATAGAAATATAACTTGTCCGCACCACAGACTCAAAGATCATCTAACCAGAGCTGGGGAGGGAGGCAGTGGGAATTGTGATCTATAATTCTCTCACTAGATTTGGGGATGAAAATGGGAGCATGTTCGACTTCCTGGTAGTTTCCTTCCAGTGAATATCTTCCTACTTTCTCACAATGAAGGAAAGGGAGGAAATGCCCCCAGGCCAAACCAACCCTTGGTCGTTTCCAGTACCATTGGGAAGGCAGCAATGTATTTCTCTTCAATGTTTTCTGTTCTGCCTTGTAGAGGTTCTACATGCTTCAGTTCACTGTCTCCCATGGGTTTTTCCTTAGAACAGCCAACCCAGAACCAAAAATCCATCTGGGACGGCTGCCCCTTATCTAAGAAGGTCAAGGCCATTATTAGTTCCACAGTCCAGCAGAGAAAGAGATACAAGCTCCAAGTCCAACAGTCACGAATTCCATTGTGGAGTAGAGTTGGCCTCTGCATAAGCTGTCACTGGTCATTTTCACCAAGAGCATCTGAATTTTTGCACAAACCTTGGGCACAGGAGCCATAGTGACAAGTACAGTGTTGCTCACATGGGGTTCAACTCCCTGGGGCTGAGATCTGAGAGGGACCCTCCAAGTCCTTGGGGAAGGGGCCGAAGCCTCTTTGGTAAGCGACTCAGAAATTCAAGTGGTTGGTGAAAAACAGGTTCTGAGACACCACATAAACCTGGATTTCTATTTATTTGCCTCCCAAACTCTTATGTGGCACTTATTGTGGGACAAAACTGTTTTATGCACTTTATAAATATGAATTCACATAATCTTCAAAACAACCTTATCAGGCAGTTGCTATTAATATCCCCATTTTACAAATGAAGATAATGAGAAGCAGAGAGGTCAGTTCATTTGCTCAAAGTCACATAGCTTAGTAATTGATAGAGTTGGAATTCAAATGCAGGTATCCGGCTCCACACTACATATGGTTCAGCACTAGAATACTGGCAAAATGGTGAGATTTCAAAATCCGTTGCCTTGTGCACCTCCTGTTAAGGCTTTCCCTGTAAAAGGTAGGTTAAGTCCATGTAAAGATCAAGACTATTCTAGGGCTTCCAGATCTGCCCAGCCAATTAACTGAATTGGCATTAAAATGGTCTGGACAGATCTGGAAGCCCTAGAATGTTCTTGATTGTTCGCATGGAATTATTCTGCTCATTCAAGAAATTCTCCAGACATCTGACTTTGAAATCTCATCACATTCCCACTACTCCCATGGTTTAAAATGTAAATATTTGGGGAAAGACTTCCACCTCTTCCACCAACAGCCTAAGTAGATGCCAACATGTAAATAAATGAATGGTCTTGTAAGAAATGATCTAGGTGCTTGGACCTGTGAGACAAACATAGGACAGTTTTTATTTTGATTTTCAGTCTCTGAAATAGATGTGAGACCCAGAGAATGACTGCTACTGAGTAGGGCATGGAGCATGATTTCAGCCAAAAGATGTGGCCAGTAAAGAGTTAATTTGGGCTTTTCCAGGTAGTCTGTAGTCGCTCTTCTTTTACTCTCCTTCTAAACACCGAAAAATCCAGACGAAAGTAGCTGTTTTCTTGTGCCAGTCACCATCTTTCGTGTTCATCTCACCTCCTTGCTCTTTCACAAACATGGGGGAGCAGTGACGTCCATTCCCCATAACCCTAGGACATGCTAGATGTCGTGGCCATGGATTCTCACTTCCCCGCCATAAAGCAGCTTCCAGAAGACCTGCTCTGGCGGGGCTGGAGAACACTGCCTGCAAGGGCTATTTTACGGGGCTGTGTTCTGTGACAGCATGATCCATCGGCTGCTCGGTGCAAGACAATATAGTAAAAAGAATTGGCCCCTGCTGGTGCTTAAAAGGTGCTGGAAGGGGAGTGTTAATTTATTGCTAATATACACTGTCTTAAAAATAGAAAGAAAAATGTCTTTTGTTCCCATTTTGCCTTTTGGTGCCTTCAAAAACCAGGGCAGGGGGGCGGCGAGATCGAATGGCCATCATTAGAGGTCAGGGTTTGGTCACAACTTAAATCCGTATGGTTGGCTGAGAGGTAGGGAAAGAAATCCTTTGTTCTGTGCACGTGTGGAAGCTTCCTGACGGAGCTGTCCTCCGCAGAGGCCAGGACACACCTGCCCCACTGGTGTTGGGGACATTTGTCTCCTGGAGCTGGACTTGCAGAATCTGCCTTTGCACCTCTGGCCGGCCCACCCGATGCAACCCTGTTGCGCTCCAGGAACCAGTGCCTGCTGGGGACAGGCTTGGGGTCCCCGAGAGCTCACTTCAGGGCTCTGGAAACGGAGGCCACGAAAGAAAAATAGCCCTTTGGAGAGGCTCCCAACAAATAGCCTTTGGCTGGAAGACTTGTGGGCTTGAAGTGGTCAGATGGGAATAATATTTAAGGGAAATGCAAGGAGGCTTTTCCGAGCTTTGAAGAGTTGCTTTTCCCCCCCTGCACTTGGGTATTTTTAAAAGCTGCTTATGGGTGTCCAGACCCTGAGAAACAAACATACTTAAAAGGGAAGATCAACAGAATGAGAAGGCTCACCGTGTCTTACTGAGACATACAAGCCCGCTGTGCACTTTGAGGCCTGTGGGGCTCGGTCACCATTTGCTTTCTTCCGTGTTTGGCAGTGCCAGCCCCTAAACCATCCCTCATTTTGAGGAAGCCAGTAGACCCTCTGGGGATTGGGCTTGGCTGCCGTTGGTATAAGTTTCAGTGATTAAGTAATTTAATTAACGTACTTGGAGTTTCTACCGTCTTTAATATAATCTACCTCTAAAAAACTCCTATGAATTAAGGCAAATGTTTATGTGGAAGAAGCCTAAAATTGCCTCCCTGACCAACTTGGAGGAGGGGAAATGACAGTAGCCTGCATCTAGCTACCGATACTGCTCTTTAGGGAATTCCCAAAATATATGATTCTTTTTTTCCTCCAGAAAAATTGACAACAGACCCCCTTACCAATGGGATATTTTCCAGGACCCCCAGCGGATACCTGAAACCATGGGTGGTATTGGACCCTATGTATACTATGTTTTTTTCCTATCCATACCGACCTATGATGCGTTTAATTTAAAAATTAGGCACAGTAAGGGATGCACAGTGATAACTAATAAAAGAGAACAGTTATGACAATTACTAAAATAAAAGTTAGTGAATGTGGCCTCTCTCTCAGAATATCTGTACTCATCCTTCTCGTAGTGGTGATGGGAAGTGATAAAACCTCTACCTGATGAGATGAGGTGAGGTGAGGTGAGGGGCATCGACACTGTGACACAGTGTTAGGCTGCTACTGACCTTCTGAGCACAGGTTAGAAGGATTGTCTGCTTCCTCAGTTGACCGCAGTTGACGTGGGTGGCCATGGCGGGCTGCAACCCTGGGCAGTGAAGCCATGGCTGAAGGGGCAGTGCTGGTAAGTCTATTTTTCTTCATCTGGTTCCCTTGCCCTTCTCTCTCCTCTCCCATCCCTTCCAATTGATCTAAATCTGTTGGAAATGGGTGAGCCCAAACCATAAATGAAAAAAAAAGAGGGCAGGTAGATGGAGTCGTGGGTGAGGCAATGGGGAGAAGGAGCTGTCTTTCCTCCCAGGCCTGGAAGCTCCAAGAAGACAGTTAATTTCTTGGCTCTAAGTGTCCCTTCCCCCGGCCTGCCTGCCTGCGAGTGACCCACTTTCAATTCACTCATGTTGTGTGTTCTCTCTGCCTCGGGCAGAAAGGTCACCCACCCAGCTTTGTGTGCCAGGAAGAGAGATTAGTCAGGGCCTCCGCCAGAGGTCTCCCTATGAGCGGACCCTTGGCTCTCCATTTGGGGTGCGTCCCCTGGCTTTGCCTTCACCCTGTGTCTTATGAACGAAAGGCATCGCTGGTAGCCTGAGGCTGAGTCAGAAAGCTGTGTGTTCCGTCCTTTGGGGAGGCAGAGGGGTAGGGGTGGGATGAGGGTTTAAGGTGAAAAATGATACCACCAAAAAATAAAAATAAATATGGAATAAAAACTATAATTAGATTTGTTATTTTTATGTGCTACAATCAGAAACCACAGCTAAAACCTTCCTCCTCTGGTAAATAAAAATGTGATTGTCGATCACTGCTGGGAGAAATACTTTCTTTTTTTTCTGCATTACATTTCATAAAATGTCTGGGTGCCCTTTGGGTCTTAAATTGCAGCCAGACTAACACGGCCCCAGTTGTACAAGCCGGTTCTCCTTCTCTTCTTGTTCCCCTACCTTCCCGCAGAAAGAAGGTGGTCCAGATCTCCTGCCAATTCAGGTACGACATTAATCAAAAACCCCGTGGAAATGAGAAAATCATTCCAGTGGCAGGCAAGTCTTAGAGCTGTGAGCCAGGACGTCCAAGTTTGCCTCTAAACTAACATGAAAACAGAAAACCTTGTTTAATCAGAACCTAATACCAGACCCAGGCCCATCCTCATGGGTAAATATATTAAGTCGTGTTTGGCATCAGTGTCACTCACCGCCCTGACCATCCCCACCCTGGAAAGAGCAATCTGGATTTAGAAACTGTTTAGTTTATACAGATTATATATAACTTCCATTTCATATATTTACGTTTGCTATTTCTGTGCCTCTTGTACTCATAATTGGGGACACACATGGCACTCAGAAAGGAGTTCTTAAAGATTCATCAAAGCAGAGGAAGAGGCACAAAGAAAATGGTAAAACAGCTTCCCACCAAGATGATAAATTGGGTTGGTAGAAGAGTCTTAGCTTTATTTTCCCATTTTTGCCCTATGATACACATGAGATGTGTAGCTAATTATAATCACTCCGAAGCTTATGGCAATGAAAGGGACAGAATGTTTGAAGCCCCTTGGTCCTGGCTGCCCTTAGCAACCACACTTAAAGGGCTCCAGTGTGGAGCATTTGACAACTGTGACCAGGGCCAGCCCATGAAATGAGCTAGTGGGATTTTTGGCCACCAAAGTATTTCTGTGGGGAAAAACTCAATGCTGAGCCAGGACAACTGGTCAGCCACGGCTCTGTTTCTCTCTGGGATGCCGAGTAGGTCATAGTAACCTCGATATAACTTGGAGTCCTCATCTGTAAATGCAGCAGGATTCTATTTAAGGAGCTACTAAGTTCCTTGCGTTGGAATTATTCTAGCATTTTGGAGTAGAAAAACATTTTCGTTGACCTAGTTTTTCTTCTGGGGAGATGTAAATAAAGTTAAATGTGACAATTCAGATGATCTCTCTCTGGGACTCGAATATGATATGATGTCAAGGGGACGAGCTAGTGAGTAGTTTTAACCTTTTGTGGATCACAGGTTCCTCTGAGAATCTGATGAAAATTCTGGATCCTCTACTCAGTAAAACACACACATGCCTGTGTATGCTCACATTGTATGGTGCTCCAAGGGTGGAGGGTTCCAGACTCCAGTTAAGAAGCACCAGATAGGAGATTTTAAGGCCTCACTGAAGCACTAATATTCTGTAGCTCCATCATACAGCTCTAGGCTATGAAATCATTTTAGAGTTTACTAGTTTATTGGGCACTTTAGCTTCCCAGATCATCTCAGGCCAGAGGTGAGGGACAGCCCTCAAAACACCTATTCACCTTCTCTCCAAGGTCTTTCCCACTTTACCTTCCTCCTGAGTCACATGCCAATAACATTATTTATAATCACAAATACGTATTAGCACAAACTATGCACTGGACACATAAACTTTATTTTATTTTATTTATTTATTCATGAGAGACATAGAGAGAGGCAGAGACACAGGCAGAGGGAGAAGCGGACTCCTTGCAGGGAGCCCGGTGTGGGACTCGATCCCAGGTCCCCAGGATCATGCCCTGAGCCAAAGGCAGATGCTCAACCGCTGAGCCACCCAGGAGTCCCGTGGACACATGAATTTTAAAAACTAATTGTATTTAATACTTACAAAAAGCTCATGACATAACTAATATTGTCATTCCTGTATTGCAGATGAGAAAACCAAGGCACAGGAAGGTTAAATAGTCAAATTAGTGAATGGCACATCTGGGTTTAGAGTTATCAGTCTGGCTCTGGAGTCTGTGCTGTTAAGCAGTATGCCTGTTTTTTTTTTGTTTTTTTTTTTAAGATTTTATTTATTTGAGAGGGAAAAAGAGAGAGAACAAGTGAGAGCACAAGAGCAGGGGGAGGGAGAAACAGAATCCCTGCTGAGAAGGGAGCCCCATGTAGGGCTCAATCCCAGGACCCTGGGATCATGACCTGAGCCGAAGGCAGACCCTTAACCGACTGAGCCACCCAGGCGCCCCTGCCTGTTTCAAAAGTATTTGGGTAATGGAGGTTTAAAAACAAAAAGCATTCTGTGAAAATTCATCAATACTTATAATTTGTACATATTTCTGTATGTGTGTTATACTTCAATTTAAAAAATTACTTTAAAAATCTGTATCAGTTGGGAATAGTTTTGGCAGCAAGAAACCATCTCATAAATAGTAGCTTAAATCAAAGGGGTATTTATTATTTAATAAGGAGGTGGGTGGTCCCAGAGTTGATATGGCATTCCAATGACCCAGGCTCTTTCTACTTTTTTCAGTGTTCTGGTCATGGTCATGAGATGGCTACTGAGTCTCCAACTACCACACCTGCATAGGAAGGGATGGATGGTAAAGGAGGTCTCCTCACGTACTTCTCCCCTCTCCATTTGCAAAGCCTCCCAGCAGACTTTCCCATTAGTCTCATGGCTGACACTGAGGTAAAATGGCCACCTTTGTATAAGGAAACCGGAGAAGTGAGTCTCTGATTTTTCCAGCCTCTTTGGGCTACGGTGGAAAAGGAAGAAGGGATGAGAATGAACACTGAGTATCTCTCAACAGTGCTTGCTACACAGTCTCACAACCACACTTCTACATTGAGAGAGGACAAGAGGCATAGAAGTGAAGGGAAAGCCTTCTCTGAGATCAAAGGTAGCCAATTACTATTTTTCTCTAGATCACACACACACACATGCACATGCACACACACAGCCTCACACTGATCCCTTCAGAAGAGAGTGTAGAAGAGAACAGATAGTGAAAACTGTTTGAAACTGCAGATTTAAAAGTCTCTCCCATCAAATTGAAGGGATGGCCTCTTAACCAATGGCTTAATTTGAATCTTTGAAAAATGACCATTTCATTATCTTCCTTAATGGAGTATACATCAAATTTAGTGTGTTTCCCTGACACTAGGCTAGATTTAGCCAGATGGTGCAAGTTTTCCAATCTCCTACTATTTCTTATGCATTCTTAGCAGTTTAAATGCCTAAAGGGAGTGCCATTCTGGTAGGAGGAGAAGAGCAGTTGGTTAAGTGGTCTTGCCCTCAGCTTTGTGCCTGGGTGGCAATGATCCTTCCCCTGTTCACAGTATCTACTAAACTCCTTAAAATTCATGTCTGGGGATCCCTGGGTGGCGCAGCGGTTTAGCGCCTGCCTTTGGCCCAGGGTGGGATCCTGGAGACCCGGGATCAAATCCCACGTCGGGCTCCCGGTGCATGGAGCTTGCTTCTCCCTCTGCCTATGTCTCTGCCTCTCTCTCTCTGTGTGTGACTATCATAAATAAATAAAAAAAAATTTTAAAAAATTCATGTTTGGGTGGAGGGAAACCATTTTTTTCTGCAGCTTTCAAGAAACCTGTCACCACAGTATTTGGTTTGTAGGGTTTGGTCCTAGTTTAAGTTCACCCAGAAGAAGATGTGAAGATAAGGATTCTGGGAAATGTAGTTTCTTTGGGTGATGAAACTCTGGTAGAGGAGTGAGAGGGAACCGAGACAGGGAAGGGAAGGCAGTGAACAAAGAGTGTATTATCCAGTAAATCACCATGTTGGTTGAGTGGAACTTGATCTCACTGGGAAATTCTGGGGGAGAGAGTATAAAATACATGCTTCAGGGTTCTTCCACCTGAAGGTGAGAGAATTGGGGTATTTATACACCACTCCCCAGTATTTTTGGAGGATGGCTCCTTCCAAATGATGTTAATTCCCTGGCACTTCTGTCCTGCCATGTAGGCAGACAAATCTGGCCTCAATGGGTAGAGATAGTCCTCAGACCAAGAAATGTAGGTGTTGGCATTGGAAGTGGGGAGGTAAGGGGATGCAGGTTTCTTAGAATAACAGGTTAGACCTGAGGGAGATATTAAATGTCATAAAATCCAGAACTCTCTGTTCTTCCTCCTCCCCATTTTATAATCAAAGTAACTGTGGTCCAGGCAGGTAAAGTCTCATACCTACACAGTGGCTGGGCTGCAGTGACAGCCCAGTCCTTTCACCTTTTCATCTTAGAGTCTTTCATCCCTGCCATGTTATTACCAAACCAGGGGGATACCTAAAATAATAAAACATTATAGTCATAAAATCTAGAAAATAATTTTGGTGTTAGTAATAGTGTGTGAATATTAAGAAAATACAATTGTTCAAATTAATAAATTGGTTGTGGGGCAAAGTAAAAATAATCATGATCTTCCCACAGCTGTGAGCAAGGCTATCTTCAGTTCTGGTTCCTTCTGCTCTGCACTTTGGATAATCTCTGAGGTCTTCTCTTTAAGTCAATTTGACTTTTAAATATAAGACATCATGTGATGTCATCAGCCCCATCCTCTTGCAACACCCCCAGTGCTTCTTAAAAATGCAACAAGGAAGGAATTTGCAAGGCTTCCTAGTCCCACAGGGAACTGAAAAACTCTGCAGGTGAAGCTCTAAGATACGAGAGTGTTTAGAGAAACCTTAGGGAAGAAGAAGGCTCAGCTTCACAAGGAGGTCTGAAGTGAACCACTTGGCCAGTGTTTCTCTCCAGATGCTTTAGTCTCTGACCTAAAGGCTGCACTTCACACATTGTGGGGTGGGGGAGGGGGGGCTCCTAGGGTTCTTCTGGGTCTCTGCTCTGTTCTGATTTTCCTACCTTTACTCTAATCTTCTTATCTGACTTACCCATTTCTTCTTCTTCTCTTCTTAATTCTGGGTCAGAGATCAAAAGAATTGGAGCAGGAGCAAAGTGAATGTCATAATTTTATGAACGTGTTCAAATTTGCCTCTCACTGTTATGTAGGTTTTGATATCTTTGTACCCAGAGACTCATGGCTGGATTTTCCAACTGAAACTCTTTAGAAAACTCTTCTGCAGCTTCTTTCTTTTGCTTGAATAGCAAAATAACATGCATAAGGTAAAGTCTAAACATTTCAGGTATGTAGCGCACTAAATTTTAACAAAGTGAGCACAGCCATGTAACTACCACCTAGATTAAGGTGTGCATTCCCAGCACCCAGAAGCCTACTTCGTATCTCCTCCCAGTCATTACCAACATTCCAAAAGTAAAGATAATCTTTCACCATAGATTAGTTTTGCATATTTTAAAACTTTATGCAGATGGAGTCACACAACTTACACTTTTTTATGTCTGGCTTCTTTTGTTCAAGTTAGTTGTGTGAAGCTTTTCGACAGTGTTGTGAGTAGCAGTAATTTATTTCTTTTTTCATTGCTGTATAGTATTCAGTTGTATGAATCAACAAGTGATCTATCCTTTGGGTCATTTGCAGCATCTTAGTACTGAATTTCACTGGGATGTGATGGGATCATAATTATATTTAGATTATTTACGCCTAAAGACATGGATCAGCTGATTGACAATGTTTAATCAAGTCTCTTGAGCTAACATGTGCATGGAGATTGTGTGTGTCAAACCCTGACCTAAGTACTTTATAAATATGAACTCACTTGACTTTCATACCAACACTTAAGGTAGGTCACTATTATTACTCACATTAAACAGACCCAGGAGCTCAGGGTGCTTGCCTAAGGTCACATAGCTAATATCCAGAAAAGAAGAACGTTCTGGCCAATGGAACTGGCTTAGATCATGTTCTTTATTGTGTCTTTTGTATATGCTTCTATTACAGCACCCAGAAACTGTAGTATATGTCTTTATTTACCTTTCTGCTCTTCTAGACTATGAGCTTGAGCACAGCATCTGTGTCTCATTTTTACCAATGTTGCTTTAGTGAATGAGCCAGGGGCTTTGCTGTAAGTTAAGTGTTTGCATGAGGAATGAGTTAGTATAGGGCAATGAGCTCATGGGCACCTTTTCTTCAAGTACTTAAGATCTCCCTGTATTTTCCTGGTGAGGACTGGGAGAGCAGGATCTGCAAGGAGACAGGAAGGGAAGGAGGAAATGGAAGAAAAGGTAGGATGTGTTGTCCATCGCTTGCACTTTAATCATACAAACTGCTCAGAACAGTTTTTATAACTTAAACCAGAGGAGAGAGTGGATAGAAAGAGCCTAAAGTGGGGTGCCCGGGTGGCTCAGTTGGTTGGGCATCCAACTCTTGGTTTCAGCTCAGGTCATGATCTCAGGGTCATGAGATGGAGCCCCGTATGGAGCTCTGTGCTCAACAGGGAGTTTGTTTGATGATTTTCTCTCCCTCTGTACCTCCCTCTGCTTGCATTTTCTCTCTCAAATAAATAAATAAATCTTTTAAAAAAGCAAGAGCCTAAAGCTATGCTGTCCAATAGAAACATAGTATGAGACACATGTGTGATTTTAATTTTCAAGAAGCCACATTTACAAAAGTGAAAAAGAAACAGGGAAACTAATTGTGATTATGTATTTTATTTAGTCCAAGATATCCAAAACAGTATCATTACGACATGTGATCAATGTAAGAATTATTGAAGACATATCTTAGATTCTTTCTTACTTGGTCTTTGGAATCTATGACACTTCTTAACTTGGATCAGGCATATTTTTAAAAGATTTATATATTTATTTGAGAGAGAGAGAGAGTATGGGGGGAGGGGCAGAGGGAGAGGGAGAGAGAAACCCAAGCTGACTTCAGGCGGAGCACAGAGCCAGACGTGGGTCTCAATCTCAAGACCCTGAGATCATGACCTGAGCTGAAACCAAGTGTTAGAGGCTCAGCTGACTGTGCCATCCAGGCATATATTTTTTTAAGATTTTATTTCTTTATTTGAGAGAGAGAGAGAGAGAGAATGTACACACTGGGGTTGGGGGCAAGGGGCGGAGGGAGAAGGAGAAAGACTCTTCAGCAGACTCTGCACGGAGTGTGGAGCCCAACGCCGGGCTTGATCCCAGGACCCTGAGGTCACGACCTGAATGGAAATCAGGAGTCGGATGCTTAACTGGCTGCACCACCCAGGCGCCCCAGGCATATATTTCTTTTTAAAAGATTGTATTTTTAAGTTATCTGTGCACCCAACACAGAGCTTGAACCCACAGGCCCACGATCAAGAGTCCCATACGTCATCGACTAAGCCAGCCAGGTGCCCCAGGGCGGGCATATTCAAGTGCTCAACAGCCACCTGTGACTAGCGACTACTGCACCTGGAGTCTTCCTAACTCACAGTGTGGTCCTTGCAACGCAGCATCCCAGCATCCCAGCCGGAAGTTTGCTGGAAATCTCAGACTCTCAGGCCCCACCTCACCCCTACTGAATCAAAGTCTGCCCTTAAAGAGCTCCTGGAGTGATTTGTTTGCACATCAAAGTTTGAGAAGCCGACCTAGCGATCAACTGCCCTGAGAGGGTATTTTCTAATGAATGGTGGATAATAGCTCCCTAACCCTGAAATCACAACCGCAGGGTCTCTCATTAAACACTTCATTTGTTAACTTCCCTCTCTCTCTCTTCCCTCCCTCCCTTCTTCATTTCCTTCCTTCCTTTCTTGCTTCCTTCCCTTGACTGGTTCCCACATTAAAAAGAAGACTCTTTCCCATCAATACGGCCGGTGCCAAGCTATGAAATGCTGCCAGCGCATCCTTTGTGAATGAAGGGAAGCGGGTTCAGTGGCAGCCCTATCTTTCTGCCACTGTCCCGTATTAAATGTCCTTCAATTAGTATGTGCTGCGGGTCCCCTGCAAGACCCCCCGCTGGTTTATGTCACTTGCGCATTAACCCCATTGGTTACCAAACATCCCTATTATTAAGCCATTAAAAGCCAGGCTTGTTCACCTGCCAGCCCTTTAGTTTCCTTTCCCATCTCCTGGAGGATTTTCCCAGATGGGATTTTAGTGATTCTCTCCGCATCCCTCTTCTTTATCTTGCACGCGTTTATTTCCGCTGTAGCCCCCCCTCTTCTTTCTCTCCCTTTCTCTTTCTCTGTCCCCTTCTTCCTCCCCCTGCACAGTGTGCTGTCTTTCCGCAATTTTTTAATACCACCCTCTCTCCCCAGGAGAAGGTAATTACTTGGTCGAGAACAGGTTGGTTATAGCTGTGTGCGCACTCACCAAGCCGAAGCCTCGTCAGCAAGGCTGTTTCCAGCCCCTGCTGGCTCAAGCGACATTTGGCAAGTCATCGCTTTCCAACCCCATCCAATTGTTTCTGCCAGTTTGATGAAATTGCAGAGCGGGTTGCAGTATTGGCAATTTGAAAGTGGATATTGCATAGGGTTATAGACTCATATTTTGAAGACCTGTTTTTGTATATCTTGTCCACCTTACCTGTATGTTTTTAAAGAACAATGTGACGTGATTTTAGCAATGTATGTATCGTATTAAGCTTGAAGTTTTAGAGGGCAAATTTGGGATGAAGATAGAAATGCTCAGCCTGTGGGAATGCGCTTTATTTTCAAGTTGACATTTCAGCAAGAGGGCAATGGAAGCCTCCCATTTTGCGCTCCTTGTTCCGGTATCTCATGTTTCTGATAGCAGGAAACAGCCAGCTAGGCTGCTGAGCCAAATCCACCAGCCTCCTGGTTTTGTATGGTCAGTAAAGCTAACAATGGTTTTTATATTTTTAAACGGTTGGAAAAAACCCTCAAAAGACAAATACCTCATGACTTCTAAAAACTCTATGAAATTCAAATTTCAGTGTCCATAAATCAAGTTTCCTTGGCACACAGCTACACCATTCATTTATGTATTGTCTGGGGCTACTTTCACACCACAATGGCAGAGTTGAGTGGTCACAACAGATGGTATGGCCTGCGATGGCCAAAATATCTTAGGCTTTATAGACAAAACTTACCAACCCCCTGATCATAGGGCACTGGTTCTCAACTTGAGCTACATCTTGGGGAACTGTAAAAAAAAAATACAGATGCATGTGTCCTGCCCCTAAAGATACTGATTTAATTGTTTGGAGTGTATCCTAGGAATTGGTCATTTAAAAAACTCTAGGTGGTTCTCCTTTGTAGCCAAGGTTTAGAGCTACATTAGCCAGTATAAGGAGATGTAAAACTTGATTCACTCATGATGATTTGAGGACCTAAAAAAATATGTGCTCCCTACACAACATGGAAATACTAACTTCATTTCCTTTCATTGCTCTTTTCAAGCTGTTTCTAATTCTTGCTTGCTTGCCTAATTCTGATTTCATGTCTTTCCCTATCTGAATGTCTTTTTGGCACACATGTTTCTAAGCACCATTGAAGAAAAGTAAGGGAAGCATGGTTGAATGATGGTTGCTTCTAATTTTAGTACCACCTCCTTGGGACCTTGATTAATGATTCATGGCTCCTGTGGGTGGAGAAGGCCACGGTAGTTGGTGAATTCATAGCTGAGAAAGTCCCTTCTTTTTTTTTTTTTTTAAGATTTTATTTATTTATTTGAAAGAGGGAGGGAGAAGGGAGGAAGGAGTAGAGGGAGACAAAGAGAATGTCAAGCAGACTCCCCACTGAGCACAGAGCCCAACACAGGGCTTAATCCCACAATCCTGAGATCATGACCTGGGCTGAAATCAAAAGTTGGACGCTTAAGCAACCGAGCCATCCAGGTGTCCCAGAAGTCCCTTTTTTCTGGACCACCTAGCAACATTCTTTCTACTCACCCCTCTTTGAAGATGAAGCTTAAGAATTGACTTCTTACAAAATCCTTTCTGCCTGCCCCCCCTCCTCGCTCCACATCTGGTAGAACTGTCCCCTCCAGCCTTTGTACCCCCCACAACTCCCACGGGCTTTTCCTGCGGCAGCTGGGACACCAGTTGGCATTTACTTACTGGTTTACATGCCTGTCTTCCTCCACTAGAGTGTTGTTTGTTCAGGGGTAGGGCCATGTCTTATTCATCTCTGTGGCCCTTGCTCCCAACGTCATGCTTATTATCCAGCAAGTGCTCAATAAATATTTTATGATGAAAGAAGGAAGGAAGAAGCAAAGCTTTGTTTTCTCAGGGCATCATGGTGTTTCCGGAGATGCTGTTACTAATACTGTAAGCTGCAGGTTGGAGACATAATGTGTTCTTAGAGATAGCGTCTTAAGGCAAATCACTGATAGATGAACTTCTGGCTTTGGCATAAAGCTTTGGTTGCAAGGCAAGTCATAGGGCTCTTTATTGAACAATATGAAATTAAATGGAATTAGCCACCACACTGAAGACAGTCAGGACAGTCAGGACTACTCCAGGGAAGGGCTGACCAGGGGTCCAGAGTGTCCCCGCTGGAAAGTCTGCTTTACTCTGGAGAAATTCTTAGCAATTATCTCTGAAGAATTCAGCTAGAGACTTGCTCATCCTTTGGTTTGAACCAAAGGATTCAGTTCAATCTGGAACCCTCTGGATTCCAGCTCAAATGGCCAACTTGCCCTGTCTCTGAATCTTCACTTCATCTCTCTTTCCTTTATTCTCTCTCTTCTCCACTGGTCTAAAAACTATATGAGGGGAGAGAGTATGTCTCTTAATTTTCTACTGTAAACCTGTACATAACATGGTGCCTAACACATACTGTGTATGTGATACATAATTGTTGAGTGAATGAATGAAGAATGAATCCGCAGGACCCCAAGCTCCATTTCCTTCATCTACTGTGGTGGGTCATGATTTCAACTGTCCAACATCCAGACCGATTCAACTGATGAGCCCAAAGCTCAAGTGTTCTTAACATCAGATCCATTGACAGGTAGAATTTAGGGTGTCTGTGACTGGGCATGGAAAATATACCTCTTTATCTCACTAACCTTTAACTGAAATATAGCTTTTCTTTCAATAATTTATGTGGGCAACAAACAACAGTAGTATATTAGTAGGATCTGTGATTTTTGTCACCAGTTGAATCCTTTACACTTGTCAGCAATTTGGAATTATTGTAGTAATTACATGTGCCACTAGATTTTGTTATTTAATGTGTTAATAAAGAAGCACACATACTACTATGCCATAAATTTATTGAATGACCAAATTAATCTTAATTAACCTAAATGAATGCATGAAAACTTTAATAATGTCATTTCCAAGTAACTGGACTCCTTTGTGATCCTCCATATATTAGTTTATACATTTAAAAACATTCCTAGAAGGGGTCCCTAGGCTTTATTTACCACATTGCCAAAGGAGTCCCCGGCACAAACAAGTCCCTTATCTAGTGCAAGTTACAAAGGTGGATCCAGTTTGTAAAAATGCATCAAGGAATGTATATATTTTTAATTTTATTTATTTTTTAAAAGATTTTTATTTATTTATTCTTTTTTTCATATTTTTAAGTATATTATACTTAAATAAAATGTTTTTTTTTAATTGGTCTAAACCAATCATGGCAATCCCATGTCAGTAATTAATTTACTAAAACGTGTATGTCCCAATCTGGGCCAATGAGGTTTAAGAGGAAATTCTGCTGAGGTGCCTGGATGGCTCAGTCAGTTAAGCATCTGACTCTTGATTTTGGCTCAGGTCACGATCTCAGGGTTGTGAGACTGAACCCCAGGTTGGGCTCTGCTCAGCAGGGAGTCTGCTGGAGATGTTCTCCCCCTACCCTCTCTCTTTCTCAAATAAATAAATCTTTAAAACAAGAGAGGAAATCTTGCCAGGGGGATTGGAGAGGAGACTTGGAGAGAGAAGCCCCCCTTGGTTTGCCCTTTGTTGTGTCTGCTGGTTGCACCTGGAGTCGCGATGGCCATCTCACAGAGGAGAACAGAGCCAAATGGAACTGGAGATGCAGCATCATGTGCTTGGAGTCTGCTCTGCCTCTTGACACTTATAATTGGACTAATATCTTTTCTCATTGTTTAAATCAATTTGAGACCAACTTTCTGTTACTTGCAGGCTAGTGCATCCTTACTGATACATAGATATGAACACAGAAAGGTGGATTACCTTCTTTAAGTCCTGCTCTTTGATTTAGACTATGCTGTCCAAAAGTATCTGACTTCTTATTGTGTCTGCTTGAAACCCCAGGACACAATTACACTGTCATTATGCAGTCGGAGCATGAATATGCTATGATCTTCTCTTGGTAAATGTCTGGACAGCTGCTAGCTAGTTGGTACACACGTTGACTCTAATGTTGTGGGTTGTTTACCCCAGCCTTTGAGTCCTGGTGAGGGAAGTCAAAGTGCCTCAGTTCTACTCATAGCATGTATGGAGAACATGAGCACAAGCTTGATTACTACTCATGAAATTAATAAGAATGTTTTCCTCTGATGCTGGGTACATAATACTTTGCAAGCATACCTCTTTTATTTAGGCCCATGGCGTCAGCAGGATGGACACATGTCATGGTTGTTGTCCTGCCATGTAGCTCTGCAGCCACTGATGAAACCAGAAGTAGCATGATAAATAGTACAGGAAAGCCCATGTGGGCACAGCCCCAAAGGCCTGCCTTTTGGAAGTGCTTCCCATGCAAAAAGAACTGTGTTGGAAAAAGTAGGGGTTGGGGCGTCTGGGTGGCTCAGTTAAGCATCTGACTCTTAGTTTCAGCTCAGGTCATGATCTGAGGGTGGTAAGATCAAGCCCCACATTGAGCTTCATGCTTAGCATGGAATTTGCTTGTCCCTCTCCCTCCCCCTCTACTTTTCCCCCCTGCCCTCCCCTGCCCACTTTTATACACATTCTCTCTCTCTCTCTCTTTTTTCTCTCCCAAATAAATAAATACATAGATTTAAAAATCTTTTTTTCTTAAAGTATGGGCTGAAGCCAGACAGCCGAAGTCTGCCATCAGGAAGTGTGTCAGAGTCCAGCTGATCAAGAATGGCAAAAAAAAAAAAAAAAAAAAAAAAGTCACCGCCTTTGTATTTAATGATGGTTGCTTGAATTTTATGGAGGAAAATGATGAGGTTCTGGTTGCTGGTTTTGGTTGCAAAGGTCATGCTGTTGATGCCATTCCAGGACTTGGCTTTAAGATTGTCAAAGTAGCCAGTATCTCCCTTTTGGCCTTCTTCAAAGGAAAGAGGAAAAGACCAAGACTAAGCTTTGATGGTGAAAACATGACAATAATAAATTTTCATATACCAAAAAACCCTACTTCCCAAGCATAGATAGGGAGGAGTCTGTTACAGACACCCTCACAGATTCTTCTCTTCCTGTGAGATGCTTGTTCAGCTCAGAAGCTGATTGCCTGCTGACTGCTGACCTCCTGTTCACACCTGAGTAACGTGGCTTGACCACGCATGGACCACAGTCTGACTAGCTATACAAGTTAGCAGCTAACATGTACTGATGGACTAGTTTGGGCCCCATTCAGTATCCATTCATCTCCCTTTTGTGAGCTTAGCATTGCCCAAACTTTGATGTTCTTCTCTGGCCCCTGGGCTTGGAAAGCTGTGTGACAACCTCTATTGTATAATTTGTATTAATCTTTTCAAAGAACCAACTTTTGGCTTTGTTGATTATGCTCTAATATTTTCTATTCTCTGATTTCTATTCTCAGCTTTAGTACTTTCTTCCTTCTAGTTTCTCTGGATTTGATTTGTTGTTCTTTAACTCTGAAATGGAAACATAGATCATTGTTTTTTGGCCTTTCCTAATATGTGTATTTAAAGCTATAATATCCCCTCTATCCACTGCTCTAGCTGCACCCATGAGTTTTGACATGCAGTGTCTTTCCTTATCATCAGTTCAAAATGTTTTATAATTTTCATTGTGATTTCTTTGACTCATGAATTATTTAAAAGTGTATTGCTTAATATTCAACCAGTTGTGGACTTTCTAGTAATCTTTTTTTTTTTTTACTGATTTATAGCTTAATATCACTGTGATCTGAGATCTCTGCCCTTTGAAATTTGTGGAGACTGGGTGAACCAGTGTATGGCAAGTTTTGGTAAATGTTCTTATGCATTTGAAAGAGAATGTGTGTTCTGTTATTGTTGGGGACTGCCTCCTGTTTTGAGCTTCTCTCCATATTTTGTTATTGTTTTGCCTCTTCCCTCTTTTCAGACTCTAGCATTGTATCCTGTAATGGGACTTCCTGTTGAGTGCTCCCCCACATCCAACACCAAGGCCACTGAACGCCTCTTTACCAACATGCCGGTGAGTTGTGTGGAATTTGGACAGCCAGTGCCTTTTCTCTGCTTCTTGGGAGGCAATTAGGGTTGGTCACTCTGTACCAGGGAGAATTAGCCTTAGTATTCAGACCTAGAAGTGAAGCAAGACCATGAGAAACTGCTTCACTTCCACAGAGGGCGATCCAAATAAAGATCATCTTCCTTGATAAAAACACACTTGTACACATGGATACAGTTTCTGTCTGGGAGCAGGTGGCAGGTGTCACAAATGGCCATGGAGGGGGTGGGCTTGGGGAACCTGGGCTCTGGCCCATATATCATTGCCACATATGCAAGATGAACCATACATGGCAGCAGCCACACGGTTGTTTCAAGTGCCTCTGGGTGGTTGTTACATTGAAACCTGAAGATAAACAAGAATAAAGGTGGATCCTAGCTGTGATATTGTGAATCTGTGAATAGTAGGAGAGAGGGTATGTATGTTGAGGCTTTAAAAATATGTATGACACTCCTCAGCCCGCTGTTCTATATGGATCTATCTAAACCGTAATGCCTACTAAATAGCTCTCCTAACTCTGAATGCTATAACAGAGCAGCTTTAACTCCATGTGTGTGTTCCACAATCAGAATAATTTGGGGAAAAACAGGCACAAACTATTAGTCAGTGCTGAAGAGAATCATTAGAAAAGCAAGACAAGATTGCTAAAGTAGATGGCAAGAGAGCAATTCTCTGCCGAGGGTGATATTAAGGAGACTAAGCCAAAGCAAATTAGGAGATGAGAACTTTATTTCTATGGGAGTAGGAGTAGAGATGTATAGAAGATAGGTTCTTGATGTCCTTGACCATGAAGACCTCAGGTCAGAATCAAGTCTCTGTGATCTTGATCGAAAGGACTTGGGTGGAGTTGATGGAGAAGTGGTTCTGGGTAGTTAAGGACTTTCTCTCCATGGTTGACACAAATTTACTTCTCCATACAGGTTCAGGGAGCAGTTATTCAGGGGTTCCAGTGGGTCTCCCTTCTTGAGGGAAAGCTTGCAGTAGAGAGTTTAATGTGGTGAACTATAGCCTGTTTCTGCAGTGAGACTTGGGGCTGCAAATGGTCCTTGTCGCCATTCTCTTCCACTATCGTCTCTAAATTCCCTTCAACCTCAGCTACTGTCTCTTCTGGCCTCAGTGGTTTGCCCTGTGATATGACCTAAACCCTCATTCCTGAGGCATCTGAGCCTCTTGCAGACTGAGGTTAATGCACTCATCCATTCAGTCTCCTTTGGACGAGGGAGTACCATGAGGTGCCCAAGCAGATCACTTGGGTTTCATGTATATTTCTCCCTAGCCCCCACCCCCCTCCCCGCCATGTAAAAGCAGCCTCACCTCTTCCTGGCTGAACGGGGTCAATCACTCCTGTAAGATGGTGACTCCTCTATTTGCCTGCTGAACCCAAGACACAGAAAGTGCAGAGTGTCCAAGTGGCATCTTGCTGTGTCCTCTGAAGGGGTCTTGGGTGGCAAGAGTGTGTCCCCTTTGGGACATCCTAATCAAGGAGAGCCCAGAGTTGAAGGGAGGGAAAGCACAAAGTCCCCCAGTAGGTCACTGGGAATAATGGCAGGTGAGATCACTCCTCCTTCCATGTGTTGGTTCAGAGACCCATGTACTCTCCCTGTGGGGGACACAGTACCACACAGAGGTCTCTGAATCAGTGTGTATATGGAATCCTAGAAGATGGCATTCCATCCTCACAGAGTCTTGCCTCTGAGCTGGCACTTCAGCTATACCATTAGGAGGCAATCCCATTGCTCTGTGATGGCCAGTTGCATTCTGAATAGTACAGTATGTAATACAACCACTGGATCCCATGATCATGGGCTCACTCCCTTACCTCCGGCGCTGTGAAGTAAAGCATCCTGGTAAGATGCTATGTTATTTGAGATTGTATCTTTGTGTATCAGGCATTTTGTAAACCCTTGAATAGCAGAGCTGGCCGAGGCTCTGCGGACATAAAAGGCAAACCTATACCTGGAATAAATATCTATTTCTGTGAGAATGAACTGCTGGATTTTCCAGGGTGGAAATGACCCAAATGAAGTCAACTGTTACGAAGTGGTCCATCAATCTCCTCAAGGAGAAGTACCATAGCGGAGACTCAACATCCGTCTATGGTGCTAATAGGTTGGACATCGTGAGGTATAATAGTAATAGATTCCGGTTGGGCCCATATGTGACCTCCATCTCTGCCCCTGTAGTTACTCTCTTCTTTCCATTGTGCCATTTTTGTGGTGGCCGATGACAAACTCTGGATGCCATCAATTAGCTAGGTCATTTTGTCTACGTGATTGGTCAGTGCTCATCCATGGTGGATGCTTTTTTGGTGGGTGTTAGCATGAGAATCACAGATCTTGATCCTTTGTACCCATTTCCATATATCCATCACATGCTGGGATTAGTCATCAGGCTCACTCAAACACAAGGGGGCCAAGAAATGTATTCCAACTTATATGCTCAGAAAACAGAGAGGAGGAAATATTTGGAGAATAGTAGTAATCACTACCACAGTCTCCATTTGTTAAAGGGGTCTCAAAGCATGTTCTTTCTCTAATGTTCTACAGAGTCTTAGTGAAAGTAAATGTTTACTTACAGCTTTCATTCTTCCTAGAATCCAAGCAGTGTTTCCTTAGGGCTTGAGTTAGAGACAGTTTAACTGTTGGATTTTACTCAGAACAGTATTCCCTTATGCTTTGTTACTGGTAAAAGCATGTTATTCCTGGCATTTTCTGTCCTGTTAGGGAGGGACTTTTTAAAAGCAACTGTTCAATACTCATGCAAAGAGTCTTCTGGTGAGCCCACCCAACCGGTCTGCTGATCATGCCCATTCACATCCCAATCCCACTGAAATACAAGTCTAGCCTCCTAACACACTTATATTACTGTTTATATTTTTTTGGCCCTTGATTGATTCTCTCCCCAACTACATTATAAGCTTCTTGGATGCGGAGACTGTGTCTCCTTTCTCTTTATAGCTCCTGTTCCTAGGACGATATCCTAACCAACATAAATGCTTTGTAACATTTGTCACTAGTGATGAAGTGATTCTAGAAAGCAAACAGAACAGGTTTTATGACAAAGATAGTCACCCATGCAAATAATGCAAGGCAAACAGTCCTCAAAGGATAAACAGGACCCAGAATGCTCCTTCCCCCAGGGCACCCGCTGATCTGATATGTGTTCTCTGACCTCTAGCAAATGGAACTCCTGTGTATTGAGCAGCAAGTTGGAAGGCCTGGTTAACATTTTATGTGGTGAATGTTCAGAGGATTGCAGCTCCTTGGGAAGGTTTTATTGAATTTGAATCCCAGAAAGCAGGACAACCTTCGCCAAGTCTCTGTCAATTAAAAGAATGTAACCATTTTATCTTATTTATTTTATGTGCAGGACCTTAAGCTACTCAAGTCAACATTTTCAAGTTTAAAAAGCCCATCTCAGGGCCCTTGCTTCCTATTTCTATTCCTTTCCCTATTTGAGCCTTCACTCCAACCCAGAAGCAAAAACAAAATGCCTTCTATTTGGGAAAACCAAGAAATTATTTTGATATTTTGTTTTATGACCCAAACCTATATATTACTGGCTGCCACAGTGTTATTTCCCCCTCCTCACTCATCATTCATAGCTACAGGGGTGAAAATAGTCCAAAATGGTATGTAATGTCTGTTACACATTTAGATGCATAAATTTAGTTGTCAAGATGGTGATTTAATAGAAACTTATAGGTTCATTGTAGACTATTTTTAATGCCTAGGATTTCTTTTAAAGTATGTGCATGTGTGTTGTTTTTATTTCTCTCTTCTTGGAAGTGTCATTTCTTTGCAATATAGTCCCACTTTATTTATCATGGTCTGGACCTAACAGATTTTGGCGATAGACTTAGAGTAAATTAAGGAAAAAGCATTTATTTTCATAAGAGTCAGGAAGTAAAACATCTTGATTTCATATCCATAATGTCAATGATAAACCCAAAGTCTCAAGTCCTGTGACATCAGGCATGGAAGCTGACTGTGGGATTTCTCATTCTGACATATTATTTCGTTGGGACTATAAATCATTGATACTGGATTAGCCCCCCTGATAATTCATGTTGCTGAAAAACAAAATTCATCGAAGTAAATGTTAAGGATTGTATTGGCTTTATTCAGTGATTCATGAATCAGACAGTATCTAGCTGCAGATAGAAAGAAGCTTCAAGGAGCTGTATAAGATGAAAGATTGTTGTAGGGGAAAGGGAGCTGGGACAAGGAAGTTATGCTAGGCAGAGAGCAGATTGGTTGTGGCCAGGTCGCTTTCCTTTAAGGGACAACACGGGTCTGTCAGGCAGCTTATCTACCTAGTGCTGACCAGGCAATTACTGATTGACTGGTTTAAGGTTCTTTTTTCTGGAACAGGTTAAAACTATAATCAAGTTAAGTCTTGGTTTGGTGACGTGGGGCTTAGCATAAGTGACTCCATTTTGGACCTGCTGTCTTGTTTTTAACAAGGCTTGTGCCAGTCTGAATTATTTTGAGTATATTTTTAGTTTAATTTGAAACTTTTATTTAATGCTTTTTAAAATGTAGTTTCTTTCTCTCTCACTCATGTGCTCTTGTCCTTCTTCTCATGTTCGTTCTCACTCTTGTTAATTAGTCTGATGTTACTAATCCCCTCCACTAATTTCCTCACTGGTTTGAGAAGGGATTTTTTTTTTCCATTGTAATGCTTTCAAGCTCCTGAAACCAGAGTTCAAATTTTTCATCTTCACATAAGTGGTCCAGAATGAAAGTCAGGATATGAACTGCATGATATTTTTCAAGTAATTTGAATGATTCCCTACGAGGAATTTAGGTTGTAAATGCCTTCACTGCATTCTTTTGAAAGTTGGGGCAGGAATGAGTTATATTAATGGACAGCTGACATTTCTGTGCAGTGCAAAGGACGGTGATTTTTCTACGCTGTGAGTAATTCACCTGCAGGAACTTTCAGGGCCATTCTTACCTCCAAGGCTAGGGAGAAGAAGGGGAATCAGCCAAGAATGCTACTAGAAATCGTGCTTTTCATATCTAATCCTGTTTACTGTCATCCTAGATTTTGGAAAATACCACCAATGCAACATAAGCAGTCAGAATATTACAGAGCAGTGCTCTCCAAAGGAAGTATAATGTGAATTAATGTAATTGTAATAACATTTAATTTAACATGATATATCCACGATATTCACTTTTCAATATGTGAAGATAGAAATATTAATGAGATATTTTATATTCTTTTTGGCATACGTCTTCAAAATGTGGAATGTATTGTACACATCCAGGATATCTTAATTTGGACTTGCTGTATTTCAAGCTTTCAGTAGCCACAGCCGGTGAGTGACTACCACAGTGGACACAGCAGGCATGGAGACTACCTCATCCAGTACTCTCTCTCTCTCTGACAAATAAAGTCTCAGGAACCAGAGAGAGCACACTCCTTGCCACACTCACACTATTGCATCAGAAAGCAAGACTGGAAAGGCAGACTTTCTAATCACCTCTCAGGGCCAATTTCTGCTGTTTCAAGAGGTTCTTTTGGCCTGAAATCTTATTGACTATCCCCCACCAAATCTCAATTTTATTTTGCTTGTATAGTTTTCATCAAGAAAAATCATCTTTAGGGGCACCTGGGTGGCTCAGTGATTGAACATCTGCTTTCAGCTCAAGGTGTGATCCCGGGGTCCTGGGATGGAGTCCCACATCGGGCTCCCTGCAGGGAGCCTGCTTCTCCCTCTGCCTGTGTCTCTGCTTCTCTCTGTGTGTCTCTCATGAATAAATAAAATCTTAAAAAAGGAAAAATCATCTTAAAACAGGAACAAGAGGAAAAGACAGATTCTTAAGTGAGACTTCAGCAATAATGTCATAGGGACCCTCACCTGGTCAAGAAGGGAGTGAAGATGAACCTGAAATAAATACAATATTGTATGTCAACTACACTTAAGTAAAAAAAAAAAAGGAAGTCATCTTAAACACTTCCCTACAAGCATGGAAAAAAAGAAGGAAGTGAAGAGATATTAAATAATATTTGAATAGCCTCTGTCTGCTTTAAATGAGTTAAAGAATTTCTAAGCCTGGGCAAATTATATCTGGGGTCACTGAAAGAATATGTAAATGAGACAACAGAGCTACTGGTGGTTACCAGGAAAATGATGGAGAAAGGAAGAAATGCTAGAGATTTGGTACATATCCAGATTTTCCAGCTGGAAAAGGCAAATGATACTGGTAGCAAATGTGTACCTACTAGGTGCCAGGTTCAGGCTCTGAGTGCTTTAGATGTGTTGATTCATCATTTCCTCACAAGAAACTGATAAGTAGTCATACTATCTTCACTTTTCAGATGAGAAAACTGAGACAGAAAAAAAAAAAGAAAACTGAGACAGAGAAGTTATGTATCTGTCCAAGATACATCGCCAGTAGATGGCAGAGCCAGGATTTAAGCTAGGGAGTATGACTCCGGAGTCTAATTTTTTTTTTAAGATTTTATTTACTTATTCATGAGAGACACAGAGAGAGAGACAGAGACACAGGCAGAGGGAGAAGCAGGCTCCCTTCTAGGAACCTGATGTGGGACTTGATCCCGGGACCCCAGGATCACTCCCTCAACTAAAGGTAGATGCTCAACCGCTGAGCCACCCAGGTGTCCCTGGAGTCTAATTTTTTAAATGGATATTACATTATGCTTTTCGCAAATGAAAATTTCAGGGGTACCTGAGTGGCTCAGTCAGTTTAGTAACTGATTCTATCGATCTCAGCGTTGTAAGTTCAAGCCCTGCGTTGGGCTCCATGCTGGATGTGGAGCCTACTTAAAAAGAAAATGGAAATTTCAGTATTTGCCTAGTTCTCTGCCCTTTTATCCTCCCTTTCCCCATAGCTGGGAATCATCTGATATCCACTTAAAAGTTCAACCCAAGCCAGGCTCTGGGGCAAGAGGTGACTTTGGTAAAAGAAGTCCTAGTTCAATGCTTTGGTAGCATACCATCACATTTTAAGGACTACCATCTGCACCCGGACCTGGTACCTCGGTTCTGGACTTCTTTGCATTATCCATCCCTAATTTAGGTATTGGAGTCTGTTCTTGGACCCATTTGCAACTTTTGGACAAGAGATCCTGATACCCGAGTCTCCTCAGGTCATTGTACAGAAACTTCTCTTTGGTACTACTTACCTGTCAGTTCTATTCTTTATTACCTCTTGAGAGACCTCCATGACACCAATTGCTTTTGCCAAAATACTGAGAAGGATTATACTCCCCACCCACCGTGTTCCACCTATTGGTCAGACCTTCCTGTCATCACTCAAATTGCCCCCAATTGCCCATCCATCCCAGCAACTGAGTCTAATTCCAAGATCAAGCCCCTCCTCTCCTAGTTTGCTTGACTTTCTGTATTGGTAAAACCTTCCAGTTATGAGTGAAATACCATAGTGCCAAGTCTTTGAGTTGGGCTTTGGTCCTTGGAAAAATTGTAAGTGTATTATTAAACCGTTGATTTAGAAGTACTTAAAATGAAAAGTGATGATTATTAAGAAATCCTTCCAAATCCAAACTCAGTCACCTTTTCCCCTTTTTGGATAGTGTTATTAAAATTGCCAACATGAAGAATGCCTTAGATATAGTATATCTGGATCTCATCAAGCTATTTACTTAACAAGGCTATCATGATATTTTTGTGGATGAGAAGCAAAGAGTGTGGTCTGGACGATAGAATAGATGTGTAAATTCATGTCTGGTCTTGAATGTCAATTTTGAGCTAGGTCTCCAATACTATTGTAAGCGTCTTCCTCTTGTTGAGGAGGAAAATTTTTTTCTCTGTCCTTCAAGATTCTTCCAGTTTATCTAAGAATTAAATTGACATGAGGCAGATTAGCAGGAGAAAATAAAATTTGATTGCATCCCTACATTCATGAGATTTCAAGCACTATGAGGTCTGTAAGTCATCTTGAACTAAGAAGGGGGTAGGGTAAAAAATAAAAAAAAAATAAAAAAAAAAATTAAAAAAAATAAAAATAAAAAAAAATAAAAATAAAAAAAAATAAAAAAAAATAAAAAAATAAAAAAAAAAAAAAAAAAAAAAAAGAAGGGGGTAGGGGCCTGGGACTTCAAAGGGAAGGAAAGCAATTCACAGAAAGCTGAAAAAGAGTAAATGTTTGGGCGCAGCCCCAGTGGTGCAGCAGTTTAGCACCGCCTGCAGCCCAGGGCATGATCCTGAAGACCCGGGATTGAGTCCCACGTCGGGCTCCCTGCATGGAGCCTGCTTCTCCCTCTGCCTGTGTCTCTGCCTCTCTCTCTCTCTCTCTCTCTCTCTCTCTCTCTGTCTCTATGAATAAAAAAAATTTTTTTAAATACTTTAAAAAAAAGTGTAAAAAAAATAAAAAATAAATAAATAAATAAGTGTAAATGTTTGGTACACAAATGTTTGCTGGGCCATTTAAAAACAACAGGACAGAAAGAGGAATTTTAACCAACAAACTCTGCTAAATTCCTCCCGGTCTACCACCCCTAATTTATATTATAATATAGTGATCTATGGCATAGCTCTCTTGCTGGAGTAGGTTCTTTATCGAAATTCTTTTGGGCAGTTAGACGGAAGGTCAAAATTTCTTCCAGAGTCTTTTGGGCCTTGATGGTTTTCAGCTCAAAAGGATCTACATGCCAAAGTGGCACATTTTGAAGCATCTGAGCCTTGGCTCCTACACTCTTAACCCTGGTCTTTCCTACTTTTTTATTAAATACTCTAATAAACACTTATGAGGAAAGCCCAGCAAATGTGTAGAAGATGCAGAAGAGAGACAAATAGATCCCATGGCCAATGGCATACTCTGAAGTCAGAGGGTTCTCTACAAGCTCGAATGAAGGGCCCAAATGAACAAGATAAAATGCAATAAGAATGCATGTAAATACATGGGCTTTTTAACAATCAAACTGTACAAAAACCATATGAAAGGGACATGGGCTAACATTAGTATGGCGGTGATGGGCATGAAGTCTTAGGACCTTTAATTTATTATAAACTCATCGTGAGCCAGAGGTGTGTACATGGCTGCCAAGTATTGAATGTGATCTTGGACTACATTAATTATAGTATAATGGGAAGGCTAATTCCATTGTACTTGGTACCTGCCAGACTCTGTCTGTATTATTGTACTCAGATCATGGCAGGCTGACAAATTACAAAGGATCTGAGACAGGCAGCCAGGGCGGAAAAGGGTCTGGAACTAATGGTATGCTGGAGCCAGCTGGTACTCACTTCTTAAAATTGGTAGATATTCAGGAATTTTTGAGCTGCCGATTAAGCCCATGGCAGCTTGAAATGGACCATGGTGGGAAATTTACACCATCGTAATTGGCAAATGCTAGAAGTCAGGACTTTTTATTTTCTAGAAAGTGGGTGTATCAGGACACCATTGTCACCAACCCTATGATATGAAGAATGATTAAAGACTGAGAGGTTGTTACATTCAATCAAAAAGAAAAAAAACTCAGGGGCAGAGAGGATGAGGATTTCAGAGCTATCTTTAAATAGTTGAAAAGTTTAGATTTTCCTTTTCAGCAAACAAGAGCCATGCCTCACCAACAGTTCCGTTTTCCTCTAAGGACAGAACAGCTCCCACAGTGGCCCCTGCCCAGCCAGACTATGGTATAGCCCCAGACTGCTGGTCACTGATGAGAAACTCCTTTGAAGTTTCACATATTGCCCTTTAAAGTCATGCAAATTTGATTTTTTTTTATTTTTCAGATTTTTAGAAAATTTATTTACTTATGAGATTCACAGAGAGAGGCAGAGACACCGGCAGAGAGAGACACAGGCTCCCTGCAGGGAGCCCGATGCGGGACTCGATCCCCGGGGAACGGAAGGCAGACACTCAACCACAGAGCCACCCAAGCACCCCAAAGTTATGCACATTTTACATTTTACTTCATAAAGGATCTATATCTCTCTGAGTATAAAAATAATCCGTTGGCTAGGGTCGTGGTCCCGGGGTCCTGGATAGAGTCTTACACGGGGCCCCATGCAGGGAGCCTGCGTCTCCCTCTGCCTGTGTCTCTTCCTCTCTCTCTGTGTCTCTCATGAATAAATAAAAATAAAATATTTAAAACAACAACAACCCATTTTATTTATTTATTTGTTTATGTATTTGTTTGTTCGTTTGTTTGTTTATTTATTTATTTATTTATTTATTTATTTATTTATTTATTTATTTATTTTTAATTGGAGTTCAATTCTCCAACATATAGCATAACACCCAGTGCTCATCCCATCAAGTGCCCCCCTCAGTCCATTTAAAGAGGCACTTCTCTAATTTTTCTATGTCTGAATCACCTGGGGAACCTGTTAACATGCAAATTCGCATGGAGTAATTCTGGATAGGAGGCTGAAGTTCAGAATTTGCGGCAAGGCCGCAGGTGCTGCCAGAGGTGCTGGGTTAGGCATCCTTTGGGTAGGGGGCGTTCAAATGCCTTTACCTGCCTTCTCTTCCCCCAACTCCATCTTCTAGTTCACTGGGCACCGGAGTGATAGGGTTTGTGGCATGGGTGTTTAATCTCTGTGCCCCACAGAGAGCAAGCCCTTGGGGGGTATACAGATGCACCCCCGAAAAGCTTGGAGTTGAAGCTTTGTAGACTTACTGGCGTTGCATTTTCTGCCCTCTTGTTGAATTCCTTTTTGCTGTAGAGCGCTTGGACCCCATCCTATCTGCCCATACTGAGTGTCATTACAGACAACAGCCGAGGAAGTCTATCCTGTGACCCATTGCAGGGAAATGTCAAGAACGTCATCCACTCTGTTACATTCTGTTCTCTGTCTGAGGGCTCAGGGGAACTTTTTCTTAAGTTTTATTTCCAGGAATTGCTTCTTCTGAACACTTTATTCTTTTTGATCTTACCAACGCCCTGAATCTCATGGTTGAATGCGCTTTCCTCTCTCACTCAACGTTCATCCAGCACAGACCGATTGAGCACCTGCTGGGCTCCAAGCACCAGCGGGGTTGGGGCATAGTGGGGAACAAAACAGACACAGATGCCCCACTCTCATGGGACCTATTTCCCGGGGGCTCTTCCCTGTGATTGTTAGGAAATAGGGAGCCACTTTGGAGGCTGCCTCCTACAACTCTAAAAGACCCGACAAAAGATGGTTCTGGTTTGAATCTGGCTCCTGGTTGTATGATTTTCCAACTCTCATTTTTCTCTTTCCCGGATTCTCCCAACCCTTTATTTTTCTTTTGTATACCATGTGCATTTTATTTGTCATAAGCTGCCTCAAATCCCCTGCGGAATGAGGCGGGATATAGATAGCTCATTAAATATGTGGAGCTGGAGAAATCGGAGCTAAAGCCAATGCAGTAAAGTTACAGGGAGTTAAACTTTAGCCTCATATACAAATAGTCTAATGTCCTGAAATGAATTGATTCACCTTATAATATAGGGGCTTTTCTGACACCGATATTGGCAGCTCACCTGGTTTGGGGAATTTTGATGTACTTCCTGACACGAAGGGTGTTTCTACTGGATAATACCTCAATGCCTTTCAATAATTGGACTGAGGACAAATTTCCATGATTTTAGTTCTATAGACAGCAGTGGCTCCTCCTTTCTCCACCAGCCCCAATATCTATTGGAGCAGATGAATTCTTTGGGGGAGATGATGGCCTTGGGGGATCTCACATGTTGACATGGGGGGAGTTTTGGAGAGGGAGAGCGGCTTCTGCCAGAAAAGCAGCCCAGAGCTCAAATCCTCCACCTGGGATGTGTTTTGTGACACTCACTAAAATCTAAACTCTGGCTTTTTCTCCTAACTTGTCTTGATCCAATTCATGGTTTTCTTCAGATGAATAAAATACCCCTGTATTTATAGTGGATGCTGTAAACCAGCCAGCCGCGGTATTTTTTATATCATAAGCAGCTGCTCTCTGAGCCGACACAGAGTGAAAGAGGCAGATTTGTATTTTTACAGCCAGATATGAAACCAGCTTTCAATAATTTGGGAAGCACGTGCCACCTCTTATGATCCTCAGGGTGCTTATTTTGAAATGAGCCCTGGAGATTGCAGATACTACAGTTAGTATAACCCTGAAAGGCAGTCCCGCTTTAGCTACTTCCTCGAAAACAGGAAATTTTAATGAATTAATTGATTTTCACTTCAGTATGAAATATTGGCACTTCTGATGATACCACTCTGTGACTACATAGAGGCAGCATTTATGACCTTTGTAACTAAGTACATTCCATTCACTGAAAAATGACAACTATGCTAAAGAAATACTTTCCTCCTTGCTGCTGCTTCTCCCAATGAGAGCTTTTAGCAAAGGGCATAGAAAGTCCTGCCAATAAATAACAAAAATTTACTATCTTCACCATCGTTTTACAGTCTTGCTCTCCTCCTAAGAGGAACGCAGAGAGCAGAATGGATGGAATCAACCTGCTTTGCTCAGCACCACGGGCTTGTCATTACTCAAACGGGGTGCTGAAGGGGGACATGAGGAGAGATGTACAGACAGGCAACGCTGTGGCCCCAGACATGTTTCCTGGCCATTATTGGCCTCGTTATTCCGGTTCCCCACCCTGAGCGGCTGTCTGCCCTACCTCCCTCCAATGCCATAGAAATCAGAATTGCCTTCACCTTCGGAAAGCACTGAAAGAAATCCCTTGAGTCAAAACCCATCCAGGGGGAATCATTTTTTTATTCCTTTTGTGGGACTGAATGTTCTTCTCCTACGTAAGAGACTAGGATGCTTTAGAAAGTGCGTCTTCAGACTCCTTGAATCGAGGAAGGAAAAGAGACAGAGCCAGAAAGAGCTTAGCTGGAATGAAAAGCATTTTCCTGGACGCTGCCCTCCTGAATTAATCAGGTCCAGCAGAGGCGGCTGAACGAGGCTGTTGGGGAAAACTTCCTTTCTTGTATGACTGGGTATTTCTAGCCGGGCTGCAAACAGAGGAATGCTTTCTCGCCCTTGGTCCAGGGCCATTGCAACCAGAATCAAAACAACTGTTTGCCATTCCTATAAGGAACTTTAATGATCTGAAAGGAAATAGCAGGATGTATGAAAAGGCCCAAATTTCTCTCCATTAGTGGTTTAAGGGCTCTCAGTGTAGTGATTCTTGAAATCACAATTACGGTTCATGAAGTTTCTCTGACAAGGCCCAGCTAGGAGAATTGGTTTGAGAAAAGGAGCACTGAGAACTCCAGCCTGATTTCAAAGAACCTCAGCTTTACCCTCCTCATTGAAGTTCTTGGGAAAAATAGCTTGCATGGGGGAGTGGGGTGAAGAAAAATGTCTTTTTCCTCCTTAGTAAGCATGTCTTTTTTAAAATGTAGCCCGAATCTCTCTTTTTTTCCCCATCGTTTGAGGCTTAATTCCCATATGCCGATTATTCTTGTCAGAGCCAATCCCTTGCTGCTCTAAATACATCTTTTATTTTGCTGCATATTTCAACAGCGTCTTACTCCTGTGTTTCAGCTATAGCAAATGGTCTACGCAAATTCTCACCCAGCAAGACATTCACAGGAGTTGGGGGGGGGGGGTAAGGCACCTGCAACTAGTTGCGTGTCTACAGTAGGTTGGGCACCCGGCTAGACCTTTTTACCAGTGTGATTTAAGCCTCCACCCATGTGCTGTAAGGCTAGGATAAGCATCCTTATTTTATGGATGAAGAAACTGAGGCTCCCTTTTCGAGGAGATTCAGGCTTTCTCCCAAGTTTCAACTGTGTGAACCCGGGTAGTCTGACCTCAGTAGCCACGCCTGTGGCAAACTGCATCTTGTTCGGGACGGATGATGCAATCTCCATTTGACAGATGATGATGTAAAGGCTAAGGAGGTTTTTCACTTTCTCAAGTTCCCATCATAATCCTTGCCCGGTTGATGTCGCTGGAAACCCGTTTACTGTACCAAGCCACTTGGCATAGCGACTCAAGACAGATAATTAGGCTGAATCAGATGTTGCCCGGGCAGTGTATGGGCTGTTTAAGAGAAGCTCCAGCTTGATTGTAGAACGTATCAAAAGTCACTTTATACTTAATGTAAAGGATAGCTTCAGGTTAGAGCTTCACTTGGAATCCTCCCCACTATGACATCAGCCAACTTGGTTACGCTACGCTGTCTTATCGGTGACCTACAACCGTTCATCTTTACTATTTCGTTGTACTAGCTCATTACTGAGGTTTCCCATATTCAAGAAAGCAATGTGGGGTTCCAGTTTCCCTCCTGAGCTATATAGGCATGACACTCAATGAGAATAACTGAATCTGGCATCAAGAGCTGTGTTTTTACACCATTCTTGGGACCCCAGCACAGAGAATAAATATGTACCCAATAAACCTCAAGGGAGATGTTCCTAACTATTCCCAACTATACTCAGTTCTCAGAACAGGATATGGGCAACTTTCCCTTTACTTGGGTGCCTTTTCCTTCACCCTGGGCATCTGTGTCTGGGAAAGACTCCAGATTTCTACATAGCTCATGGGAGAATCAAGTCAAGGCCATAGATAACACTCTAGGAGGGGATTGTGGTGGAGGCTAATAGCTGATCATCAAAATCAATCCTCTCTCTTTTCCGTAATAATAGAGTTGTTGCCAGGCACCCTGAATACCTACCCAAGTTCTCCCATGTAAATTCCTCTGTACAGCCACACTATATTTAAACCTGACTGCCTGGCTATATACAGCATTACTTAGCATCCCTTGTGGTGTTTTGTGGCCATGTGACTCTGCTCTATACCGGTGGTTCTCAGAGCATCATCATCATCTGACAGCTTGTTAGAAATGCACATTCTCAGGCCCCCCCTGACCTAGTGAGACAGAAACTATGAGGGTGCAGCCTACAGTTTGTGTTTTAACAAGCCCTCCAGGGGATTCTGAGGCAGGCAAATGTTCTTGAGAATAGAGTGAGTAGAAATAATGTGTGTCCCTTCTGTGACTGGACCCAAAGACATTGAATATGCCTCTTCTACGCTGTCTTCCGACTTCCTTCAGGCTAGAACCAGACAAAGCCTCAACCATGCACAAGGTGACAGTGCTTTAGAGCAGAAGTTTTATGCCAATTTGACGCTAAAGAATCTTTTAGATTTAAGCTTTATATTTATTTTATTTTATTTTATTTTTTAAGTAAATAAGTGTGGAGCTCAATGCAGGGCTTGAACTCATGACCCTGAGATCAAGAACTGAGCTGAGGGGCACCTGGGTGGCTCAGTGGTTGAGCGTCTGCCTTTGGCTCAGGTCATGATCCCGGGGTCCTGGGATCGAGTCCCACACCAGGCTCCCCACAGGGAGCCTGCTTCTCCTTCTGCCTATGTATCTACTTCTCTCTGTGTGCCTCTCATGAATAAATAAGTAAAATTAAAAAAAAAAAAAAGACCTGAGCTGAGATCAATTAACCGACTAAACCACCCAGGCACTCCTCAGATTTAAGTTTTAAATGCATGAAGTAAAATTGCATATGATTGAAAAGAAAACCATTTGTATTATACAATATTCTTCACAAAACCAGATACATGAAATAGTACTATATGTACATTTTAAGTAATACATTAGCTAACAAGATCTGATAGTGTGTCTAATGACCTTCATAAATTCAAGATATCTGCAATAACTGTATTATAATGTGGAAAGTATTTGTGGTATCTACTGGTAACACAGTTCCAGGTACTTCTGGTACTACTATGGGTTGTTGTCTACATTCATAATGTAAGGAATGCTGAGTTTCAATTAGAGACTTATGGTAGACTGAATAGTGGCCCAGGATATCCATGTTCTAATCTTCAGCACCTGCAACAATAGCCCTACATGGTAAAAGGGACTTCACAGCAGATATGATTAAGTTAGGGTATTGACATGGGGAGATCATCCTGGATTGGTCAGATGAGCCTTAAATATAATTAGAAATATCCTTGTAAGAGGGCAGTAGGAGGTGGCTAGACAGCAGAAGAGGATGAGGCAATGTGATGATGGATCTATGCTGCAGACTTTGAAAAGGGAGGAGGGGCCACAAGCCAAGGAATGCAAGTGGCCTCCAGATATAAGAGAAGGCAAGGAAATGGACCTTCCCCTAGAGCCTCCAGAAGGAACACAGCCCTGCTGACACCTGGACTGTAGCCCAGTGAAACTGATTTAGGATTTCTAACTTCCAAAACTGTGAGATAATAGATTTGTGTTGATTCAAGCCACTATGTTTGTGATCATTTGTTATAGCAGCAGTAGAAAACTAAAACAAGCTTAGTTAAAGTAGTGGTGATTTCTCCCCCACCCCCGATTCCAGTTGATGAACCTCCTGAATTCTATCCATTGGTTAGAGAATGCTATCCATGGATTAAAGAACCTTTTTTTTAAAAAAAATATATATTTGTTTATTTATTTATTTATTTATTTATTTATTTATTTATTTATTCATGATAGACACACACACACACACACACACACACACACACACACAGAGGCAGAGACACAGGCAGAGGGAGAAGCAGGCTCCATTCTGGAAGCCCGACACAGGACTCGATCCTGGGACTCCAGGATGGCGCCCTGGGCTGAAGGCGGTGCTAAACCGCTGAGCCACCCAGGGATCCCCGGATTAAAGAACCTTTATCCTAGCAGTTTGGAGAGCAACGGAGTGGAAGGACCTGAGTCCCTGAATGACTCCAGGAGGCAGAGCTGCCTATGAATCTAGAACCCTTTACTCTGAACTAATATTAAGAGTAAAAGGAAGTTCTTTGATTTTTTTAAGCCACTGAATTTTGGGGGTCTCCTTGTTATAGTACCTTAGTTCCCTTCTAGTATATATAGTTCACTTAACTATTATGGGCGAATTCCTCAAGAGGGGTTAAGAAATATAGCTAAGGAAAGCATATATGGACAGGAGAAAGAATCCAAAGCACCTCAGCCCACCAGACTAAGGAGCCAACAGTGATGGTGAGCAGTCGGGGCAGGAAAGTTGGAGCGCAGACCCAGCAAGTTCAGGAAGCCAGGGGCTGAGTCTGGTCAGGACCACACACTAGGGAACTAGGGGGCAAGGTCAGGGAATGGTGAGTGATAGAGGATGGCAGAGCCTGGGGGACCAAGGGCCTCTTTCTGTGCTCAGAGTCCCAACTCCCAGACTGGTTCTCGGCTTGCCAGATGCCTTGGAATATTCAGCCAGTAAGAACCCAGACCTCTCTAGCAGCCATGCTAAAGAGCTTGGCTTGGGGTTTGCATGTTCCTATTTTATCTGACAGACACACGGGCCCTTGCTCCTCCAGGCATGGACCGCTGGCTTTGTTCCTGGCTCTGAGACCCAGGTTGGGCCCTTTGGTTTTAATGACCTTCTGGCTTTCCTTCTCAGCCTTTTGGATCTCAGAACTCCCTTATGGTTTTCAACTTTCCTCATCTTGGTGTCTTTAGTTCCCCTGGGTGAAAAATTTCAACTCCAACTCAGCCAGCCTCCCATCACCAGCCTCTTTAGCAACCCACCTTCGAGCTGGGTATACCCCAGCCTCACCTGGAGTAGGTAAGGATTCTAACAAAGACTTCTTTTGGATTCCACCTTGAAATAAAGATAGAAACATTTCTCAAGAGTTTTACTTGAAGATCAATTTTGCTTCATTTATATATATATATATATATATACACATACATAAAATAAGGGTACATGTGCAGAGTACCCACAATTCTTAAATCTTTCTGTACATGTTAAAATGTGTTAAGAACTAAGGAAGCTAGCTGGGCAATTTAAACCTCATCTTTCCATTTTTGTGATTTATACATAAGGATTTTCCTGATATGGTTTCTTATATTTATCAAAAAACAAAACAAAACAAAACAAAACAAAACCCAGTAGTAGCCCATAGAAAAGTAGAATTAACAGAGAATGTCCATGATAAAATTTCGGAAATGTTAACAGCTGATGAATATTGGGAAAATGAAGCAGTAAGAAACAGTTTTCCTTCTGGAAATAATGTCTGTAACAGCCATTAACGATCATAACTACCCACATTGGTAAGAGATTTGGTTGGACCAAAGTAAATATAAAAGCAGCAAACAGAAAATTTGAACTACGTGTGAAGAAATAAGGAAAAGAATATCTAGTTTTAAATATACACTTTTTCTTACCAATAAATGAAAAGTGTCTAAATTAGCTCTAGAGTAGGAATATAGAAATTATATTTTTAAATAATTATAGTTTAATTGTAGTTTTGTTTCACTTAACGTTTCAGATACATTCCTGGAAAGTTAAAAATCTATCCAATTTTTTTCTTGAGTACAATTATGAGTTTTGGAGCTTCCATCAATACACTGAATTTATATTTAATTTAATTTATTAAGTAAACTCTGTGCCACATATGGAGCTCAAACTCACGACCATAAGATCAAGAGTCATGCTCTGCCAACTGATCCAGTCAGGCACTCCTATTTATTTTTATTTTTTCAGAAACTGCATGTTTTATTTTAATTCTAGTGTAGTTAACATACAGTATAATATTATTTTCAGGTGTACAATATCTATACATTACTCAGTGCTCATCATGATAAGTGTGCTCTTTAATCCCCATCACCTATTTCAGCCCCCTCCCCCATACCTCCTCTCCAGTTCTCTGTAGTTAAGAGTCTGCATTTTGGTTTGTCTCTTTTTTTTTTTTTTTACTTTCTTTGTTTTGTTTCTTAAAATCCACATATAAATGAAATCACATGGTATTTGTCTTTCTTGGACTGACTTATTTCCCTTAGCATTATACCCTCTAGATCCATCCATCCATGTTGTTGCAAACTTTCATTCTTTCATGGCTGAGTAATATCTCATTGTGTGTGTGTGTGTGTGTTATGTGTGTTATACATATCACATCTTCTCTGTCCATTCATCTATTGATGGACACTTAGGCTGCTTCTATAATTTGGCTATTACAAATAATGATGTAGTAAACATAGGGGTGTATGTATCTTTTTTTCCTCCAAGGTTTGGTTTAAAAGGGACTTGTTTATTTTGAGAAAAAAAGGTCTCAAACATCAGGCTGTTCACAAAAATAACTCACAGTATCAGATTAGAAAACAAATCTTAAAAAAAGAAAGAAAACAAATCTTAAGACTTTTGCACTAATTATTTTTCTAGAGGATGCATGTGACATGACAACTCTCATTCACAAAAATGCATTATTACATTTGTGTTGAACAGTCCCACATAGCACTTTTATGTGGGGTATAACATGCATACCTCAAATTCAAAGCTGCTCTTAGGTGCTCCTCAACTAATGTGATTGCAGTTAGGGAAGCAACTACTGAGCTCAAGTATGAATGGAAAGAACTGTTCTTGCATAATAAGAGATTATTTTGGAGACAGTTGTTAAAAACCAAAACCACACATCCTTTTTATTGTTAAGTCATAAAGACAAAAAAGTCATAAAGAGGAATCAAAATTAAAAGCAAAAAGTATAGGGTAAGACTTAACATAATGCCTAGGAGTGTCAAAGGAAATGAAAATGGGACTAGGCACAGGGCAATATGAATTAATGAACATGGGAAGGACAAGGATGGGGACAAAAGTGAGCATGTGCTGGAGGAGATAGTAAGAGAGGGGATCTGGTGAGAATTTTGATCTTAGACAAGTGCCTAATTAAAATAATGGGAGAAAATTTCCAAACCCCACTGTGTGCTTAATAGTCATCTTTGCCAGTGGGGCTGTCTCTGTCATCCTCTCTTTCCTCAGCTTCTTTTTTATCATCCTTCACTCAACTCTAGCTGCTCATCTCCCTGGTCTTCATTATCACCATCATCCTGTATGTATCCCCTCTGCACCAGATCCCTCCAGTCTTCATTGTAATCATCATCCGGTACATCCCCCTCCACAGCAGATCCCCCCAGTCCTCCTTCTTATCATCATCCAGTACGTCTGCCTCCATAGCAGGGTCATCTGCACCCCCTCAGACTCCATCTTCACATTAGTCTCATCTTTCTTCAGGGAGCTGCTATTCTGATCCTTTCCTGAGTTATCATTCTTCATCTCTTTTCCTTACTTACTCTCTTCTTTTTCCATTTTTTCCCCAGATTTTCCAGCTCCTTTTTGTTTTATCTGGGTCAACTCCCCCTTAATGACCTGAAGGTCATCTCCTTTTAACTTTCCAGACTTGGAAGAAGATCCTCGCTGTCCACTCTTAGAACTGAAGTCACTTTTGCCCCGTCATGAGGTGTTTCCTGATACATAGTGGCAGTTTGAGGGAACTACAGCTGGAGCGAAAGGAGGAGGAACACTTGTTGGGTAACTACATCTTGTCATAACAAGCCTATTGAACGTCATAGTCTGAGTCAAAGGAGGAGCCATAAGCTCCACTGCAGATTGTTTTGCACCTGCTTTTCCTCAGTTTGCTTTTGGCTCTAGAGTCAGATTAATATTTATTTATTTATTTTTTTATTGGTGTTCAATTTACCAACATACAGAATAACCCCCAGTGCCCGTCACCCAGATTAATATTTAAAACCTGGCCAGCTATCACTCTGCCAGCCTTTCCTGCCACAGCAGCTTGAGCATTTCTCTCATTAGCATACTGAACAAAGGCAAGGCCCTTATGAACTGAGCAACCCACAATTTTGCTATATTTTGAGAAAATAGCCTCCACATCAGATTTCTTGACCACAAGAGTATCAAGATTCCCAGTGTATTCATGGGAGTTCAAGGAGCAAGGATCTGTCTTGTTGGTAACATTGCTGGCCATTGTCTTTGATGATATGGTTTCTCACAAAGCCAAAAATCGCAGCTGAAGATAAAAAAATCTCGCTCAAGTAAAGTTCCACTAACTTATATATTTTGAGTGATTTGTAATCAGGATAGGAGAGGAAAAAGAGATTTGATTCTGAATCTCCTACTCCCAGGTTCTACATGGAGAAGTGACTGCTGCATGTCAGCAGTGCAGTGGCAACCACTCAGTCTTTGCATCTTCACTATCTTTTCAAATTAGTGTTTTTGTATTCTTTGGGTAAATACCCAGTAGGTTATTTACTGGATCATCTGGTAATTCTATTTAAAATTCTTAAGGAACCTCTATACTCTTTTTCATAGTGGCTGCACCAGTTTGCATTCCCACCAAGTGCTGCACGAAGTTTCCTTTCTTTCCACATCGTCACCAACATTTATTTCTTGTCTTTCTGATTTTAGCCATTCTGACAGGTGTGAGGTGATATTTCATTGTAGTTTTGATTTGCATTTCCTTGATGATGAGTGATGTCGAGCATTTTTTCATGTGTCTGTTGGTGATCTGTAGGTCTTCTTTGGAGCAATATCTGTTCATGTCTTCTGCCCAGTTTTAATTGGATTTTTTGTTTTTTGGGTGTTGAGTTGTATAAGTTCTTTATATATTTTGGTACTAACCCCTTATTGGGCATGCCATTTGCAAATATCTTTTTCCATTCAGTAGGATACCTTTAAGTTTTGTTGATTGTTTCCTTTGCTGTGCAGAAGCTTTTTATTTTGATGTAGTCTCAATAGTTTATTTTTGCTTTTGTTTCCCTTACCTCAGAGGACCTATTTAGAAAAAGTTCCTATGGCCAATGCCAGAGAGATTACTGCCTGTGCTTCTAGGATTTTTATGGTTTCAAGTCTCACATTTAAGTCTTTAATCCTTTTTGAGTTTATTCTTGTGTATGGTGTAAGAAAGGGGTCCAGTTTAATTCTTTTGCATGTAGCTGTCCATTTTCCCAGCACCATTTGCTGAGGAGATTTTTCTCCATTGCATATTCTTTCTCCTTAGTTGAAGATTAATTGATCATATAATCATGGGTTTATTTCTGGGCTCTCTATTCTGTTCTATTGATCTATGTGTCTGTGTTTGTGCCAGTGCCATACTGTTTTGATGACTGTAGCTTTGTAGTATATTTTGAAATCTGGGGTTGTGATACATCCAGGTTTGCTGTTCTTTTTCAAGATTGCTTTGGCTATTTAGGTTTTTTTGTGATTCCATACGAATTTTAGGATTATTGTTCTAGGTCTGTGAAAAATACTGTTGGTACTTTGATAGAGATTGCATTAAATCTGTAAATTGTTTTGAGTAGTATTGGGCATTTTAACAACATTTGTTCTTACAATCCATGAGTATCAACTGCATTTTTATATGTTAGCATTTTTGCACATCAGGAAAGGAACTTTTTAAAAGATACCAATTAAAATGGTAACAAGAGTACACAAGTTATCTAGGAATACACCTAACAAAAATGCACAAGAATTCCATGAAATAAATTTTAAAATTGTATTGACAGATGTTAAAGACAATCTAAAGTCAAGTCTATGAACATGTTATGTTCATAGATAGAGGGATTCAATACTATAAATAGTTTACTTTCCCCAAATTGATGTATAAATTCAATGCAGTCCCAACACCCTTAATCTTGGCATGCTGTTTCTAAAATATATATGAAGAATAATATTCAAGGGTAGCCAAGATGCTCCCAAAGAAGAGAAAGTAGGTGGTGGAATGACTCCCCAAATATTATATAACTGTAGTAAAGACAGTATACTGCTGATAAGGGCTAGACAATGGAACAGAAAAGACACCCCAGACACAGACTCATACATATATGAAAACCTGATATATGACAGTTATAATTACAACTGAGAAGGAAAAAAAAGAACTATTCAATATATACTACTGGGAAAATTGGCTATCTCTAAGGGAACAGAGTAAAAATGAATCCCTACCTCACCATATACTACAAAATGAACTACACTACTACCTATTATACACATATATCCAGTCCAGATGGGTTAAAAACTTAAATGTGAAAGACAAAACCTAGAAACTTTTGGAAGAAAACATAAGGAAATATTTGTGTGACAGCTCAGGGGGTAGGCAATGATTTCTTTAAGAAGAGAGAAAAAGTTTAAACTTCAAAGAAAAAGATTTGATTATATAAACTTCAGGACTTCTTTACATAAAAGATCTTCATTAAGAGAATGAAAAAATATAGCCACAATTTGAGTGAAGATTTTTGTAATACAGATAACTAACAAAATAATTCTTATCCAAAATGTATAATATGTGTATGTTATCTATTTTATACACACACACACACACACACACACACACACACACGTACATATATGTCTATTGCTGTGTAACAAATTACCCTGATACTTACAAATTTAAAATGACACACATTTATGATCTCACAGTTTCTATAGGTCAGGAATCTGGGTGTGGCTTAGCTGAATCCTCTGCTTCAAGGTCTCATTGGCTACAATCATCTTCAGGCCCCAGCTGGGAAGGATCTTCTTCCAAGCTTAAACTCATGTGGTTTTTGGCAGGAGGCCTCTCTCAGTTCCTTGCCACATGGGCCTCTCCACAGAACATCTAACACATGGCAGCTGGCCTCATTGTGGGGAGCAAGCAGGAGGGCAGGAGAGGGTACCAGCAAGAGAACCTGCTAGCAAGACACGAGTCATGATGTTTTGTAATCTAATCTCAGAAGTGATATCTCATCACTTTTGCCATATTCCATTTGTTAGAAGCACGTTACTAGGTCCAGTCCACATTCAAGGGGAGTGGATTACCTAAGACTATGAATACGAGGAAGTAGGGATCATTGTTGGTCACGTTAGAAGTCTATTACAATATATATCAATCTAGGGGCACCTGAATGGTGCAGTTGGTTGAGTCTCCAACTCTTGGTTTTAGCTCAAGTCCTAATCTCAGGATCTTGAGATCGATCCCCATGTCGGGCTCCATGCTCAGTGCAGAGTCTGCTTAGAGTTTCTTTCTCCCTCTTCCCCTCTCTTTCCCCCTTCTAAAATAAATAAATAAATCTTAAAATATATATATATATATATATCAACCTAATAGAAAATTATGCAGATATTTTGCATATTAACAAATTATTATTAATTTATATTAACAAATATTTCATAGCCAGAGAAACACAAATGACCCATAAACAGTGGAAACCCTTGTGCATATGCCCCCGGAGAGGTATAAGCAATATACACAGCATCCTTATTTATAATAGGCAAAAACTGAAAAAGCAAATGTCCAGCACCAGTAAAATGGATAAATCATGATACAACCATACAGTGAAATACTGTACAACAGGGAAAATGTATAAAGTATATAGCTGGACACATAAATGTGGAGGAACCATTCCAAAGCATAATATTGAGTGAAATAAGCAATTCACAGAAATAAGGGTACGGTCTGATTCCATTTGTCTAAAGTTCAAGGACAAGGGAAGCAAGATAATTTATGTATTTATATGTTTCTACCTCTATCAAGGAAATGATGAACAAAACTAGCATAATGGTTTTCTGAGGTGAGGGACAGCATACAGCAGGGAGGAGACACACGGGGAGTTCAAAGGTGCAGGCCAATATGTGTTTAAGTACTTTATTATTATTTCAACAGTGAGCACACAATGCATTGTTTTGTATGAGTGAGTTTTTTCATGCTTAAAAATGTAGGGAAAAATAAAAGAGCTAATGTTTATTGAACATTCCTCTGTGTCAGCCACTTTGCAGATGCTTTGATGGAATGAATCCCATGCTTTTATTTTTAATGCTACACCTCTCATTTTCTGCCTACTGTTTTTTACTTTCAGGAGTGTTTACCTAAAATAAAATAGAACATATTGTGTTTAAAGCAAGGGAAAATCATGTGATAACAAAAACAATGGAGAAAATGCTAATACTCAACTCAAGGAGAATTTTGCCTTTTATACCAAATACAGAACCTAAAGCCATGTAATCTACTCACAGAACCCTCTGAACCAAAAGAAGCGACCTGGACAACCAGACTAGCTCAGAGTTTCTCATCCTTGGCACTACTGACATTTTGTGCTGGATCATTCTTTGTTGTTGTGTCTGTCCTGTGCACTATAGGATGTTGAGCGACATCCCTGGCCTCCACCCACTAGATGCCAGCAACCCCCCTTCCCAAGTTGTGGCAAATGAAATAGTCTCCAGACACTGCCAAATGCCCCCTGGGAGGCAAAATCACCCCTGGTTGAGATCCACTAGATGGTCCTGGCATATTCAATAGAAGTAGCCATATAGGGATCCCTGGGTGGCGCAGCAGTTTGGCGCCTGCCTTTGGCCCAGGGCGCGATTCTGGAGACCCAGAATCGAATCCCACATCGGGCTCCCAGTGCATGGAGCCTGCTTCTCCCTCTGCCTATGTCTCTGCCTCTCTCTCTCTCTCTGTGACTATCATAAATAAATAAAAATTTTAAAAAAATTTATAAAAAAGAAGTAGCCATATAGTGAACCTATCACGTGCCTATTTCATATTCCCTTGGTAGTTCTCATTCATTCATTTATTTCCTTGACATTTATTGAGGTGCCTTCTCTGAGAACTAAATGTTAAGTAGCTTTGCTTGTTATACCATCCCTCCAGGTTTCTTGAACGTTATTCACTCACCGAGCAGAGATACCAGGGCAGAAAGAAACCCAACAGTTCATATCACAATTCTGCACTTCTTTATTTTCAAGTTCTTTTAAAAATAAACAGAAAGGTTTATACCTCAAGAGGATTCAAGGATGCATTAGTGACCACTTGTAGGTTTTCACTGACCTAAAAGGGGCCACTTAGGCCCTCTACAACTCATGGCTAATGCAGTTTTTTTTTTTTTTTAAGTTTCGTTAGGTTTAGCATATGAGGAGCTTCCACTTGTGTAAATTGGGTGGCTGCTTTAATTGATTAAGTCATAACCTGAGCTAAGTGGATATGCTAAAAGCAAGGTTGACCTGTATTAAAAATTTAGGGAACAGACATTTAAAAAAGTTAATGCACGCACTTATATGCATGCATAGTTATTTTTTCTACTCACACACAAGAAAGAATTTCAATCTCTGTACATAGTGAGTGTAGGCTGCAGACTTCATCGTGCCCTTTCAATTTTAATTTTCTTCACTTAGTCATTTTAAAGTCTTTTTTTCTAGCTGTGCGTGACTTGCTCTTTTTCTGTCCTTGCTTGTATTTTTAAATTGTGCATTTACAAGGAATAAAAAGAAACTCCTAACTTGCAGTGTAATTGTGCGCAAGGAGTGTATTTTGGTCCCTGCCGCCGTGTCAGCCTCAGAGCGGGGATGCTGTTGCCATGGAGACAGGGATGTTGAACGGGCTTCATCACCTTTGCCCTGCTATTTAAAATCGCACTCATAGCAAAGCTCTGGCAGACATAGGGCTTTTTCTGGTAGGTCAACCACCTCCTCCCTTTTTCTCTTTTAAAAACAACAACTTGGCAGATTAATGCCATTTTTATTTATGACTGTTATAAAATGTAATGTAAATACCCTCTCGCACAGAATGAATGGGTAGCTCTCTCTTTGTGTTGTCTTTTTCCAGCACGGAACTGAAATTCCTTGAGAGTTTGCCAAAACCAGTCCCTTTAATGGGTTCTGCTCAGGGTTCTATCCTCTCTGTTGGCTTTCTGAAAGTATCAGAGCAGTGGGTAGAGAACAGAGAGAAGCCTAGGAAATTATAGGATGAGACAAAAAGCAATAGGAAGTTAATCACAGGCTTTTCAAATGTTGAAACAAACATTTGGAGAGTAGGCTACTCTCACACACCCCTGGTGGATGAGTGGGCCAGTATTACCTTTCTGGAAGCAATTCAGTCATAAAAACCTTAAAAATACCCTTGCTCCATCGATGACAATTTTAGCAAATTTTCCTAGGAGAACATACATACAAGGAAACAAAGATTTGCCTACAGGATTACTCATCACAGTTTTATTTATGCGGGTGGAAAACTGGAATCAACCAGTTTCAGAAACACGTCCGTAAAAGGGGATTGATTAAATCAATTCTAGTACATCACACAATGGAATACTAGGCAACTGTGTTAAATAATAGTGTAGCAGTCTATTTCCTAACCTGAAAAGCTGTTCAAGCAATGCCATTGAATGAAAAAAAAAAAAGGCAAGTTACGCATCACTAAGTGGATTAGAATTCCATTTAAAAAATAATTATAGAAACATACACATGTACTTATGGGAAAACTGGAAAGTTGCATGTCAAATTTTGGTTTGTGTTGTTTTAATTTATTTTTTTCTCTATTTTATAAGTTCTACAGTGACCATCACATGCATAACTTTAAGTCAATTAATTTAAAAATGCATGCTTATATAAAAATATTTTTAATTTGAAAAGTTCTAGGAGCTTTCCTTAAGAAACAGACTTTTTACTCAATGTCCTGAGAATTCTGAAACTAAGTTCTTACCATTTGCCCTCAAATGGATTCTTTAAAACATTTTTTGGGCAATTTATTCTTTTTGGACCGCACAAAATACAGCCAGTTAATTCCAGTTAAAAGCATTGGACCTACTGAATTTTTGAGCTGCTCTCAACCAGTGTCCAGAATAGCCCCCCAGAAAGCAGGGTTGGCACTACTCATCACTTGGCCAGAGCCCCTGGCTCCCCGAGTAATGGCATCCGTGTCCGCCAGGGCCAGCTCTCTGCGGAGGGAGGCCCCAGCTGCTGCCAGGGCTGAGATGAGCTATAGATGAGGGGGTTTAATAGTCCCATCTCTGCCCTCTCAGCACCCTCTCATTGCGGATGCAGGGATGGGGGTGGAGAATAAACCTTGAGGAAACCATAAATAAACTTGTGGCTAGGATGTGATTGTAACTCTCCGTGCTCACACAGACACACACACACACACACGTACACACATGCACGCACGTGCACGCGAATTTGTCATTACCAATGGCAGCTTTTTCCAATATCACAGGGTGGGAAGGGGGCTGGATGAGGGAGTGAGTATTCCTTTGTCACCTGTATTTATTTCCTTTCCTGATGAAGACGTTTTTGTGAGTCCAAAGTAATGTGCAGAAGCATTTGATGTGAACAACTGAGACATGACCTCAGTGTTCATTACTCTCGTGACAACCCCGCCCCCCAATTTCCTCAGTACCATCACAGCAAACAAGATACAAGTCTAAACCATATTTCCATGACCCACCGGAAAGCAGAGACACCATATGAACTGTGGAGATCTTGAAACTGCCTTGTGGGAGGGGCAGCCTTTCTGTCACCCCTCTGCTCTGGGCCCCTGGAGGGGTGTGGCCCTCATTATTGGACAGGCAGGGAAGCTGAGGTCCCCAAGCTCCCTCCCCCTGGCCTGCCTCAAAACTTCACCCTCAGGTTTTCATAGACTGACTGCCTTCCAGGAGTCCAGAGGCGGCGCTGTTGCTGGGCAGGAGAGGCAAATCAAAAGCAAAGTGTCCCATCAGGTTTCCATTAACTGGAGCATTTCAGATGGTAGCCTGTGGTCTGAAGAGCAGCATCTGCATGGGCTTTGGATTTTGAAAAATAATATTGGCCGAAAGGTACAAGACAGAAAGGCCTAGGACAGAGCACTAAAACACAGGGAATCAAAGGTATGTCCATACTAACTACAAGGCAAACCCTTGCTTTTTCATTTCCCCAATATTGCTTTATATATGGCACTTTCTAAAAAGGGTCAGAATGTATCTGTGTTTCAGATTAGTTCAACAAAATTTTACTTAACTCCTCTGTACCTCACTATTCTCTTCTGTAAAATGGTAATAGAAGTAGAAACTGCTCCATCGGGTTGTTCTGAGAGTGAAAGGAATTCGTGTGTAACCCCCTTAAAAGTGCCTGGCAGATGGTGAATGCTCAATAATTATCACTATCACTATCATCATCGTTATCCTTACTGCGCAGCCCTCAGTACTGAGTACTGAGTACTACCAGGCACTCTGCTCAGTTTTATTTGTAGTAGTTGAATCTTTTTTATTGCTCTAATCATTCCATTGTATGAACACTATTTATTAGTTCATTCTCCCATTGATGGACATGTGAGTTCTTTGGAGGGTTGCGGGGGGCTATTTTTAACAAAGCTGCTGTGAAGCATTTTGTCCTTGTTCTTTGCGGGACATATGCACCCATTTCTTTTGGGTACCTAACCTTGGAGTGAAATCCCTAGATCACTGTTCAGCGTCAGTAGATATTGCCAAATAGATTCCAAATTATTGCCAATGCTTATTTATTAAGCACCTATTTTGTGGTAAGCACGGAACCTAGGGGTTCTGGAGCTAGAGGCTAAACAGGACACAGTCCCTACCCTGCAGAGTTAGGAATGTCTCCCCTGCTGGATAGCACCTGAACCCTCCGGGCTTTCACTCTGCAGGTGCAACAGTGTGAATGCCACATAACTGATTGAAGGGCTGAGGGGCAGAAAATATAGGCAATGTGCTCCTAAGTTCCAGGATCCCAGAAAATAAAAGCAATGTGCTGGTAAGTTCCAGGATCACGGAGCAGGTTAGCAACAGGACTAGACTAAGTAGAGGAACAGCAGCAGCAGATAAAGATGAAGACAACAACAGCAACAACAAAATTCCCCTCTTTTCTCTCTACAACGGAGACATGAGCCTTCAAAGGGAAGCCGTGCTCGGGTTTATGCAGTTGCAGGCACTTCGTGCCCCCGCTCGCCTCCGTTAGACCAGTGTGCAGTATATGAGGTCCTGAAGCCCTTCTCTGTGCTCTTGAAAATCCCAGGATTGAGCTCCCCGAGCTGATCCCTGGTTTGTCTCCGGGAAAAGGCAAACAAGAGGACCCTCAGTAGCTACCTTTCCCTCCACACCTGGAGACTAGATAGCTTAACCAAAAAGAGAGAAAGAAAATATTCTGGTGACCGCAGTTAAATGCCCTGTTTGCCACGGATCGATGCGTTCTAAATTCAACATAGGGCTGAACTGATATGAACAGTCGTGGGTGGAGGGAACAGACCAGGGGTTCTCAACCTCTGTGCTGCTGAGTCTTGGGTTGGTTCATCTTGGCTGTCAGGAGCGTCCTGGGCCTCGTAGGATGTTCAGCAACTTCCCTGGCTTCTACCCAGTGATGTCCTTAGCACCGCCTACCTCCCATTTGTGACAGCCAAAAACGTCTCCATACATTGCCAGATGTCCCTTGGGGGACAAAATTGTCCCTAGCTGAACCACTGGGATATGCTTAATGTTAAAAATGTGGGACGGTTGAATGTTTATATTTTCCCTCCTTTTAAATCCTGGAGATGGGTCCTATTATACAGCAAAAAAGGCTAACATTTCATATCAAGGAACTTGGATACTCTCTAGATAAGTGTCAGGAACACTTAGTCTTTTGCTTCTTTAAGGGAAATACGCTAGAATGCTAATGCGGAGTAATAAACAGAAAATCCCGTTTCAATTCTTGAAATGTCTGAATTATTTAATTTTTCAATATGATTTTATTTCAAATGCAGCAGAGTAAGTTCTTCAGTCGCCTCTGCTGCATAATGGCTTGCAATTGTGTATCAGTTGTATATTAATAGGTATTTTCAAAAGGCTTTAAGGTCTTTGAAAACAATTTCTTCTCGTAAATGCTTTGTTCTTGTTGATGTTATCCATATGTGTGATTTTCCCTATCTCCAAAGGAAGGCTTTGGTAAACAGCTGCTAAAATTTGGTTTGAACTTTGTCTAATTATGTTCAACCAGGTCAGAGGGATGATCATTTGCAAAGGAGGAACTTCTTTTCCATAAGGGTGAAGGCTTAACAATATGTATTTCTCTTATTCACTCGTTCGGTTTCAAAAAGTAATTTTTTTTTAGATTGTATTTATTTATTCATGAGAGACACACACACAGAGAGAGAGAGAGAGAGAGGCAGAGGGAGAAGCAGGCTCCATGCAGGGAGCCCGACGTGGGTCTCAATCCCGGGTCTCCAGGATCAGGCCCTGGGCTGAAGGCAGCGCTAAGCCGCTGAGCCACCCGGGCTGCCCTCAAAGAGTAATTCTTGAGTGCCTCCTGGGTGCTCTGCCCTGGGGATGTAATGATGCATGTGACAGGCTCAGGGAGCATGCTGGTGGTGTATGGAGCAATCAGTAGTGGCAACTTCTTAGGTCTGGCTCTGCCAGAGGCCAGCTCTGGGAGCTTTAGACGGTCACTTCATCTTTGTAGGACCATCTCTTAAATGAGATAGGTGGATTAACTGAAATGACAAATAGGTTTCGCCTGTGGTGCCAACTCACATCAACTGCTATGGGCTGCCCAGACTACTTGATTATGAGGTTCTATCTTCACTCAGTGGCAAAGTCAGCTATAATTGATTACTGAGGTCTCGCATGGTACGTTACAGGAAACGGATGGTACCCTAATGAGTGTGCCGTCCCTGGATTTCTAAGGCTTTGGATTCTATGATTTTGCAAGCAATCTACCCTCCCATCTCAGGATAGTTTGGCATGGGAGGGTGAGGTAATTGAAGTTTTTTACTTTAGAAACAGGCTATATTTCCCCTCTGTGTTTTACTTCTCATTCTCTTGGTCCTAGAAAAGAAATGCAAAGTATTCCACAATAGCATTCTCCAAAAGGTTAGTTTGCAATATTTTCGGACATCCTGCTCCATTTTTAAAAAGATCAAATAAGGCAAAACTTGACCTCCCTTCATTCAGGGCCTTTTTGGGTAAATGATTTTCCAGTGCAATGAGAGATGACTGTTTTCTTAATTTTGAATAGATGAAAATAGACACCAATCAACAAACCTTTGGCTAAGGGGAAAAATCTCTTTAACTCACATTTTGCTTCAATTACGGTGAGGACAAAGGAGCACATTGCACCCCGTGCATGAATAGATGCTTCATTATTCAAAACAAGCATCAAAGAGCATTCCGTCCCCTATAGAAAATATGCAATCACTGTTTAATTCAATGGTAGGATGCAAATTTAAATTCCCAGAAGGGGAAGACTGTTAATGCCATTTAAATTGGTTGTAAATTACAGATAATACGCTTGAGACCCCCGAATACAGATTAGTGGAGTATTGCTTTAGGAATTCAATTCGACTTTGAACTTATTGTGTATTTATCTATGAAAAATAAAGCCGTGAAGGCTTGTTTACAGCTACATTTTATTGCCTATCTTTTTTATTTCTGAAGCAAATATTTCACTTTTAAATGCCACGGAGATGGCGCAGCATAATATAAGGAGATACAATGATATTAAAGACAGATTAGCACTCTCAGAGGCAGCTCCTCATTAAAAGACAAACAAACAAAACAAAACAAACCTAAGAGAGGAATTTAATCAAGAGATCACACTAGCTGACTTTTCATTTGACTTTATTTCTATTGGTGTTTCTACAGCTTAAAAATCCCACAGTCACAGGACAATTGTGAGTTTCAGAAATTAGAGGCTGTGATTATCTCTTGCTGCTAAAGTCTTTCAGCCACTTAGAGGTTGTTTCTCATTTTCACAGAGTAACTAATCATGAGTGGGATGCCTGATGGGCGAGTCTTTGTTGGAAGAATTATTCCTTAAAAACAAGGGTTTTTTCAGAAGGAGAAAGTGATAGATAAAAATGGGCACTTTGCAGCAAAGGTTTCTGAGCTCCCAGCTTGAAGAGGAGCGATTTCCCTCCCAGCTCATAGGAGGGAAATCGTTGCCCACCCCCCCCCCCACTTGCTGTGGTTTCATGTCTCAGGTAGGAAATAGGTTACTGGAGGTGATAGAAATAAATCAGCTTTGAGGCTCGTGTTCTCTCCTCTGGCAGTCTGTAGGGTGTGTTTTTATTTCTTGTGTGTGTGTGTGCGTGTGTGTGTGTGTGTGAATCTGAAAGGTATTTTGAAAAAGTTGCCATTGATATATACACGCAGAATGCAGCCAAGCTGCAGAACAATGGGGGAATGCCTAATTCATTATGCCAGAAAATGGATCGTTACCATCAATACCACATGGAGTTAATCATTTCCAAAGAACTATAATGCCAAGCTATCCATAACACTGCACCTAAATGGAGTAATGTTTTATTTTTTCTTTGATCTGTCAAAGGTACTTCAAGCTTTGCCAGGACCTTAAAGACACTATCAACATTTCATTGTATAGTTCCTATGAATTACGCAGACCTTGTGATATCACAGAGGTTAATTGAATTTTTAAAATCCCTGATATTATTTTGTTTACTTGTCATTTGTTTATGCTTTATAAAATAACACAGAGCCTCTCTCTCTCTCTCTCTCTCATAAACAGACACACACACACACACACACACACACACACACACATTTTTCCTTTTCTGGCTATTTGCATTTAGGTTTAACAGGAGTTTCTTCCTCTGTACCCTTAAGGGTAGGGATGAAATCAGCCATTTGCAGCCCAAGGCTTAAATAAAAGGTGGATAAGATTCAGCTAATCTGCTCAGGAGACTGACAAAATGTGTGTGTGCTAAGGGGCAGATTTGTGATTTCAGATCCTTCTGCCTCTTTCTTGATAGGATTTGGATCAGAACAATCCTGAGGCACAGAAAAAGTGAATGAGGAGTCTCTAGATTCCGTTCTTGTGTATTTGTACATCTTTAAGTCTTACCAGGTGAGGCTGGAGGCTGGCCTCCTACCCAAGCTGCGCCCACCTGTGCGGGCAGTCCGTGATTAGCACAGCGATGGCCAATTGTGTCGTTTCTCGGTCTCTTCTGGGGGTGGGTTTGGGACAAGCACGCTCTTTTCTGGGAGAAGCCACTGACCAGGATTCCAGAAGGGTGAGTGGACCTGCTCTGGGTCCCCATAAGCTGGCCCCCAGCCCTCTAAGCTAACAAGAACAGTGAGGCAGGGCAAAACAAGTGCCAGAATAGGGACACAAGACCTGGGTTCTTGCCTGGCCTCTGTCATCTTTTCTATCAGATCTCTGGGCCTCAGTTGAAATGATGTTTTCTCATCCCGAAAGTGAGAAGTACCATTCATTTGAACTAACGTGTGGTGAGCACTTAGCACATAGTGGGACAAAAGTAAAACTAAGGCATTCCTTTTCTTAAGGGATTCAAGGTAGAAGGGTATAGGGAAGGGGTATAGACAAGGGAGAGGTATAGACAAACTTGTAGACAGTGATAATGATAATAAAATGCGGCAAGTTCTTTTTTTAAAAAAAGATTTATTTATGTATTTATTTGAGAGAGAGAGAGAGAGAGAGAGAGACAGAGAGATTGCACTTGTGAGCACAGGGAGGACCAGAGGGAGAGGGAGAGGGAGAGAAGCAGACTCCCCACTGACCACAGAGCCAGATGTGGGCTCAATCCCTGGACCCTGAGATCATGACCTGAGTGAAAATCAAGAGTTGGTTGTTTAACCAACTGAGGCAGCTAGGTGCCCCAGAATGTGGTAAGTTCTTAACCCTGGTATAAACAGAGTACTGTCAAAGCCCAGAGGACAGCCAGTTAGATTTAAGATCACTTCTGCACATCCATTAAGAGTATAGGCTTTGAAGCCAGACCACTTAGTTTCAAGGCTTGGCTTCACCCTTACTAGCTGTGTGACCTGGAGCAAGTTACTTAAGCTCTGTGCCTTAGCTTCTCTTCCCTCAAATGGAGGTGGTAATAGTACCTCCCTCTTTGGATTATTCAAACAATTAGGACAGTGCCTGACATGTAATGAACCCTACATATGTTCACATATAGTGATAATGTTTGAGAATTCCCACAAGTCCATGGGGCTGTAAAGGAAATAGTGAATGAAAGGGAATCCTTAACTTTAACAAAATATAACTGCATTTCATTTTTTTAAGATTTTATTTATTCATTAGAGACACACACACACACACAGAGAGAGAGAGAGAGAGAGAGAGAGAGAGAGAGAGGCGGAGACACAGGCAGAGGGAGAAGCAGGCTCCATGCAGGGAGCCCAACATGGGACTCGATCCCGTGACTCCAGGATCAGGCCCTGGGCCAAAGGCAGGCGCTAAACCGCTGAGCCACCCAGGGATCCCCTATAACTGCATTTCAGAGAGAATGAAGATGAATGTATATTCTGTACTTAATAGGTGGTCAGATGGTTCAGTAACATCGTTGCAGCCCTTGGATGCCCATAAGTCAAGCCCCAGGCTGCCAACAGGAGCATTTGGCATGGTTAGGAATGTTTGGCATGGTTAAGGGTGTTCTGCATTAAGACTAGGGAAGGACCGTTCTCATTCTTTGATCTGCAACCGGCTCCCAGAGAACACACACAGAGACGCTAACCATCCCCTTGCCCACCCGGCTAGGTCAGACCGTGGGAGAGAAGTCTGGAGCAGGAACATTTTCGGGCCTCACTGACTCCCATGTCTGAGAAGGAAAACAGGAGGGTGGGTGGGTCTTTCTGCTTAGAAGTTGCAAAAATGAAGCGAGAACTTGGCCCTGGTGAGAATGAGGGCCATGGGGCTGGCTGGATGTCAGTGGACTCGGGCCAAGTGTAGGCAGCTCTGGGCTGCTTGGGAAGGGCCTTCTGGGAAGTGGGACACAAAGAAAGGGAATTGGGGGGGGGGGGCCTCAGGAGACCGGGATGGGGTCTTGATGGGGGATTTGAGAGAAAGGAGACCAGGTTAGGCTTTGGAGATACCACACTGAGAAGGGCCAGAAAACAAACCACATTAAGCATATACCTGAGATGAGCACAGAGCAGAAAGGGTCAGACTCATGGGAGCAGGGACGTGCTGGTAAATATTTAACACCGGCCCCTTTGGGAGGGCAGGCAGGGAGGGCGTTTGGTTCACAGCATTTGCTGATTTCCTAGTGGGAACACAACTGCTGGGGCGGACTTCAAGCTACCAGTGTGCTATCACCCAAAGCGGAGCTGGGGAGAGCTGCCCCTTGGCCCCAGTCACAGAGTATTTCCACTCGTACATGTGCAGTAGGGATTCAGATAACCTCAAGTGCCTGGGTAATAGTAAAACGTAGCAAAAGAATTAGGAAGTAACTAGTTTTGTGTTTTTATTACCTTAGTCTAATTTATTTAATTGTAAATTTCTAGAATTTCATTTCATTTTTTTAAAGATTTATTTATTTATTCACGAGAGAGACACACACACACACAGAGAGGCAGAGACATAGGCAGAGGGAGAAGCAGGCTCTTCGCAGGGAACAGGATGCGGGACTTGATCCCGGATCCTGGGATCACGCCCTGAGCGGAAGGCAGACACTCAACGGCTGAGCCACCCAGGCGTCCCACTAGAATTTCATTTTAAATAATGACCATCGTTTACAACTGGGGCGCCAAATTCTTGAAGATTTAACAATTGGCCTTTGGAAGCTGGCTCCAAAGCAGCATCAAAATACTCATCCTCCTCATATCTAGATCACAGGCTTCTTATGAGGATCAGAGAAGTATGTGGAAGCATTTCAAGAACTGTAAGCAGCGTATAAATATTATATACAAATAAATACTATTCTCACGGGAACAGGATAACCTAGTGGTCCGGCAGGCAGTATCTAGAGCCGGCCTGCCCAAGTTTGAATCCTGGCCTTCTTGTTTTTAGCTGTGTGACCTTAGGCAGATCCTTGCCCTCTCTGAGCCTCAGTTTCCTCATCTGTAGAGTTTCCAAGAGGCTCGGTTAACATTGAAAAGTACCTAGAACAGTGTCTAGCCCATGGAAAAAGTACCTTTTCAGTATTGATTAAAATCGTTTATCAATGTGAACAGCAGTTAGCCTGCAATTCTTCCAAAACTAGGAGGCCTTTTAACTGGGAAGCCCAAGATCTTAGCCTCCACTCCCCTGCCCCTAACTTGGTTTTAAAGAGACAGCTCCTCTCTATGGTAACAGATTTGCCACTGTGCTAACAGCCAGTGTTTTTTAGATAATGAACCCTGAGGCCTAGTGGGGAGATAAAGATGCTGCTGGAATCAGATTCTGTGGCCACTCACCATAGTAGTGGGATGTGGTGGGGGGGGGGACAGCGATCTTATTACATGCCTGGCTGGCTCACTTACTTCAGGCCTGACCTAGGCAGATGCTCGAGTCAGCTCAGGGCAGAGCCCCATAGTTGGAGGGACCATTAGCTGCCCCAAAGAACCAGGTCATTTACTGTGTCAGGACAGGAAATGGAAGCAGAGTGCTCAGCACAGGCCCCAGGGCTGGACAGAGTCAGAAAGCAGACAGGACAGGAGGCATGGACAGGGACAGCATGAGGCAGGGCACAGGAACTGCCACAGCAGCCGCCACCACCTACTTCAGGAGGTTAGCATCCAAGGTAGAAGATTCTCGGGCAGAGAATCAGAGTCAGGGACAGATTTCGATGGGCAGGGAGGAAGGTGCTCAGGAGGTAGTCAGTCTCTCCAGCAGGGACAAAGAAGTCAGGTCCCATGACAGCTAAGAATAGGAAGGCAGAAGCAAAGAAAGGCTCAGAGTCCACAAGGCCGAAAAATCAAGGCAGGCTGCTAAGGCCAGGTTTTTCCAAGCCAGGCACTTGCAACCGTCACAGAGTCCTGAATTCCACAGAGCGAGTCAGAACCAGCATTTCCCTTTTCTTAACAAACTTAGAATAGAGTGGTACAGATTGCCTAGATGTTCATCGATCCCATTTCCTCTCCCTGGGTGCTCAGACTGTTTTCCCTGTGGCCCTGACACTTCGGTTGGAGCCGTGTGACTGAGTTCTGGCCGTGGAGTGTGGGCAAAAGTGATACAAGCCACTTAGGAGCCTAATCGTAAAATGTTCTCGGTGACTCCCCCCACGCCCCCTCCCTGCCCGGCTCCACCCGTGCCCCCTTCCTTTTTCCTTTCTGCTGTGATCCTGTGTTGAAGGTGGTGGTGTCATAACATGGAAAGAATCTGGATCTCTGGAGCAGGGAGGAAGCCAGTAAGGGGAGCTGCCCGACGTGCACTGGGCTAGGACGTGGACGCGAAATTAAACTTGTGCTTTGTGGGATCCCTGGGTGGCGCAGTGGTTTGGTGCCTGCCTTTGGCCCAGGGCGCGATCCTGGAGACCTGGGATCGAATCCCACGTTGGGCTCCTGGTGCATGGAGCCTGCTTCTCCCTCTGCCTGTGTCTCTGCCTCTCTCTCTCTCTGTGTGTGTGTGACTATCATAAATAAATAAAAATTAAAACAAACAAACAAGTAAACTTGTACTTTGTTAAGCCGCTGAGATTTAAGGGCTGTTTGTTTCGGCACCTAGTAAGCATTGCCCTAATAAAAAGAGGAGAATAAAATGGAATGAAGTGGAAAGGAAGGAATAATGGAATAAATGACAATAGAATAGAAACTCTCAGGGTGCATTACAGGTAATAACATGTAAATTTGTTTGGTGAAGCATTTGTCTCAGTTCGTATGTATACTACTTCTCAATATAATTTTTTTTTCTGGAGGAAGAAGTGAAAAGAAAAAGTTTTAGGACAGATACGGATTGTATATCCAGGACCTTTTTAAGTATAGATTTGCTAGGCACCCCTACTAATGGCTGGTCATAGTGAAAATGTATTCATTGTGCCTGCCCAGTCCACGTTCTCTTCCATTGGGGATAACATCCCAATCTTAGGCTTTTTTTTTAAGTAAGCTCCATGCCCACTGTGAGGCTTAAACTCACAACCCCAAGGTCAAGAGTCATGTGCTCTACTGACTAAGCCAGCCAGGTACCCCTCAGTCTTAGTCTGATAGCGTATGTGGGCTGGCTTTGCCCCTTGAAATCAGGGTCAAGGAGATGTGTATGAAGCCTGGTCAATCAAAGTAATCCATTCTGGAGAGTCTCAGAGATTGATTCAAGGATGCACACATGAGCCAAGTTGGTTCTACTCAGAGCTGAAATTGGGACTTTGACTGGAGTGACCATAAAAGGAAGTGTTTCCTTTCTCCTGGTTTTAGAGTTTTGGGGATTTAAATCTTTGGGGATGTAAACTGTAGGTGGCCATCTTGCTGTCACAGGGGAGAACTCGCCTGGGAATAGAACCATCACTGATGAAGGCAGAGCTAGAGATTAAACAAGACAAAGTCCTGATGACATGGTTCGAACCACTGGATCTAGCCATGCCTGAAGTCATCCCTATAGATTTTGACTGAGTGTATAAATTCAGCAATTGGCTTCTTCTAGATTGGGTTGGGGTTTTGACAGCTGTAACTGAAGGAGACCTGAGGCTCTGGTCTTCCACATCTTTAAGATGTCATTTCCTTGGTAAAACGGGCCTGAGAAAAGGATTAAAGTAGAAAACAGCTGATTTGCCGAGGAAAAGTGGTTTCAATCGCTGAAGAATCAGGCCTTTGACATCTGGAAAAAAGTATAAGGCAAAATCAAGGAGAAATGAATTTTTTCCTGTTTTCTGTTTTGAGAGGATGGAGAACAGTTGAGTACCATTAGAACTAGTAATATATTTCTCTCCATGTATTCAACAAATATTGAACACCTTCCGTGTGCTGAGAACTATGTTAGGCTCTGGAGATACAACATTGACTAATAACAGAGCAAATTCTTCTGAAGAGCTTACTATGTGTCAGACACTGTTCTAAGGACTTTGTGCTTATTAATCTTATTTGATCTTCATATCTACCCTGTCAGGCAGAGAACTATTATTATTTCCTATTTTACAGACGAGACACAGAGCAGTTAAGCGAGGAAGAAGCAGAGCTAGTGTTGAACCTTGGGATACTGGCTTCAAGTCTGAGTCTTAAACTCATTAAACCATACTGCTGTGTCCTGCTCACTCTGCACTCCCAGCTGTTCCTACAAAGGGCCGTCCTCGAAGTCTCTTGGGAGCTCTGCTCTGAGTCTCTTCTTTCAGAATTCAGTTTAACAAAGCCTGACTTCGACTTTGACTTGAATTGTAATATCACTTGTTGAATTCCAGGTACTGCTCGATGTTATCTTTCTGAAATTGGTCTAACTATTAGCTACTAGTATGTGTGACCCTGGGTGTGGGGAGGATAAAAGGTCACTCACAGACACAGCTTAGTCTAGTGGTTAAGAGCATAGCTTTTGGACCCGTCTCAGATACTGGGTTTTAATTTCCACTCTGCCATTTTCTGGCTACGTGACCTTGCAGAAGTTACTGACCCTCTCTGAACTTCTGTTGCTTCATCTTGGAAATGGGGTTAATGATTCTAATTCATCTGGTTGTTGCACAACTGGAATAAAGTAATAAAGTGCCTGGGGCAGATTCAGCACCCAGTAAATGCTGGTTGTTATGGGGGTTTTTTGTTTATTTTTTTTGTTTATTTATTTATTTATTTTTGGCTCTCAGCTCCTTGTTTGTAAAATGAGGAGCTGGGCAAGATGCTCTCTGAGGTCTCTGCTGGCATATGTTTGTGTGACTAGTATTTTCCAAATGCTAATTTGGGAATGGCAAATTCCCACTGTCATGGTTTTTCTTTTTAAAGAATTATTTTCTGTTGTGTCTCCATAAGATTGGGCTTTTTGTGCTAGTTTGCAGCCAAAGGAGCTTTAAGCCTTTCACATGACATCATAAGTTAGTGCCCATAAAAGTGATGAAATGCTATATACCAAACCCGTGAGGAAGAGAATTCCAGGGGCCAATGGTTCTAATCCAAATCTAGGCCTTCTCTCTCTGGTGGGGGGTGGGTGGCTTGGCTTCCTAGGTCCTTGACTCCTCTGACAATGCTGGAGACACTCCTATCCCCAAGCTAGCAGAGGCGGCACTGGGGGATGGCAGAGAGTGAAGAAGCAGGGCAGGGGCAAGGAAAAACCAGAGGAGGAGGAGGGTGAAACAAAGGAAGGAGGGGTGACAGGAGAGTCAGAGTGGGCAGGGGCCAGGGGAGAGGAGAAAGAAGAGGAGAGGAGGGAAAAGAGAGGAAAAGGCTAGGACTCACCTAGGACATGGGCCAGGAGGGACTGGGCAAGCCAGTTGGGGAAGTCAGCTCAGAACTTGCCATGAAATGTTCTGTTACGGTAGAAGTGGATTTCTGAACCGTACTGTTGGAAACCAGGGAACAGACTCAAAACTAGGAGACCATAATTGGGTTGAGGAAAAATCAATGACCATAGAATGCTCCTTAAAAGCCAAACTATTGGGGTGCCTGGGTGGTTCAGTCAGTTAAGTGCTCGACTCTTGATTTCAGCTCGGGTCGTGATCTCAGGGTCCTGGGGAATGGGCCAGCATCAGGTTCTGTGCTCAACAGGGCATCTGCTTGAGGTACTCTCTCCCCCTCTCCCCCTGCCCCTTCCTCCCCATCATGCACTCTTCCCCCTCAAATAAATAAGTAAATCTTTAAAAACCAAATTATCATAATGCCATTGACCTCTTTTCCACTCTGCAGAGTCACTCCCAAGCTGTGATTTATTTACTGTTGAAATGCATAACCAAATGCAATGCAAACAAAAAAATAGGTGAAAAAGACTAAATGTCTACTTCTCAGAGAGATACTCTTCAGTGGGATGAATTTGCCTTCCTTGATTCACTTATTCATTTCTTTACCTGCCAGTCACTCATTGGGCACCTATTCTGTGCCATGCCCCATGGTAGATGGTGGGGATTCAGAGATAACTAAGTCACATTTCCTGCCCTGTGGAAGAATGAAAATACAGTGCCAGTTAGGGCACTCCTCCCATCCAGATGTGGAGAACCATATCCCTTCCCCTTGAATCTTATCTGGCCTTTATGACTCACCTGTAACCTATAGAGTGAAGTAAAAGTAACATATAAGGTTAGGTCATAAAAGTTGGTACAGCTTCTGCTTTGCTTTTTGGAACTTAGAGCCTCTAATTCACACTTAGAGCCTTGAACTGCCCTGAAAGAAATCTGATTGCCCTGAGGCTACCATGGTGTGAGGAATTCCAAACAGCTACGTGAAGAGGCCATGGTTCTGATTAATAGACCTGGCTGATGTCCCAGCCAACAGCTGGGATCAACTTACAGATATGAGTGAAGATTCTCCAGGTCATTCCAGCCCCCAGTCACTCAGTTACCTTCAACCACTGGGTTTTCCTCATTTAGATCCTAAACAACATGACGCAGAGGCAAGCCATTCCTGCTGTTGCTCTGTTTGAATTGTTGACTCACAGGATTCATCCATGGACATAATAAGTGTTGATTTATGCCACTAGGTCTTAGGATGATTTGTTATACAGTAGTATTAATTGGAACACTTTCTAGCGATCGTTAAAATCCCAAATAACCATGAAAACAGTTATTAAAATACCACTATGGTCATCGTCCCCAGAGGTGTTATTCATTTGCCCATTCGGGATACTCACTGGGAGTCACAGCAATTTGAAGAGTTACTGTCCTCAGAAAGGTGATAGCCTGACATGGGCAGATCCAACCCAAGGGGCTTAACACTTAATGACCAGAAGGTGTCAAGGGGGCCAAAAATCTGATCCCTCAAGAACCTTTATCAATGCAACAGCCAAAAATGACAACTAAAGCCCTTCCTTAGGCCATGATTCAGGGATATGCAAACTACTTGAAGTCAATTTAATTTCCCACCAGTCTGTCTTTTCTTAGGGCACAGATACCAACCCATGAAAGCAATGCATCGAAGAAGATGTGTGTCTACCATAGACTCATACAATGGTAAATCTAAAGGAGGTTTACAGATCATCTGGTCCAATCCACACATATCTGCCCATTGAGGAAATTATGGAGGTCCAGAAAATTGGGTGCCGTATCCAGAGCCACACAGCCAGCTGGTGGCCATGTGCCAGGATTCAGGGCCCCTACCTCGTTTCTCTACAGCCTCCCTTACCCTGCACATCAGGGAAGGCGTTGTACTCAAGGTGGCATCATGTGGAAATTCCGAGCACATATCATGGGGTCTAAGAAAACTGGGAAGAAGCTCAGTTCTGCTACTCACTAGCTATGTGAAACTGGCCCAGTTGCTTACTTTCATCGAGCCTCTGATTTCTCATTTGTAAAAGGAGGGGTAAGTGCAACACTTTGCCAACCAGGATTCCTTGTGGGAGTTCATTGAGATGATGCGCAGGAAGCACATAACTTCATGCCTGGTCTGGTCTAGTGAGCACCTAGAAAGCCCAGATCACTCTAGAATGAAAACTTTTTTGGATGATACCTTGAAGAAGTGGTCTTTGGGCTGAATGAGAAAGTTTGGTTTATTTTTTTTCTAGTTTGAGGGTGATCAAAGGGGGCTCAGGCCAGCACTGCTGCCAGCCTTCTGGGAGAAGGAAGTGGTGACTGGCTTCAGCTGAGCGCTGGTGAGGTCACCATATTGCCACCTCTGTTCCTGGATGGGGCCAGAGAGCTCACTGGCTTGTTCCTTCAAGACATTCCCCTCCACCTGTGAGTGACATTTCAACTCCTCTAGGCCCAAAGCACCTCGATCTAATTCCCCCCCCACTGCCTTCACCCTCCTTGTCACCCTTCAGACTTGAGGGCTCCCTGTAGAAGTCTGTCAGGGGCTGCAGTGTGACCAGCGTCCTGCCACCTCCTGCCAGTGGAGTCCCAGGGGAGCAACACAATGCACCCTTGGGGAAATAAAAATCCAGCTACTCTGCTCTGGCTCCTGGTACTTCAGAGCACCCCGGTGACCTCAGATCCTGGAGCAACCTCCAGAGTTCAGCTATCAAGCAAGGGAGAGAGCTGCCGGGGGGCCCCGAACAGAAGGAAGTTGAGAGGACAGCCCAAGCTAACATTCCCATCCAGGCGTGTGGAATGGCTCTTATGCCAGGAATGGTGCCAATTATCAGAGAAAATGGGCTGAATTTCCTTTTGGCTCTCTGAGGGCTATGCAGTTATTCATGAACATTTCTTACAAATGTACAGCGTTCCAGGCATTATCTTTAGCCCACAAGTAGGGTACAAAGATGAGCAAAATGGCAGTGGACCTCCTTTCTACGAGCTCATAGTCTTCAGGGAGAAGCCAGATTCAGAAACAACGACCACCAATCGGAGAAGGACAAACATTATATGGTCTCATTCATTTGGGGAATATAAAAAATAGTGAAAGGGAATAGAGGGGAAAGGAGAAAAAATGAGTGGGAAATATCAGAAAGGGAGACAGAACATGAGAGACTCCTAACTCTGGGAAACGAACTAGGGGTGGTGGAAGGGGAGGTGGGTGGGGGGTGGGGGTGACTGGGTGACGGGCACTGAGGGGGGCACCTGATGGGATGAGCACTGGGTGTTATACTATATGTTGGCAAATTGAACTCCAATAAAAAATAAATAAAATTAAAAATTAAAAGAAACAACGATCACACAGTGTGATCAATATTGAATTTGCCATAGGTGTGACAATAGCAAGGGACGTGGAGGATGTGGCTGTTGGTGCTGTCAGAGGTTGAGGGAGGGGTTAGGAAGTCTTCATAGCGGAAGTGGCATCTAACAGGTGCTCAGTGAAGAGCAGGGCTTGGAAGTAGAAAGTGTGACCCCGGGGACCAGTCTAGGGACCAGCATGTGCAGAAAAGGACAGCAGCCTGGAAGAACTTGGAGTGTTTGGGGGAGTACAAACCTCCTGGTGGGAAGGGAACGAGGTGGTGGGAAATGAGGTTAGGAAAAGGGCCAGATTTGAGAGCCCTTGGCTGCATATATGATCTAGAGGTTATACTTCATTCCATCGCAAAGTGGAGCTTCTGAAGGTTTGAGCAGGAGTATGACATGCAGTTTTGTATTTCAGAAGGATAATGCTGCTCCCAGGGCAGAGGGTGAAGCAGATGGGTCTGAATTAAATGCAAGGAGACCGTTCAGCAGGCTCTGGCTTAATCCAGGCAGGAGGGGATGGGACATGTGGCGGAGACCCAGAGGACAAGAGGCTGGTGGAGTTCCATGTGGCAACAGCCTGATCAGATTTAACTTATGCACACTCTCTCTGTATCCTCCAGACCTCGGCTAACAGTAAGTGCTCCACAAACATTTGTTAAAGGATTGAGCAAATGTGGAACATTTTACCTTCCAAGGACTCTCACGATGTGGATCAGAGACTTTGCAAGACCCCAAATTGTCCTTGGATCTGGAGCTCCTGATGTAGAATATGGAGGCTTCAGTCTGCAGCAGGGCAAACCAGGCCTGTTGCTCTGCCCTGGTCATTCTAGCCTGGCTGGTCTGGCTCATTATTTAGTAGGGGCAGTGGAATCAGACCATGAAGTTTCCCTGGTATCTGCAGATTTTCCATGGAGGTCAAAGAGGAGGAAGCAGAAATCAGTCAGGTGATTTTCACCGTGAGGGCAAAATGCTACGGACCAAGTATTTGCCGTCTTCCACTCCTGTCTCTTTTAGTTCCAGGCCCCACTGTGAGCTGTTAGCTCACTTTTGTGTCTGTTAAGTCCGGGGCGGGGTGGGGGGGGTGGGGGGGTGGAGGGGTGGGGGGAGGGTGGAGGATCTTGGGTTGGCTGCCCCCTAGGAGCAGATCCAGAGACAAAGACTCAAATGCAAGTCCTTTATGTGGAAGGTGGTCCCAGGAAACCCTGCTTGGAAAGTGGAGGCCTGAGAAGGGAAGAGAAGGAAGCCACAACTGCATGTGACAATAAGCAAGTTAGCATGTGAGCTCCTGGAGATCAATCCCACTCTCTCAGGGAGGGAACTCTCAAGGGTAGTGTTGGAGACATTCCAGACTTATCCTACCAGGCGGATGAGAAAGCTGGGGCTATTTCTCCACCGACTCCCATCTGTCAGTGTTCGAGGGCTGTTTCCAGAGGCATTAACGCTCCAGCACTTCCATCTCGCCCTGAGCACCTGCTAAGCATGTTCTCCTAGAGACATTCTCCTAAAGATGTTTGCACTAAGCAGCCTTGGGTGTGTAGAGGGAGAAGGACGTGTACGGGATGACAACAGGATCTGTTACAGGCACTTATAAGCACAGGGAGGGCATCCAAGGCCACCCTGGGGAGATTCTTTAGTCCCGAGTTCAGGGGCGAAAGTGGGCAGGATAAACACTGAGGTTTAGTGGAAATGCATCACTGTTTTCATATGGGGTACTGAGGTGCACATGTTAGGAGCCCGGACTTAAAAAAAAATTATCTTTGTGTCTCACTGATAGCACAAATCAGATGATCACTTGGGCTGTGGCATCTTTTCTAGCCTGTGAACGGGTAGACTGGAAAGTAATACTGTTACGTGGCATGGCCCGGCTAGGGGTAGGCTTTAGCATCCCTAGAGTTTCCATCAGCCTTTCTCCAGAGCCACTTTGAATAAACACCAAGACCACAAAGAAGCCAGGTGACTGTTAGCAAATGCAGCCAGACAAGGCACCCAGCCCACCTCAGAGCCCGTCCGTAGAACAGATTGCTCTCCCAAGGCCTAAGAAGTTCCAGAGCCGCCGCTCCTCAGAGCCCTTGCACCGGGTGTGGGTGAACCAGTGAGGCTTAGAATCCCCTGTGGCACCTGTTTAAAGGTCAGGTTACTGGGCTGGGCTCCTGAGACACCAATTCAGGGGGTCTGGAGTGGGAGCTGGTTATCTGCATTTTAGACCAGACTCCCAGATGATTCAAAACTAGTGTCGAGAAGCGCCATCTGAGAACCTACTGGGCACAGACAGAGGAAAAGAGGAGGAGGCAGTAAAGAGGCAGAGAATGAGGAGGTATATACACGGGGATGAAAGGAAGAGGAGACGTGTGAAAGCTTCCAGTGGGGTGGGTGGCTAGGAGTGTGAGGCGGCGGGGGCCTCCTGTCTCAAATAGTTGCCTTCAAGTCCCGAATGCTAAGAAGCAGGCTTCCTTCTAATAAACTCTGAAAGCAAACATGAGCGTTTGAAGCTCCATGATCTAAGGGAGTAGATTGAAGTGAGAGAGCTTATCCAGGAGATCTTTGGGCTGGGAGAAATCTCTCCGCAGTGCTAGATCAGGGCCACACAGGTCGTGTGTACCCAGCAGGACTCCCCACACGTTACGACTGAGAGGGAACCGACATCTGAGAAACACCTGGGGAGAAAGAAGACCTGGAAATGCCTGACTGGACTGTGCATTTCATGGTTACAAAAGCATTCATTTTTCAAAAGGTTGGTTTCTTTCTGCTGTATGGTTCTTAGGGGGGCTGAAAACACAGCCTCATCTTAGAGACAGCGGAAACAAAAATGAGCTAAAACCCAAACAAACAAAACTGAAGTGCCTTCAGAAGTGCTTACGCCACTTCTGTCTGGGAGGAAAATTAATGTGGACCCACTGAGAGACCACATGAGTGAGGCTTAGGCAAGTGAAGGGCAGACTTCTGGTAGATTGGTCTGGCGGTTCTCACGCTTGACTGCATCCGAGTGGCCAGGAGGACTTGTTAAAACACACCGTGGGGCCCATGTCGAGTGTCTGATTCACTAGGTCTGGGGTGGGGCCCGAGGATTTGCTGCTGCTGCTGCTGCTGCTGGTCTGGGGGTCATACCTTGAGAACCACTGGGTTAGACCACGGTCTAAGGTTTAGAACAAGGTCTGGAATGTCCAAGGAACCGAGATATGAAACTTTGTCTAAAAACTGGGCAAGGGGAGAAGGTATCAGAAGACCCTAGTTGAAAACATGGTGGAGAGAGCTTCCAAGATTAACACCCCCTTACCTTAGGTGAACATTTTTACCTGCTATCTGCATGCTTCCCTTCTTGGAGGAAGGAGGAACTTGACCCATCTGGTTCTAGAAAATTCTGAGACTAGAAGATGATTGGTCTGTAACCTCAATTACTTGCTACTAACAAGATAGAGCCACAAATGCCCTACTATACATGCCTGGGGCTTCATAACATCTTCTGGTGACTTCTTTTCCCTCTCCAGGCAGTGCTGGCCTTTTATTTTAACCTGATTTTACATGCATGCAATGACTAGGAAAAGATAGAGCTTTGTGACCACCAAAAGCTCATGTTCCCCTCTGGAGCTGTTGCTAAGAAATGGTTACCCGGCCGGGGAATACGTTCTACAGCCCCACCTCCGGATGTGGCCCTGGAACCAGTCCTCATCAGTGAAATATGACTGGAAGTGATCTGCAGCACCTCCAGGCTGGGGTTTTGAAGAAGTGTATGAGCCGCATCTGTGGTCTTTCTCCTTTGGCTGGCTGTCTGCAAAGGACTCTGGGATTCTGGCACAGCGGAGCCACGAGGTAGAAGAAGCCTGAGTTCTGGCAATACTCACTTGCTGACCAGGAACACCTACAAAGGACTGTTATGTGTCAACACACTTAAATTTGGAGAGTTGTTTGTTATAGTAGCCGGTGTTATGTCACTTGAACTAACAGAGGGGCTGCTCACCCTGAGACTTGCCCTTCTGGACTGTTCTACCCTCTTCCTCCTCCCCCACCCGAGTCTCTTCTCTTCCATTGGGATTATTCTTTTCTGGTATGTACTGTGGATTCTTAACCTGAGGTGTCTATACAATTATATGTGGAATACTATCCATCAGTGCGTTTTTCTGGGAAGGGGGTCCATTGATTTTGTGGGCTTCTCATAGGGGTCTAGGAGCCCCCAAACTGTTAGGAAGAACCATTCTAAGAAGCCACCAGAAGGTATTATGAAGCTCCAGGCATGTGTAGTAGGGCATTTGTGACTCTACCTTGTTAGTAGCAAGTAGTTGAGGTTACAGACAAATCATCCTCTAGTCTCAGAATTTTCTAGAACGAGATGGTCAAGTTCCTCCTTCTCTCTAGCTCTATCTTTCTTTCCTCCTACTTCTTTCTTTCTTTCTTTCTTTCTTCTTTCTTTTTTAGAGGAGGGAGGTGCAGAGAGAGAGAGAGGGAGAGAGAGAGAACCTTAAGCAGGCTCCACACCCAGCACGGAATGTGACTCAGGGCTCGATTTCACAACTCTGAGAACAGGACCTGAGCTGAAGTCAAGAGTTAGATGCTTAACTGACTGAGCCACCCAGGCGCCCCCACCCTTCCTCTTCCTTCTAAACAAAAGTGCTATTTCCAGGAGCAACTTCCTGTTTATAATGGATGCTTTCATCTATCCATCTGAACCAGAATTTGGTTGGTTAATTGAAAAAAACAATTAGAACCAGGAATCATTTTTAAAAAATGGTATGTGCAAACTATAAACATTTTATTTAACTTAAAACATGTAAATAAACATTCATTCACTAAACTTTTGATGTACAGCCAAGTCATTTTCTTTGAATAAAAATCAGCTGATGGGAGTTGCAGGCTTTCCTTCTTGCACGAGCCGTATCTAAAATGCACTGTCTCTGATTTCCAGTTTTGGAAGTGGAGCAAGAATTTAAGACACTTGTGAGGTGAGCTTAGTGCATAATCCTCCCAGTTTTTAAATGATTTTTCACTCTCTTATAATTGTTTGGCAGACACATAATTCAACAGCATTTTTAGCTACCTGCTACTATTGTATCTTCCGAAATTGCAATTTTGTTCTCATAAAAACAACTCCTTTTTGCATTCATATTTCATAATTCACATGTATAAATTACTTAATTATAATAACAAGTACAATGGGAACAATTGTCCTAAACAGGTTTGGGAGCAAACACAATCAACTCTTAGTAAGTGTAAACAGTGGGAAGAGAAGTGTGCGTGGTATCAGAGTGTGGCTCTGAGCATTCAGTGGGCCATGGACCTCAGTTGGCGTGTTTTGCAGAGGGAGTAGGGAGCTTTGGCTTATTTGGTGTGGAGCCAGCCTCCAGTGATCCTTGCCTTTGGTATCCACACCTTTATGTAGTCTCCTCTCATAGTGAATTCATGGCTGGTCTGTGTGACCAAGAGAACACGGCACAAGTATCTGTTGCTTGGCTTCTGAGGGTAGGTCTAAAGTGTGTTGGGACTTCTGTCTTGGTGTCTTAGATCACTCGCTTTGGGAGAAGTGGTCATCATGCACAGACATTCAAGCAGCCAGATGGTGAGAAACCCACATGGAATGAATCTGAGTTCTCCCACCAACACTCAGCACCAACCTGCTGCCTCGGAAGCAACAGACTGGCCAGTCCCAGTCAGGCCCTGCTGTTAGCTGTCACCTCGGCCAACAGGACTGTACTCTCAGGAGAGACCCCAAGCCAGAACCACCTGACCAAGCTGCTCTTGAATTTCTGACCAATGGAAGTTTTGGAAGACAATGAGTGTTTATTGTTTTAAGCCACCAAGCGTTAAGATGATTTGTTACACAGTAATAGACAATGAATATATTTGGCAAAATGGTTTCGTGTCTGCCATTTAGAGAAGCTTCTGCAGTAATGGGGTGTCCAATGTACAGGAAACTGCCCTAGCTGCATTGGCCTTTTGGAGTGGTGGCCACAGACTGTGTGTTAGATGGTTGAACAGGGGTAAAATAAGGTTGGGATCATGAAGGAGAATGGACCACGTGAAACTAAATCTAGAAATCTTGGCCTTAGCACCAAGCTACCAGGGTTCAGCTTGATTTTGGGTGTGGTCAGATAACCAAAGCTTTATTCCAAGCGTAGCACATAGAACAGCAGCATTGGCATCACCCTGGAGCTTGCTGGAAGTTTAGCATGCCGTGCCCCACGTCATGGGGGCATACTGAATCTTAATCTGCATTTTAATGAGATCCCCAGGGGATTTATATGCACTTTAAAGTCTGGGGAGCACCTAAGCAAAGGTCTATTTGTGCAGTGACTTGGGAATTGAAGGGAACACATTCTGAAGGCAGAGCTTCTAGAAAGGGTTTTCTTTTTCTGGAGTTAAAATCCCTAACCAACAGGAACACTACGGAATCACTTCCTGAGTTTAGGAGAGGTTGGATTTCATGTCCTTCAAGATGAACTTGAGTTTTCAGCATTCTGTTGATCTGTTCTGTGATCCTCGGTTCCGGTTTCATTGTGTCTCAGATGGTTACTGGACCTGTCCTGGGAGCCCAGGCCCTGGGTTTCACGGTCTTCTTTCTTCCTACCCCTTGCGTCGCTTTTGTTGGATTTAATAAGGCAAATTCATCAAAACCCCAGTGATGTTTTCCTGCTACTTGAGGGTGTAGATTTGGCTCCAGGGAGAAAAAACACCACCACATTTCTCTGATTGTGGTATACCTAGCACACATGGCTTCCTGAGAGGGGGAGAAGGCCGGCTGCTTGCTCCTGCTCTTTACCTCCTGAGACTCTTCACAAGCCACTGTGAGCTGGAAGCAAGATTTTTTAAGGAGGCTGGAAGAGTCATTAATTATGTTATCACAAAAAAAAATATTTGGTGCTTTTTTTTTTTTTTAACATTACAGCTGCCATTGCTGCTGGTAATACCCTTTTATTTGTCCAGGGGGGTTTGCTCCCATTAGATTAGATTAAGTGTCTCATTTGAGGCACAATAACAGATCTGGCCCAGGCTTTAGCTGCTGGCTGTGGTTGACTGATACCCAAGCTTTTGACTCCCTGCTGCGTATCTAAGCGGTACAAGCTGCAGTCAATGCATTTAATCTACATAAAAAGAACACAAATTGCACGTTAGCCTTTTTGAGTCCAGTAATCAGGTCCCCCCCCACATACACACCTCTCCCCCCCAACACCGCCACCCCCGCTCTACTGGACAATTTGAGGCACCCTTGTGTTGCACACATTTTTTTCTGAGTCAGGTAAAAAGAAAAGTCTTTTGCATTTTAATTGCACTTGATCTGCACATTGAATGACCTCTGTAATTTATATATTGTTCATAGTTAGTGCTTTCCACAGTCCTGCTGCGCGGCTGATAACATGATTCACAGGCGCACACCTTGGGCTCCGTGGGTAGGGGCTCGGGTTTTCTGTGCTTTCCGAGTTTGCAGAATTCTCTCGCACTTTCAGATTCAAGCCGCTGCGCTTGATGTCAGGGACTATCTGCTTATGCAGATGTAGCGAAAAGGCCACTCAGTGAGCCCCAGCCTGCTCCTTTGTTTACATTTAAAGATTGCCCTTTCCTTTCCAGCCGCCTCCGCTGTTTGCAGACCCGCCAGCTGTGTGACGAGCTTCCTCCACACCCTCCCTGGATCCTGCAATGAATAAACTCTAGCTGTGGAAAGAACAGCAAACACAGGTAGGTATCACCCTGTGGCAGGCCAACTACAGGGGCAGTGAGAGCCGAGACAATCAGTAAATACGAAGGGCATAATGATCAGGATGGGGAGATGGCTTTTTTTTTTTTTTTTTTTTTTGCATTAGATGATTAGCTCTTTAGTACTAGAGCTATGCCATTTTTGTGAGTTGAAAAATACTCTAAGCATTTAAGACAAGTGGGAAACCAAAGTTCAGTTTTTAGGAACCGTTTAGGCGTTTAATCGTTTTGATTTCTTCATATTCACACTGAGGCTGTATTCCTCATATCCTCCGGTAGGATTGAGTTGGATTATTTTGGCCCATCTCAGATTTGGCTTAAGTGGTTTTGCCCCCCAAACCTTTTGGCAGTAAGAGATTAGACCTTGCCACTCAAAGCGTGGTCCACGGTGCATCAGCATGCATCAGCATGATCGTCACCTGAGAGGTTGTTAGAAGCCACAATCTCAGAATCTGCATTATAACGAGATCCCCAGGTGGCTTGAAAATTGCAGTCTTAGAAGCACTGAATTGGGTCTCAACCCTGGCTGCACATTCAAATCATCTAAAAACCTTAAAAAAAAAAAAAAACAACAACAACAAACCACTAATGCCTGGACCCGAAGCCCAGAGATTCTGATCTAATTGCTCTAGCATAGAACCAGGCATTGAGAATTTTTACCACCTGCTCACATGATCTAACATGCAGCCAAGGGCAAGAATCACAGGACTACACAGAGTCTTAGAGCAGGATTCAAAACAAACAGTTCTAAGCCTAAATCAGTGTCCCATGGACATTTCTAAAATCCTTTCACCCAAGTTCCCTGGAAACCAACAGGATTTTCAGCACAACTTAACCTGACAAGTATTGCTTTAGTGCCTCTTATGGGGCCATCTCATCATGCCCCACAGGTCCACTGAGACAAGCCAAGAAGCCAAAATCACCTTGTGGACAAGAGCGAGTTCCCTGTAGAGTTCCCTTCACCATAATGCTGAGAAGTCACCCTGTGTGTCTGCTGATGGCCCCATGGGACTCAGAAACACCCCGTTGTAGAAGTTGTAGGACACACTGATCAGGGTTCCTAAGAACTAGTTGCAGAGAATCCCAGTTTCATGGGCATGCATGATTTCATATTTTGACATCTCGCCTGGCATATGTTTAGCAAACTTTCTGATTTTTTTTAATTAAAGATAGGCAAGTAGCCCTTCAGAAAAGATTTTGGAATGGAAGCCAGAAGAACGAGGTTTGAGTTCTTATTTTACCACTAGGCAGTTTGTTATAATTTCTGAAATTTACTTTAAAATTCCCCATCAATTTGGGGTACCTGCATGGCTCAGAGGGTTAAGCATCTGACTCTTCATTTTGGCTCAGGTCATTATCTAAGGGTTGTGGGATTGAGCCCCCCATGTCAGGCTCCATCCTTAATGGAGAATCTGCTTGAGATTCTCTTCCTCTTCCCTCTCCCTCTGCCTTTCCCCTTGCTCACACACACGTGTGTGCTCTCTCTCTCTAAAAATAAATAAATAAATCTTTTAAAAATTTCTCACCAATTATAGAGTGATATTACATGCTGCAAATTTAGGTTAAGCAATAAGCCAGATGCAGATCGATCATGTATACTCCAGGGCTGGTGTGTGGGCACTCCAAGCACAGCACCCACCCTCCACAGGCTGCTGCTATACCCATTTCTGCTATCTAGATTATCTAGCTTTTGCTAATGAGCATAACAAATGTCAGAACAAGGTTTTATTATTGGAATAAATAAATGACTTGTTAATTAGCAAGATGAAGGTTGAAATGAGCTCTCATTGATGAAATTGCATGAATTCAAGGTAAGTGGATCTGTCCAAATATTTTAGCAATATTTCGTATTCTTGCATGAGCGAGGTTTAAGAACCCAGTGATATCCGCAGCTGGTACTCTTAGGGATAGTACCCAAGAATTGAACCCTATGTGGGCCTTTGTCCAACCATTGGTTTAGGAGGATTTCTGATTGCCTGATGCTGGCTATAATGAATTACTGTCATGCTTTGTGGTTGTTATATACATTTTTGAGTGAACCTTTTTTTTTTGCAAGGTGATAGAATATGGGCTGAGGCTTGCTTTCCCCATAACCTCGTCCTGAGGCTGCAGTGGAGTAGTTAACCTTCATTCATTCCAGCCTTTGCAGCGGCAACCATTAGCTTTCAAAAATATTCTCGTAGCTGAGTATGAACAAAGGGGCATGAGTCAGCCACAACCCAGATAGTTTTGTGACTTGCAGTTTTTTTTTTTAAGATTTTATTGGGCAGCCCCGGTGGCTTGGCAGTTTAGCGCCTGCTTTCAGCCCAGGGTGTGATCCTGGAGTCCCGGGATCGAGTTCCACATCAGGTTCCCTGCATGGACCCTGCTTCTCCCTCTGCCTGTGTCTCTGCCTCTCTCTCTCTCTCTCTCTCTCTCTCTCTCTCTCTCTCTTTCTCATGAATAAATATTTATTTATTTATTCATGAGAATAATGAAAATAAATATTTATTTATTCATGAGAGAGAGAGAAAGAGAGGCAGAGACACAACACAGGCAGAAGGAGAAGCAGGCTCCCTGCAGGGAGCCCGATGCGGGACTCGATCCGAGGACTCCGGGATCATGCCTGGGGCCAAAAGCAGACACTAAACCGCTGAGCCACCCAGGGATCTGTGACTTACAGTTTCAAATCTAGTTGCTATACTTCTCTAAGTCTCAGGCAGTTTATTAAAAGAAACCAAGAGGATCATCAATGTTAAAGATATTTTTCTGGCTAAAGATTCTAAATCTTAAAAAATTCTAACATATGAAGAAAAGTCAAACAGACCAAAATACAGTAGATCTTGCTTTTGAGCCCCTTGTACCCCCCTGCTGGGCCCCCTCAATCCCAACGCATATTGTGTGACTCTTTTCAATAATCTAAACCCTTGGGAAACTTAGCCCATGCTTGCCATTCTGTCTGTATGGTCCCAATTAAGTCTGTGGACTGTAATATGGAATCCTGACAAGGCTCTGAATGTTGCTAAGTTAATAGAATATTCTGGCAAAAAGCAGAGTGGAGGAGATGATACTTTACAATTGTCTCACTTAGCATGCTCCTTTTATTCTGAGAAACACTGGCAATGGGGTTGGTTTCAATTTAACATTTTCCTTTAAGGGAACCTAGCAGTGGTACTCCTCTCCCAGTGTGGTTTAGATGAAGCATCAAGTCCAATGACCTCGAGGCAAGTCTGCTCAGTGCTTTGTGGGGTCAGTGAAGCTATTGCAAGAAGCAGACCCCAAACTGTGAGGCTCAGTCACTTGCTTGTTCCAGCAAAGGAGGAAGAGCATGTTTAATCGACCCATTGATAGATAGTTGTTCTTATTTTATTCTCCTAAACAGCCTTGGTATCTTTCTATTGTGGCTTCCCGAGGATTCCTGGCCTGAGCCTTTTATAGTCCCTAACGAAGCTATTGTACTATTTTCAGTCAAGATCTGTGGCATGAAACAAAGAAGGCACTTGACAGAGCTGTTTCCAGTGCAGTTATTGAAAATAATCCCAACCTATTGGGGCCAAAAAGAACCAAGATCAAGACAAAGATCAAACTGTTGTTGCAATCTTGCGCAATAGCGGCTCCAATGAAAAAATGCTGGGCAGCAAACCAGCAGAGACAGTTCATCTCAAAGACTTTTCCTTAGAAAAATTCTTCAAGACATCTGGCCCCCAGCTCTGAAGTTTTCCTGTTTTGTGTTATCTAAATGTTTGTTGGGTTTCAGCTTTGCTACGTGTTTTCGGTTTTCTAAAAGAATTTACCTTTATCTTAAAAAACAGCATGAAATGAATGATCCCTTAAGGGCTTGAAGCAGGTTATAATTGCATATTATTGTACCTGACTATATTTTAAATAATGGGAACACAAAAAATATGAGTATCAGAAGTCTTGGTTAAAATGTCCATGAAAGATGAAACAGGAGGGGTTGACAGGTATTTCTTTAAGGCAATATGGGTGGTTCAAGTCTACTAATTGGCTACTAAAGAAGTTCATTTGTTCACCATTAGGTCAAACTAAAAAAAACAGCCCATTTAAAAAATATATTTTATTTATTTATTCATGAAAGACACAGAGAGAGAGAGAGAGGCAGAGACACAAGCAGAGGGAGAAGCAGGCTCCCCGCAGGGAGCCCAATGCGGGACTTGAACTGGGAACTCCAGGATCACACCCTGAGCCAAAGGCAGACACTTATCCGTTGAGCCAGCCAGGCATCCCACTTAGCCCATTTCTTTGAAGGGAGGTGAATATTAAACTCCAGTGGTCCTGATGTTTTCCCAGAATCAAGCGCCATGCTCCTTGAACTCAGGCAAGATATTTTTCTTAGATAAACATTTCATAAATATCTACTATATGCCAGTTGCTGTGGTGGGAGATTAGGAGTATATCCTCAAAAATCCCAAAGTTGTAAGGAGGTATGGATACATGTTTGAGAACCACCAGCTATCACCTGATTTTGAAATCCATGAGCAAGCTTTGAGCTATGGAAGTGCTAATGACAGCCATCCAAGGCCAAGAGGCCAGTAGAAATGAGATGCAGATGTGGTACCCTAGAGGTTGGAAGTAGGGCTTGAGAGGCCTAGGGGATTTGACTTTTTAATTCACTCCATTCTCACCTCCTTACCTTTGTTCTTCTATCTCTGAAGACATCAGTCTCTAGGCAGGAGTGAGTGATTAAGCCAGTCACTGCAGTGAGCATCTCAGCCGTGGCTCTCCTTCAGAATCGAACTTAAAACAAAACAAAACAAAACATTTGCCCAGTTTCAGAATCAGAATTACTAAGATGGAGCTAGGGACTCCATATTCTTATAGCATTCCCGTCACAATTTTAATGCTCATCTTAGGTTAAGACTTCCTGGACATAGAGCCCATGTATTCAGAACACTTCGTACTAACGGGCCAGGAGACTATGAAAGAGAGAGAGAGCCAGGTCCCTGCCTACAAATGATTTATTGCAACCAGAGAACTGTAGGGAGAGAACATGAAAATAATAAAGTGAAGGAACAACCCAGAAAGAAGGCCATCGAACTCTGTTACATTTACTGTTTCAGAGGTTGTAAGTAGTATTGAAGCTTTTGCACAAGTAGGCTCACCTCTAATATTTGGCTTTTTTTTAAAAGATTTTATTTATTCATGAGAGACACAGAGAGAAAGGCAGAAACATAGGCAGACAGAGAAGCAGGCTCCTTGCGGGGAGCCCGATGCAGGACTCGATCCCAGGACCCCAGGATCAGGACCTGAGCCAAAGGCAGATGCTCAACCACTGAGCCACCCAGGTGCCCCTCACCCCTCATATTTGTAAGACCTGTAACCATAGTACAAATGGAAACATGTGTGTGAGTGTATCTCCAAATACTTAAAAGTTATAAATAAGCTCAGAAACTGTTAATCAAAATATGTCTATCCCTCTATCTTGACAAATACATTTTTGTAAGACCTGAAAGACCAGGTTTGAATTTAAAATTACTGGATTCCCTGGAGTTCCACACTGGACCATAATGACATGGGGAGAGTAAGCTTGGGTTACTAGCCTTTGGCCCAGCTACCCTTCCTTTCCCCCTTATTCCATCTCCCACTATAAGGAGCCCCATGGGTGCATGGACCAGTAGGCTGGAATCTCTCTCTAAATTCTATTCACATCTCTCTGAAAACAGCTACTCCTTTGGCCTTCCCTCTAGTATATCGTATTCATACTGAGTACATCATCTGCCCTTTGAAAGAGGGACCCAGGGAAGAAGCCCATGCAATCTCTAGAAGCTAGCTTGGGTCATTTGGTCAGGGAATTCCAAGGTTCCTTTTATCTAAACCATGGTCTAGAAGGTTTTGGCCTTGCTGGCTCCTCACCCTGTAGGAAGGGGCCCAGCCAGAGTGGGGTTCTCTAATGGTCAAGGCCAAGGATAGGGCCCCTCTTAATGGGATCAAAGAATACCACTGTGTCCACACAAGATGACAGATGAGTCCTACAAACTATAGGCTATGGGAACACGAAAACCTACCTCACTGACCAAAACTTAGTTATGTAGCCACAACCAGCTAAAACTTGCACCCAGATAAAAATGGAGATTCTATTCCTGAGGAAAAAGAGGAATCTGGTGACAACTAGCAGTGTCTGGCAATGGGCTTTTGAATTCAAACAATAGAAACTGACTTTGGAAGATTTAAGCAAAAAGGGAATTTACTGGATGACTATTGGGTGATTCAGATATTTGATAGGCTGAGTCGAGGGTCAAGCTCTGAAAGGGAGCAAATGATCTATCCAGAACACCATCAACAACCCAACCCTCAGAGCTGCCATCACTACCAGACTCTAAATGATGCCACTGATGCTATGTATACTTTCTCAAATGTCCCTACAGCTTGACATCATTCTTTCTAGAACTGTGCTGTTAAATACGGTAGCTAGTGCATGTGGTTAGTGGTACTGTATTGTACAGTGCAGATATAGAACATTTCCATCATTGCAGAAAATTTCTTTGGACAGTGCTAGTCTAGACTCAAAGTCCTGGACCAAGGCATCCAATTTGCCAAGGGCTAGCCATAAACTATTATGTGCCTACCTCTTGGCCATCAGGAGGACGCCCCACACCACAGTGCAACAAAACTTGCTCACAATAGGGAGGAGGTGTGGATGCCTGGCAGCTAAAAAAGCAGGAAATGTCCTCTGCACACTTACTGGCAGTGTGATCTTGGGCTAACTACTTTTCTAGCCTCAATTTTTTTTGCATCTGTACAATAGAAATAATGATAACTGCCTCTTAGGATTGTTATGGAGATAAAAAGATAAGATATGAAAATTACCAGGACCATCTGCATTAATGGAGTCTCAGATATAATAATAACCAAATGCAGTGCATGGTCTATGATTGGACTCTGCTTTGAACAACCAGCTGCAAAAGACATTTGGGAGACAATTGGGGGAAATTTTAATATAGAATAAGGGTTAGATAATATTAGAAAATTATTGTTAATTTTGTTAGGTGCAATGATGGCATTGTGATGATATAGGACCCTATATCCTGGCTAAGAGTTTTTAAGGATAAAATATTATTGTGTCTAGAATTCTAAATATAAAAAATAGATGACAGAACTATGACAAAATGCGCATTGTTAAATCTAGACAATAGGTAAATGGACATTATTCTTATTCTGTCTTATTTCTGACATTTTAAAAAATAATTTATTAAGAAAGAAAAGTACCATGTCCATAACAGGAATTCAATAAATGTGAGTTTCTTTTCTTCTCTCATAATCTTAGGGACCTTATAGTCATCTCAAAATGGCTAGAATGCTTCCCATACTTTTCCCAGCCAACCTGCCCCACTTTTCCCAAGGCTACCTGCTTCCAGGCTTCCTGCCCTTTCTGTGATGGCACACTCTCTGTATCTGTGGGGTCCTTTGAATACAAAGAGTAGTTTGCCCAATAATGGGAGGAGCCTCAGAAAGAGAATGCTTGTCCATATCACTGATACAAGATGCAAAGCCATGGGATGCCTGAATGGCTCAGCGTTAAACTCTGCTTTCAGCTCAGGGCATGATCCTGGGGTTCAGGGATCGGGTCCCACATGCCTCTGCCTGGGTCTCTGCCTCTCTCTCTCTGTCTGTCATGAATAAATGAATAAAATCTTAAAAAAAAAAAAAAAAAACAGATGCAAAGCCTTTCCCCTTGCACCAGAGCAGGAGTTCAAAGAAAGATCGGTGTGCTGGTGATCATTTTCATATATGTCAGATCAGCCCCCCTTCCTGATGCCTAATTTAGAAATAAGTGATGTTGGGAAAGAGGAGGATGTGGCAGCCAGTTTTTCACTTTAGTTGATCCACTTATTCAGTGAATGTAGAGGACAAAGGTATGGAGGTTTGGAGGGTTTGAGTCATCTCACAAAGATTGATAGTGGGAGACAGGCAGACGGACCTAGAATAGATCACCCAATTTTCTCTCTCTCTTTTTTAAAGATTTTATTTATTTATTCATGAGAGACACACACACAGAGAGGCAGAGACACAGGCAGAGGGAGAAGCGGGCTCCATGCAGGGAGCCTGACGTGGGACTCGATCCCTGAACCCCAGGATCATGCCCTGAGCCAAAGGCAGATGCTCAACCGCTGAGCCACCCAGGCATCCCCTCAAATTTCTCTTTGAGTGGTCATGAGAAATGACTTACCAAAAACAGGGATTGTGAAGCCTGTGGCAAATAAACAGCAAGCTACAAAGGCTAAATAATGTCTTTGTGTAGTGTTGAAGTAACAACAGTTTCCATGTGTATGTGAGATCAAGGCAAGTAGCCAAGATCATCAGTGCCTACTTCTAAAGGCAAACTAACTTATGGTACAGGACCTATCTTTAGGTACCATGTGCCAAAATATCAGCTTTGTATACAAGAAGCAAGCATTTTGCTTGAGGCCTATAGCTATTTTCAACATTAGAGATGATAAAATAGTGACTAAATAAGAAAGCTAGTTTTTTTTTAAAAAAAGATTTTATTTATTTATTCATGAGAGACACAGAGAGAGAGAGAGAGGCAGAGAAACAGGCAGAGGGAGAAGCAGGCTCCATGCAGGGAGCCCTATGTGGGACTCAATCTTGGGTCTCCAGGATTACGCCCTAGGCCGAAGGCAGGCGCTAAACTGCTGAGCCACCCAGGGATCCCCGAAAGCTTTATATTTGGTGTAGTAAGTAAAACAATGAGTAAGGACATTTTTTTCCAACCAGATTTCTACCTTAAACATTATGTTTCGAAGTTTAACAATTGGTGTGTGTGTGTGTGTGTGTGTGTGTGTGTGTGTGTGTGTGTTGGGGGTAGAATGAGTACTCTGAGTGACTTTCCCACTGCATAGCAGCTATGTCCTGGATAAAAAATATGAAATGCCTTTCAAGGCATTTCTGGTTAAGTGGTTGGAGAGATTTCCAAAGGCTTCCACAACAGCAGTTTCTAAAATAAAAAAATAATCCAGGCCCAGACCAGAGCAGGAAGGCTTAAATTATAAGCAATAGGTAAGTGGGGAAATGCCCTGAGGGTAGATACCAATAGCAACACATAATAATACTGAGAAATGGGCCAGCTTTGAGGTAGGAATGCTGGTCGAGGACCCATTTATTAAGCCAAGATCTTTATAGTGGCTGAAGTGGTCTTAGATCAGAGATGTCTCTGACTTTCTGCTGAAGTAACTCCTTTTACAGAAAAAAGCTCTTCTAATTTAGACCTACAGGGTTCTCACAGATTAAAATCACAGTCAGCTTGCAATACAGTAAGACAAGCCACCCTGAGCCAGAGGCAGCATAAATAACATACAATAGATTCAGATCTTGGTTTGATGTGCAGATGGTTAAGCATCTCCCTTCAGCTCAGGTCATGCTTTTGGGGTCCTGGGATCGAGCCCCACATCGGGTTTCTGGCTCAGCAGGGAGTCTGCTTCTCCCTCTGCATCTCCCCCTGCTCATGCTTTCTCTCTTTCTCTCTGTCTCGAATAAATAAAACCTTATAAAAAATAGATTCAGATCTCCAAAATGATTGGAAATATAGGAATTTTCAGTTACAGAAAATACAGAACAACTATGTTTGAAATGTTTGATGATATAAAAGATGTGGTCATACAAATGAGCAGGTAACAATAGGCTGGCAGAAATAACTAGAAAGATTTTTTAAATAGAACTTCAATAAATAAAAATACAATTATTGAAACAAAAAACCCAAATGGACTGTTTAAACAGTAGATTAAATCCAGCTGAAGAGAGGATTAGAAATTACCCAAAATGCAGCACAAAGAGGGAAGGAGATAGAAACTATGAACGAGAGAGATCAAGTGATTGGGGGCTAGAATGAGAAGGTCAAACATAAATCTGATTGGAGTTTCAGAATAAGAGGAGAAAGAGAGAGAGATTTAAAGACATAGTGGCATGACTCTTAGACGACTGATGGAAAACATAATGCATATCCAGGAATCAAAACATATACCAAGAAGGATATTTTCAAAAGAGGAAATTCATGTCTAAACAGATCATAATTCAATTGCAGAACACTAACTGCCAAGAGATCTTAAAAGGGACCAGAGAGAAAAGATGGATCATCCTTAAAGGAATGACAATTAGACTAACAGTTGCCTTCAACAGCAATGGAAATCAGAAGACTATGGAATAATATTTTTCAATTATCAAGAGAAGATAACTTAGAGCTTAGAATTGTGTACTCAGGGATCCCTGGGTGGCGCAGCGGTTTGGCGCCTGCCTTTGGCCCAGGGCGCGATCCTGGAGACCCGGGATCGAATCCCACATCGGGCTTCCGGTGCATGGAGCCTGCTTCTCCCTCTGCCTGTGTCTCTGCCTCTCTCTTTCTCTCTCTGTGACTATCATAAATAAATAAAAATTAAAAAAAAAAAAAAAGAATTGTGTACTCAGAAAATCATCTTTCAGGAAGGAGGGTAAAATTAATGTTTATAAATACACAAAAATGGAGGGATTTACTACCAAAAGATCCTCACTAAAAGAACATCTTCTAAAAGATGAGCCTCAGGAAGAAGGAAAATGATGTCAGAAGGATGATCTGAGATGTGAAAAGGAATAGCGAACAATAAAAACAACATATACGGGGGTAGCTGTCTGGCTCAGTCGGAGGAACATGTGACTCTTGATCTTGGGGTTGTGAGTTCCAGCTCCACGTTGAGTATAGTGATTACTAAAAAAAATACACTTTAAAAAACCATATGTAACCATATATACATATGAGCAAATACGTAAAAATGCAAAATCATACACATATGATCAAATAATATTTTTTTGGGAAAAGGAATACTAATGTTGAATTATAGAATTAAGAAAAATGACAAAAATAAAATATTGGCCAAGAATCACATGCAAGTCGGGAGAGGAAATCAGAGTTAAAATCTCCTAAGATCCTTGAGGCACCTGGGTCGTTTCAGTTGGTTAAGTATCTGACTCTTGGTTTCAGCTCAGGTCATGATCTCAGGGTTTTGAGATCAAGCCCCACATTGAGCCCCATGTCACTCCTGTGCTTAGCACGGAGTCTGCTTATCCCTCTCCCTCTGCTCTTCCCTGCACTTGCACTGTTCCTCTCTCTCAAATAAATAAATAAGATCTTTAAAAAAATCTCTTAAGATCCTTAAGAGTATTGTTAGAGAACAAGTGTTAGGAAAACATTTTCTATAAAGGAGCAGCTAGCAAATATTCTAGGTTTTGCAGGCCATGCAGTCCCTGTCATGAATATGAAACTCTACCATCATAGGGTGAAAGTAGCCATAGTTGGTACATAAATGAAAGAAGCCCATGGTCCAGCAAAACTATTTACAAAGACAGGTGGTGGGCAGATTTGATTGATTGGGCCATAGTTTGCCAATCCTCTTTCTAGAGGAAAGTTAAAATATTATTAAATTTTTTACTTTGTAAGGTGAGTATACATGATAAAAATTTCAAGGGTGATCATAAGTGAGTAAAAACAGAGTCGATGGGGTTCTCTGGGTGGCTCAGCAGTTTGGCACCTGCCTTCAGCCCAGGATGTGATCCTGGGGTCTCGGGATCAAGTCCCATATCAGGCTTCCTGCATGGAGCCTGCTTCTCCTCTGTCTGTGTCTCTGCCTCTCTCTCTCTCTCTCTCTCTCTCTCTCTGTCTCTCATGAATAAATAAATAAAATCTTTAAAAAATAATTGAGTCGATGAAGTCCAAATAAGTAAAAAGGAACAATGAAATAAGGAAAGAAATACACTCAAAACCAGACAATAAACCACAAACAATTCAAATAGCAAGAAATGGGAAAGAAAAAGAATCACAGAAAAAGCAAGTAAAAAATAAGGTAGCAAACCAAGTCCAAATATAATAATTGCTATTACTCACTGAATATGCAAGTGAATTAACTAGCTAATTTATTTATTTATTTTTTAAAGATTTTATTTATTTATTCATGAGAGACACAGAGAGAGAGGCAGAGGCACAGGCAGAGGGAGAAGCAGCCTCCATGCAGGGAGCCCGACACGGGACTCCTGGGTTTCCTGGATCAGGACCTGGGCTGAAGGTGGTGCTAAACTGCTAAGCCACCTGGGCTGCCCTTAACTAGCCAATTTAAAAAGCAGAAATTATCAGATGGGATTTTTAAAAAATGTAGCTATATGTCCATTACAAAAGTCACATTTAAGGCATAAGAATGCAGAAAGGCAGAAAGTAACAGAATAAAAAAAAAAAAAAGACACACCAGGCAATTATTAACCCAAAGAAAGCTACATTGGGGAATACAGACTTTAAGATAAAAAGCATTATCAGGGTTAGAAGGGCTCACTAGATCACTGTAAAGGATTCAATTCCTCAGGAAGATAAAACAATTCTAAACTTGTATGCACCTAATAAAATAGACTAAAATGCATAAATATTGGCAGGGGAACAGTCCTTTGGGAGATGCTGGGAGTAGGTGATGACTTTAGGAGCTTAATGAGATTGAGCACTTAAGCAACCAGAGTCATAAAATCATGTGCTTCCATCCTTAAAAGTAGAGCCACACCCCAAAATAGGGTAGTGTTAAGACCACCTAACACCATGAAAAGGAGTGTGTGCGTGTGTGTGTTTTAAACTTAATTAATTAGAGGAATTCCCAAAGGGATGAGTGTGTGTATGGGGGGAGTGCTAGAGGATTCTTATTTACATAATAGCCCAGAGGCTGGCTGGAATCCATTATTAGATTCCCTGCACATGTGCCCTGGAAAAACTGAGCAGAGGGGAGAGACCATATGGCCAGCAGAAGAAGAAAGCTAGTGTGATCGGTTCACGAAGGTAATGCTTGCCCTACACACAAAGGAGATCCATCCTAGCTTCATTTATTTCAGAGAACAGTGACTGACCAGCTTAGGTAGACATCAGGAACACTGGGAGGAATCCTGTAGGGAGAAAACCACTCAAAACATAATTCTAAGGTCATTAATCATCATTCTCTTCATCTCCATCAATCAGTTCGGGCTGCAGTGGGGTGTACATAATACTGAGAATACCTGCTCTTTCCCTTCAAATATCAGCCATTCCCTTTATAGAATAAAGGCAAGAAATCAGTGAAAAGACAAAAAAATGCCCATCTCTTCATATCCTGACTAATCTCTGAAAAAGCTGAGTTCAGGACTGATGAAGGCTCAGAGCTCTGAGCATGGCAAGGGCTGAGTCCGCTATGAAATAGGGGGTCTGGGGAGGCTAAGGGAAATTCACTAAACATGGGCTGTCCTGAATTATCAAGGAGGGGACAGAGATGTGGGGCGGAGTGGGTGTGGAAAGTAGGGTGCTTTAGGCTTTTGGTTGCTATAGGAGTGGTGAGGTGTCCTGGTTCTCTTCCTTTGGCCCTCCACCCCCTGGCCCAGATCTATGCCCCACCTCGCTCTGCCTTGCTGTGCACCTGGGAAGCTGGGCCTTGTGGATGGCATCATCTGGGCTCACTTGCTGGCCAGCTTCCACAGACACTGAGCAATGGGAGACCCTGGCAGTAAGGTGGAGTAGGAAGAGAAAGCAGTGAAGGTCTTTCTTCCCTGCTCCCTCTCTGCTTCGGCAGTGCATCCCTTCAGGACTCTTGAAGCTCCAAAGACCCTTTGGCTATAAACAACTCTACCTTAATGATAATGGCTAGCATTGATTGAGTGCTTACTATGTTCCGGTGCTTGCTATAACCCAGCACATTATATAGGTGAGCTTGCTGAAGCCTCCTGACAACCCCATGAGGTAGGTACGCTATTTACAGATGGATAACTGTGACACAGAAAGGTTAACTAACTTGCTCAGAGTCCATCAGTTACTAGGTGCAGAGCTGGGGTTTCAACCCAGGCTGTTTGGCTCAAGAGTCTGTATTCTGAAGTTCTAATAGAAGCCATAATATATGTAATTTTTCTTCTAGCCCTATTAGAAAAATGAGAAATGAAACAAGTAAAATTAATTTTAGTAATATATTTTTATAAACCCAGTATATCCAAAACATCATTTCAACGTGTACTCAAATATTTCGGAAATGAAGATATTTTGCATTCTTTACTTTGGTATGAAGTCTTTTAAAATCGGTGTGTACTTTATACTTCTAACACATCTCATTTCAGACACTGAATGTCCATTGGAAATACTTGATCTGTATTTATTTTTTTCTATTTCTTTTTTGTTAAGGATTTAATTATTTTTTTAAAGATTTTATTTTTTATTTAATCAGAGAGAGAGAGAGAGAGAGAGAGAGAGAAAGAGGCAGAGTCACAGGCAGAGGGAGAAGCAGGCTCCATGCAGGGAGCTTGATGTGGGACTCGATCCCAGGTCTCCAGGATCACACCCTGGGCTGAAGGCAAACTGCTGCGCCACCGGGGCTGCCCAAGGATTTAATTAATTTATGAGAGAGAGAGAGAGAGAGAAAGCGGAAGCAGGGAGGAGGAGTGGAGGGAGAGAGAGAAGCAGACTTCTTACTGAGTAGGGGGCCCGACATGGGGCTTAATCCCAGGACCCTGGGAAACATGACCCAAGCTGAAGGCAGATGCTTAACCGACTGAGCCACCCAGGCGCCCCATTTGATCTGTATTTAGACTTCATAAAACTTACAGTTGAAAATGTAAGTTAACATACTGAAGTCATTCCAACATATCTAAAAGTTTTCCGATAACTGAATTGAATAGCGATCTTTAATTTTTTTAATTCTTAATGAGCTTTTTATATTAGAGTAATTTTACCTTTACAGAAAAGTTGCAAAGGTGGTACAGAGGTTACCATACAACAAATACATATATCCCTATTGTTAGTATCTTTGGTTACTGTGGGACATTTGTCACAACTCAGAAGACAACATAGATACAGTGCTATTAACTAACTCCAGTTTTTCTTTGCACTTCACCAGTTTTTCCATGAATGTCCTTATTCTGTTCCAGGATCCAATCCAGGACACTTCATTATATTTATTCGTGGATCCTTAGTCTCTTCTGGTCTGCGATAGCTTCTTACACTTTCCTTATTTCTTGTGACTTTGACAGTTTTGAGGAGTACTGGTTGGGTATTTTGAAGAATGTTCCCCGATTGGGGTGTGGCTATTTTCCTCATGGTGAGACTGGGGTGATAGTTTGGGGGAAGGAACACCACAGAAGTGAAGGTGAAGTACCTTTCTCATCACATCGTATCAATGGCATGTGCTATCAACATGACTTATGACTGGTGATGTGGGCCTTGATCATCTGGCTGAGGTCATGTTTGCCATATTTCTGTACCCCAAGTTACTTTTTTCTCCCTTTCTATAGTCTTTTCCTTGGAAACAAGTCACTGAGCACAGCCTACACTTAAAGATCACTGGGGACAGGGTGCAGAATAAGCTCCAAGTACAGTTTTAAATTTAAATTTATGAGGTGCCTGGGTGGGCTCAGTTGGTTAAGCATCTGCCTTTAGCTCAGGTCATGATCCCAGGGTCCTGGGATTGAGTCCCCCTTTGGGCTCTCTGCTCGGAGGGGAGCCTCCTTCTCCCTCTTTCCCTGCCTGCCTCTCCCCCTACTTGTGCTTTCTCTGTCAAATAAATAAAAAAATATTTTTTTAAAATTTAAATTTACTAAAATTAAATTAAAAATTAGTTCTTTAGTCATTCAAGCCATATTTCTAATGGCTTGTATTGGATGGTGCAGCACTAGACATCACCACACTTCAGTATTTGAGGCAAGAGGCAGCTGGCGAGGAGGTGAGGTACTAACAAAGAAGCTGATGGGCCTGAGTTAATGGGAAGGAGGAGATGATGAGAGAATTAGTGAAGCACAAGAGAAGGTCAAAGACAAAAGAAAGTTAATGAGAAGGATTAAGAAAACATGGGGTAGCGGGTGTGTGTGTGTGTGTGTGTGTGCATGCACGTGCAGAAAGAGGAGAAGGTAGGAATGGAGAGATGTTCCAGAGAATATACATCTTAACCGTGTGCTGAAACTGAATCCTGGATTTTGGTTAAAAAGCTTGAACTCACAAATCTGGGTTTATGTTTCAACTGTGCCATTTCTTAGCTATCTAATGATCTTGGGTGAGCCGCAAATCCTCTAAGCTTGTTTCCTCATCTGTAAAATGGGTTGGTAAGTCCTAGTACTTACCTCATGGGGACATTGCAAGGATCAAAGGATATTTGTGTTTCAAAGGGCTTCATAATCTTTGCTGGCGCTCTTGGCAGCAGTGAACCCTCCTACCTTGGGAGCCTCCTAGGTATTTGGTCAGGCATCAGCTGGCTCCCAGTGCAAGGAGGTCTTGAGGCTCAGGCAAGAAGAGTTATCCGGATGGTTTCCAGTCTCTTTTTCCTATTTCCCAGCCTATCTCCATCCCCCACCCATGACTGCAGCCCACACCACACCCAGCCCCAGCCGCCCCACGATCCTCTGCTGGAGCCTGCAGGCTGGGCAGCGTGCTCTGGTTGTACCAATAAAGGACTTGTTTTATGGCAACAAGTCTTTATTTTCATACAAGGTGCCCTGGCAGGTGACCATCAGAGGACACACTGCTGTTCACAGATCCACAGAACCGAACACGAGCACGTTAGCATGCGGCCTTACTGTACACATGGGACACCGGGGAACCGCTTCAGACACTGCAGGTAGGAAACAGAATGGGCCAACGCCGCCCGTCGAGAGGCCCACGGATCACTCAGCAGTGCCGCGGGCGGTCTTTACTGAGAGCAGCATCACCATCACTCTGGCAGTCTGTGAGCAACTCTGAAACGCAAGTCTAGTGAGAGGTACGACAAGCAAGCGAGCGAGAGATACCCTGTCCCGTCGCAGGGAGGCTGATTCAGGGCCTGCACTGGCACGTTTCTCGGCGGCAAAGCAGCCGTTTTAACAGCCTGGGTTTCCCTTACCACATTTGTTGGCCATCAGCAAAAGTAAGAATTTCCGACACATGAGCTGAATAAGCCTAGGATTAAAAAGCAGAACACGGTCCACGTAACAGAGCTGCTGCTACTTTGCGACTTCTGCCCAGTTCTCACCTGCTGTCCTGCAAAATCCCCCCATCTGATGAATTTTAGCAAAGCTTCTAGCAACTGTAACAGACCTTTCCTAACCCAGCTCTAGATGCTAAGTATCAGAAACAAGTGCCCGTGAAGTGGATGTGTCCATGGGAGAATGGCAGTGTTTCTACTGGAGGTAAGTGTCAAGTTTCCTCTTGAGGTTGTCAAAGGAATCTGCTCCCATGTAATCAGCCTGGCCCTGTTCCCACCGCTCCTTCCGTTCTTCTGAGGACAAAAGGCTGTGCCGCAGCCGGGGTCTCCCCAACGGACAGATGCGATATGTCCAACAGACACCTTTACAAATGGAAAGGCATGGGATGGTGTTAGTGGGACATGAAAATTAGCTGTTCTGTTGGTAAGTTAAGGTGTATTGATCCCTCTTTTGCCTCCCCCTGTGACCCCCAGATCCAATCTCTGCCCCATGGTCCCCATGGCCACCTGGCATCCAGCTGGGGTTGGCCAATGGAAAACACCATCAAGAGCTCTGAGTGGCAGGAGAGAAATCCAGGAGATTTCTTCTTTGCTCTTTCACTGCTTTGGCATCCTGTCTCTGGTAGTGTCTGCACCCCTCCAGGATGACAGCTCCCATGGGGAAAACCCTCCTCCGTGGTTCCAGCTCTCACCAGGCTCTTGTAACACTGTTTCCTTCCCTCATTCCTTCAACCCTAGGACTGGCAACAGCTCCCCACTCTTGCTGGTTCCTGAGGGCCTCGCCATTTAGGTTTGTTCCCCTAGCACTGCCCATACTTCAGCGTGTTGATCTTTCTTTGGTTTTCATTTAAATTATCTAGTATGAATTCTATGTCCTGCTTGGCCCCTGATCGTGGTGGAGAAGATGGTAAGGAAGAGAATGTTGAGGGTGACTGAAGTTGATGAGATCACAGGGCCATGGTCCCCATGTAAGGACTGTAGCGATTGAACTGGAGAGTAATTAGCCTCTGAACAAACACATTGTCAGGGGGATCAGAGGAGAAAGGACACACAGGAGGATAGTTGTACAGAAAGGCATGGAGGATGCCAGTGGTGTGGCTAAGAGAAAGAAGAGAGAGGGAGCTGAGCTAAAGGCTATATCAAGATTTCCAAGCCAAGTACACCAAGAAGTCAGCCAGACCACAGGAGCCAAAGCAGAAGGTACAACCCTCAGTGATGAAGACATCAAGAGGCTGTGCTTGGTTTTTAAAAGAGTGTGGATGTTGGATTCATACAAGTATGGTCCTGGTTCTACAAATGACTAACTGTGTATCCTTGGGAGATTTAACTTGCCTCTCTGTCCTTGATTTCTCATGTGGAAAATGAGGGGTAGAGCTCTGGGATTTAGATAGAAGCCATTGTTTATTCATTCATAGTCCACAAATATTTTTTTTAGCACCTGTCATGTATTTAGCAGTAAATTCTTGGCCCAGCAGTAAATGAGATAGGTAAGGTCCCTCCTCTCATGGAACATTCTAGTGAGAACAGACAATGGACAAGTAAGGCATCTTAAGTCAGGTTCCCTGGAAACAGATTGTGATGGAGACCTGCATACAGAAAGCTTATTATGGATGCTCTTAGGGATGCCACCAGTAGGCAAGTGAGGGAAGAGGGACTGAGCAAAGACTGGTAGGGAGAGGTGGGTGTTACAGAGGCTTCAACCCACCCCACAGAAGCTCTGGGACCAGCATAGCCCCTCAGAGTTGCCCCAGGAGAGGCAGGTTTGTGGGCCTTTCTACCCCCATTTTAACAGTCATGATATACAGGCTGCCCTGGTGTGGGGGCGGGGTGTGTGTGATCAATGGACAGTTCTTGAAAGGATGCTTAGCTGAGAACACTCAGCAGCCATCACTCCCACTACCTGGGGGAATGAGAACCATAGTCCTGAAAGAAGGATCTGGAGAGCACAACAAAGCATTTGTTACATGAATAAATAACTGAACAGGATAATTTCAGGTAGCGAGAGATGCTACGATGACAACAAAACTGAATAATGTGATAGATGGGGGGGCACTTAGATTAGATTAGGTGGTTAGAGAAGGCTGTGGCACATCATAGCTGCTCAATAAGAATTGGTTTCATCGACCTTCCTTTTATTTTGTCGGGACCGCTGGACACATGAATATCAACCCATCATGAGAAATACGTGGTGCTACTTCTCTGGATGAGGCAGACTTCTAGATGCCGTGGAGATTGCAGAAAAGTAAGACCCAGTCTCTGCTCCCAAGGAACTTGCAATGTAGTTGAGGAAGATAAGGGATATAAAAAATTAGCAAGCGATAGCAGGGGGTATAGCACTACTGTCAACAAATGGTTACAAACATGGATAGAAGTGTCCAGATCCTTTTAACATAGGTGGAATTTCACAGGTGGAGAAAAGAGTCAGCGGCATAATTTTGGTCAAGAAGAGTAACTGGAGCAAAAACCAGTGATCTGGGATTGGGCATGGAGTGTCGGAGTGTTTCATTTGTGGTTTGGGCTCAGCAGAACCAGGCTATTGTCCTTGTGCATTGGCCTATGATCTTTTCCTAAAGCATTATTGGGTTTGTCCAAAGGTAGAAGATCACTAAAACCCATTTCTTAGACACATGAGTTCTTGGTGTGTGTTGGCTGTGTGGGACAGGAATGACAGACTGGGACCAGGCGGTTCCAGAAGCTTCTTGATAAGGAGTAAAATAAGCCTGAGAGTTTGAGTCCAGGCAACTATGAGAATGGTGATCACGCCAGTGAGGATGGGACTTGCAGGTAAGTGGGATATGGGATCAGATTTTTGAGAGAGATTGGGAATGAGAGGTAGTTTGGGAATAATATCTGTAGAGCTAATGCCTTGAAACCAGGAAGGAGAGTGAGAGCCCCATGAGAGAACTTACAAGAAAAGAACAGAGGCTTGCCTCCAGCACTTAGACAACAGGTCCTGTACTACTACAAGTAGTAGTACAATTAGTTCAAGTCTTGGTCCTTGAAAATATATATCCTAAAGCATTTTCAGAAGATAAGGATGGTCAGCAACACCCATAGGCATCAGGAAGACAGAAATGGCAGCAATTTCAGAGCCTTGGCCCTGGTACATTTTCTGTCTCCTTGGTTTGAAAGACTTTGTTGGCAGCAGGGGTCTGTGCATTCCAAGGGTTTGAACTTGAAGGGGATGTCATTTTTGTTAACCTTTAACCAAGAAGGCAGTCAGGGAGGAGATAAATGATCTGCTCAGAGAGAAATAGCAGTTGCATTCAAAGAGGGTATAGGAGATTACTGAGGCACTACTGTGAACGACCCCACGACCCTTCTCTTCATTGGAGGATTGATGGAGAAAAGGCTCTCCCCACTTTTTCTCCAGGCACTAAAGGTGAAGTCCTAGGAGTACTAAGGAAGGGATGACAGGACAACTTGAAAAATTAAGAAGGATATGAATCAAATAAACAAGGAGGCATTTATCCAAGACTTCTAAAACAACTAAAGAAAATGTATTAACCTTCTAATGAAAATACTGTTATCCAATTCATCACTGGAAACACCTCTTTGGGTAACTGTTGCATTCATTCACCATTTCAGGAAGTTGCTTAGTGGGATCCAAGCTCTTGGGATTTCGTCTACAATGCCTACCTGTTGTCGGTCAAGAGGCAGTAACAGAAAGATTTAGATTAAAAGGAATAGAATTTCGTCTCACAGTTTTGAAGTGTGTTTAAGACAGTGATTGAAAGCGTTAAGTCAGAACCTGGTCTAATGTGGTAGACACTAAGATATAGTGATCCAAGTGGCTGGTTGAGACTCTTCAAAGATCACTAGAAGTAGGGTGAGTGGAGGCCAGAGCACCGAGGAGAAACAGAATGGCAGATTGGGGAGTCCTTAAAAAGCATAAAACTGAATGAGGTCAGTAGTCTAGTTAACAGTACTGTACCGATAGCAGCTTCCTGGTTTTGCTACCCTGCTACCATGACATTAGATGTCACCACCAGGAGAAGCTGCGTGAAGGGTACATGGGGCTCTATGTACTATTATTGCAGCTTCCTGTGAGTCTATAATTTCAAATAAAATGTATGAAAGAAGGCGTGTGGTGGGGGAGGTGAGGACAATCCTCATGAGCTATAATGAGTATTTGTGTGGCTCTATACAGTGTTTAACATTTTCACATACATTCTCTCATTTGCACCGCCCAAGGGCACTGTTACATAGCAAAGGTGTTCTATTATCCCTATTTTATAGATGAAGAAACGGAGGCTCAGAGAGACAAAGTAACACGTGTGGTCACAGAGAGCAGATTGCCAAGGCAAGGGTCAAACTCACGTCTTTGAGTTCCAAATGCCACGATTCCCTGAGTCCAAATCCATCTGGTCTACCTTGGGTCACACAGACACAGACCCTGAGATGAGGATTTAAGGGCAAGAAGCTTATTTGGGAGGTGATCTGAAGCTCCAGTAGGGGAGCAGGGAAGCTCGGCAGGGAGAATATATGATGGAGCCTACTGCCTGTGTGGGCAGCAGGGGTGCACTCCTGCTGGGGAGCTCTGGGAGGTGAGCTAGATCATGCCTTGGAGTTAGACCCGACTAAGGGGTGAGGACACTGGCATATTTACCTCTCCATCCATCCTATATCCAGTGAAGGCAGTGCTCCTGGGGTGCTCATTCCATGGCTCCTCTAGGTGACTCCATTCTCAGGCCAAGAGAAAACCTCAGGCAGAGAATTGAAGACACTGCTTGAAGTAGGACGCTGTCAGCATACACTGGAAAGGTTAATGCACAGGGGATGAGGAGGGTCCCCACCGACAGTGACTGTCTCTTTATTCTAGCACCCACACTCTAAGCTTTTTGCCACTCAGATTGTTTCCTCTCATCCTAGAATACTCTCCAAGCACAGGTGCGCACACACAGGCACGCGCACACACATACAGATTGGTCGGAGCAAGGGAGGGAGGGCTGTTCTTATCTTGCCTGTTGGGGCCAGGAGTCAGCATCTGAGAGAGAAAGAGCAGGAAAAAAGGCATACGTGCATGTGTGTACGTGGATCCTAGATGTGTGCACATCTGTATCTCTTTGTGCATCTCAGTGGTTATGATCCAGCAACTTATTCCAAAAGCAACGTGAGGTGTCCAGTGGGTCAGGGGTTAAGTCAAAAGTCAAAGGTTAGTTGGCATTTTCCACTGTACCAATATAAGCATTTTATTTGGTTTGGTGGATATTACAGAGGAACATACTGGGCTTCTGGACAAATGGGCTGGCTAAGTGGTGGTGGGGTGGAGGGTAGAGGCAGAGTCAGCCAAGGCCTTTCTCACGGTGATTGCCGCCCACTAAAGAATTGATTGGCTCATTCCTTATTCATATGGTATTTCTTCTCCAGGGTACACGCTGATATACTCTTCATCTCTGTGGGCTAATGTAATCATTATGTGCACACTCTAGAAATTAATGCCAATTCCCCCTGCTTGTGCCTGAAATAGACATTTCAGACATTTATAACTCAGTCATTTTAATCCAGTCATTCGCCCCAAGTATGTTCCCAATTAGAGCCATTTTGCTCTGTGGTTGATACCATGAAGTGGAACACATGTTCTGATCTTAAAAAAAAAAATCTTTTAAATAGCAAAGGTATACTGTGTTTCCCCCTATTATAATAATTGAAAAGCAGCTGATGGAATCTTTCTCGACCGTTTACCCAACCATAAAAATCTGACCCTTGAATTAAAATCATAAAAATATCCAGGGGATGTAATGCCTTGAAATACAGAACATTTTTTTTGTCTCTATAAAACTTCCACAGCTTTAATTCATTATATCTTCACAGGTTTTTTCATATTTAAAAGCTGCCATAAGGTTGTGATACCAAGTCATGAATAATAAAGTAGTGTTCAGTTTTGGTACATGTAACGTCATTTTGTTTCCCAATTTAGTATCAATTCCTTCTAAATTGTAGCCATATTCTTGCATTAATACTATCACATTTTGTAAGCCTCCATATGAACAAACATAAAACCACTTTAACCTAGAAAATGCATTTGGATTTATCCATATTTTGATCCCATGCTCTTTTGTGCTCTTTAAACTTTGGTGGGTTTTTGTTGTTGTTGTTGTTCTCACCCATTTTCTCATCATAGACTGGAAACCACATCCACTGACAGCCTGATGCCCTTACGATAGGTCTGCCTCCGTTTCAAGGGGCTGGCAATTTAAGAGAGCCTGTCTCTTGATGCTGGGCTCACCAGGAGCCCATTAAAGTTTCCCAGGTATAAGACCTGGGGTACAGATCTGCCTCCCTTAACTAACGTTTCTCTCAAATCCCTGAACAGAGAGGACCTTGGTGCAAGCAGTGCTTACCAGGCATAAGCACCCGGGAGAATTACCCTGCTTGGCTACTAACATATCAGCATAGAAATTTCTGGTGGTTTCTCAGTGATTTACTGCTGAATGGGTGCACCTGAGGAACTGAACAATGAATAATCAAAGGGTGTTCAAACGCCTTGTGAAATGGCAGAGGCTACAATATAATTAAGAGCAAATATTAAGCAACACCAGCAGAGCCTGCCATTTAATTTAATTTTAGAAAGTAACTTGGCATATGATATGACAGTTTTGGCTTTGCTGAGAAGGGTGATTCAGAAGCAACCCAATCATCAACCATTGGAATCATTTCGTCAAAGAAAGGCCATTTGAATTGTCCACAAGTGCCAGAGGTACAGCGTACATCAGTGCCCATAAATACAGCAATGCCCTTCTAGGAACGGTGGGTCTTTGTCTCATTGGGACCCTGGTTCGTGGAGAAAGGGATGAGACCTACTGTCTTAGGGGAAAGTAGAGATGACACCTCGACCTCCACTATTTGATTGGAGGTTCTCTACCTGGAGAGCTCTAATGAGTTCCTGGCGAACACAGGCTTTTGTCATGATTCAGAGACAGAGGTCCTCTTAAATTGCCAGCACTTTGCAAAAGCCTCTTTATTTGGAATTTTTATGAATTACTTTTTTTTTGGGGGGGGGGGAGGTATAGCTCACAGGACAGTGCACAAATACGGAGTGTACAGTTTAAGGATGAATGTTTACCTCTGTCTCCACCCATGTGACTCCCATCAGATCAAGACAGAATATTTCCAGAGCCCCAGAAGGCTCACTCCTGCCCCCCTTAGCCACTGCCCCAGGGTAAGCACTGTCCTGACCTCTAGCGCCATGAAGTGGAATTGCTGGGTTATAGGGTATGTGCATGTTTAATTTTAATAGGTACTGCCAAACCTTCTGCAAAAGAGTTGAACTCATTTATAATCTTAGCCAATTACTTTTTGTTTGCCCAGATTTTCTGTTGTTGGCGCTAAAAATGCTCGACAGCTCTTCTCTTGCTGGTGCTTGACCTAACCCATGACAAGCTTTCATTACCCCCCTGGGGTTTTAGTGGTGTATAAGCCAGTATGGCTGTCATTTGTCATTTGCTTGTGGTGGCAACCACAGAAGGAGCAATATGGTAACACACTATGATTTCACAGTTATCGTGGGTGTTGCCATGGATTTCATGGTAAGTCTCCACAAGATAAAACAAGGTCATCTTGGTAAATCTCAACAAATCATGACCTGTGTGATTACCTTCTGAGACCTCAAAGCCTGAACTACTTTTTCTGCCTCCTAGGCAAGGAAACGCACCATTCTCAAAGGGCTTCCAAGAGCTGTTTGGAAACGAGTGGATTTTAAAACCTAGGAGTGTGAGAGGAAGCCAGGGGTTTGCCAATAGGAGTGTCATCATTCAGGCCCCATTTCCAATCTAAACCAGCTGATGGTGTCTCTTTATATTTTTTCTTTCTTTTTCAAAATTATAATCAGGCTTAAAATTTCTCGTTTCAGTTTTTATTCAATTAGTCTTGGAAAAATGTGTACCTTTAAAGATCTGGGCACAGCTGACAGAGGGTGTATGACACAAATATTTTGTTTGGTATTCATGTCATAGACTATTAGTGCCATTTGTTTATAATTTGGTTTTATTTTAAACATTACTCAAAAAAAAAAAAGGAAACAGCTAAACGCCAAGTGGCAGTTTATCTGATCCACTGAAAACATTGCATTTAATCTAATCCCTTTTCAGGGATTTAGAAATTAAATAAATATATAAATGCCTACCAGAGAACACCTCGACATTTTCTTGCCACCAACCAAGCTAAGAATGCATGCCCAATGACAGGAAATGTCATCGGGGGATTGCTTTATGAACAGCCAGTGAAAGGAGGATATAAAAAGGGGAAAGTAAATGAAGCAAGATTGACCAAATATAGATAATTGTTGAAGCTGAGTGATAGATGCAGGGGTTCTCTTTTCTCTACATTTTGGAGTTTGTTTTTTCATAATAAAAAAAAATTTCAAAATCATATCAACAATAACAAAAGCAACCAAATTAATAATTAAGGGGTATGGAGCTATAGAACGAGCAAAATTTTCAAAATAATTTATGGAAATATGAATGTGGACTGATATTGTTATGTTTAAAAAATAATCCATCTTATCTTTTAGAGATATGCCCAGAAGTATTTATAGATGAAATGATACGATAGTTGGCTTTTACTTAGGAAATGAGTGAGATTGGTCATGGGTAAATGGTTGTTGCTGGATGACGGAGCTATGGGGGGTTCATATACTGCTCGAGCTACCTTTTTATTATTCAGAAATAATGCAAAAAAGTAATTTATGCATATACGTTCAAGGAAAACAGATTAGTACCAGGTGATTGCAGATTTTTCTCTTCATACTCAGGGTATGAAAAGCTTAAATTACAATATGTTTATGAACCCAGCTATCGTATAAAGCACCTTTGAAATTATTCTTTCATGTGGGGAATGCATTGACACCAATAAAGATTAAAAGTGCAAGTCCAAACAGAAAGGTAATCGTGGGGTTCAGATAAACGTCACTCAGTGGACTAACAAATTCCTATGGTTCCAAGGTTACCAGTACAAAGGTGTGTGGGGAGTAGGGCTTCTGTGCCTCTGTGGCATGTCCATCGTATCACCAGTCGGTGAGCTGGCTAGGGCAGGGGTGGGACACAGCTTCCCCAGCCCTGCCTCTTCTAAACACTTACAGACCATCATACAAGGGTTAGAATGTATGGTGCGGGGGTGCCTGGGAGGCTCAGTAGTTGAGCATCTGCCTTTGGCTCAGAGAGTGATCCCAGGGTCCTGGGATCGAGTCCTGCACCAGGCTCCCTGCAGGGAGTCTGCTTCTCCCTCTGTCTGTGTCTCTGCCTCTCTCTCTGTGCATCTCTCAGGAGGAAATAAATAAAATCTTAAAAAAAAAAAAGAATGTATGGTGTGACAAGCGTACCACGTGGAAACCATGGGTTTGAACACTGCAGTATGCGTAGTAGTAGTAGCCAGAACCTCTGGGTCTAAATCTGGAGCTGTGTGACCTTTGGTAAGTTATTTAACCTCTGTGTGTGTCAGCTTCCTCATCTTTAAAACAGGAGCAATTATAATAATACTGCATCTCAAGGGGTTGTTGTGAGGCATAACCGAGGTCAAGTCCTTAGAATAGTGCCTGTTATAGTCATTATTATCATTATTTGTGAGCAGATCTGTCCTAAAACATCCTACTTACCAATGGGGCAGCAGGCAAATGTACAGATGACAAATAGTCATGATTCCCATTCTTTTCTACTTGAAGACCTACTCCCCCCCCTTTAACCAGAGGGGAAGGGATGTTCCCTGCAAGGAACAACTCTGGGAGTATAGTCTGAAGGGATCCTTTGCAAGTACAAATCTCTTTAAAGCTTAATATTTTAACTTAAAAATCCCACAGATGGGATCCCTGGGTGGCTCAGCGGTTTGGCGCCTGCCTTTGGCCCAGGGCGCGATCCTGGAGTCCCGGGATTGAGTCCCGCATTGGGCTCCCGGCATGGAGCCTGCTTCTCCCTCTGCCTGTGTCTCTGCCTCTCTCTTTTTATCATGAATAAATAAATAAATAAATCTTTAAAAAAATCCCACAGATTTTGCATCCTGCCCCATAATATAGATATGTTTGTTCTATCATGGAAATAATGTGATCCACCTCATAATTTTTTTGCGTAGAATTGAGGGTCAAGACAGGGGTTTCATGTTCATCCCACAGCTTTCCTGATCCTCTGGATATGCCTCTCAGTTCAAGAGGCTGAGACAGTTAGAGCCATTTGATTTCGTGAACTTCCCAGATCTTCCTCCCAGACAGTCTACTGTATTTCTCCTTAATAGCACCTTCTGTTCTCCAAGGAGCACTGCCTAGCTTTAACTCATGGGCTTTTATGGTCAAGGTATCAGGTCATATCTCCTCCTGTCCTCATTTTCATTGGCTCCTCTGTGACTGTTGACTCCGTTCTTTTTGAGACTCACTCCGTTGGTGTCTGGGACATCACCTGACTTCGGGATCTCCTCCTACAGCTCTGGCTTCTTCTTCTGCATCTCTTTTGCAGGATCATCTTTTTTTTTTTTTCCTATTTAGCTAATAAGTGTCATACTTCCCAGGATTTTGACATCAGTTCTGGCTTCTCATTCTGTATGTTCTCCCAGGGTGACCTCACTAATACCCAACCCTCAGTTTCCACCTATAGAGAACATTCTGGTCTTTGCCTGCTCAGCAGCTATTTCCCTACCAGCTAGTACCAGAATTTGTCTTTCCTGGAGGAATACACTTGTGGGTTTTATGGAGCTGACCCTGTCCCATCCATTGCCACAGGTTTGGGTTCATGACTCAGGCATGTTCAAGCAGAATCTTCCAACTCCAGGTTACGGGGCTTGGTTCCAGAATGGACATGTAATCCCCAATGCATCAATCATAGACTTTACGGAGATTTTTCTGCTTAAGCTATCAGAAAACAAAAACCAAAACAAATCTCGGATGAGTCGTTGAATGAATAGATGTGAGCTGGGGACTTTAGGGTTGCCAGAGGCCATCATGCCCCAGAGACTCCAAGAAATTAATTAAAAGAAGTCCAATACTGTCATTTAAAAGCCTGTACCCAGCTATGCCTGAAGCTGAAGAAACAACCCGGGGCTTTTTGCTGTCTTGAGCCATGAATTCCCTGTACTAGTTTGTATTGGTTTTCTTGTCGTGTGCTGGTGACTCCCAAATCCTCATCCATGGCCAAGGCTTCCCTCCTGAGCAACAGACTCATAGAAATAACCTGCAGTTAAACAACCCTCACACAAATGTTCCACAAGGACATCTCAAACACAACAGGTTATTTGCTAAACATAATCATGGTATAAATTTATATTTACTTGTTGATGTTTTAAAAGTTTCCACCAGAATGTAAACTCTGTGAGGACAGGAACTTTGCTTGTTTATTCATTCTTGTATCTCCAGCACCTAGAGGAACACAGACAGTAGATGTCCAGTAAATATGTTAAATGAATGAAACAAATGAATTTCCTCGACTCTTTTTGTAATATCAAATACCATCATCATATTCAATCAGTTACTAAGTCTTAAGAGTTTTGACTCATGGATGTCTCAGATCTTATATGTGATCCCGTCACAGTATCCCACTGCTAACTTCAAGCCCAAATTGCTTTGTGCCTGGACCATGACAAAAGTCTCCTAACTCCTATACTGCTTCCAGCTACCCTCTACACAATTACCAGGCTCTTTCTAAATTGGGAACCAGTTTCTATTACACCTTTGCTTAAAATATATCAATGATGTTACAGAGTTTTCTGGCTCAAATCCTGGCTCCCCCCTCCCTCTTGAGGCTCATCTCCTGGCTCTCTTTCCATTCAGCTCTTGCCCAAGGAAGAGGGAATCACTTGAGGTCTCTCAAATTCATCAGTATGTTTCTTGCCTCTGCATCTCTGCACATGCTGTGGTCTCCTCCCATGCCCCTCCTTTCACCTTCCTGATTACCTTGCAAAACTCAGGTCCCATCCTTCAGAAAGCCTTTTCTGGTCTCTGTCTCCCCATTCTGTTTGGAAGTCCCTGCTGTGTCCACAAAGATCCCTGCACACCCCTTTGTGTACTGGGGCAGTTATGACAGGCTATTTTATTTTATTTATTTATTTTTAAGATTTTATTTATTCATTCATGAGAGACACACAGAGAGAGAGGCAGAGACACAGACAGAGGGAGAAGCAGGCTCCATGCAGGGAGCCCGACGTGGGACTCCATCCCGGGTCTCCAGAATCATGCCCTGGGCTGAAGGCGGCGCTAAACCACTAAGCCACCCGGGCTGCCCTTTGTTTTTTTTTTAAATTAAAAAAATTTTTATTGGAGTTCGATTTGCCAACATATAGTATAACACCCAGTGCTCATCCCGTCAAGTGCCCCCCTCAGTGCTATTTTAGTGCTGATTAGTATCTATATTTTACTTTCCTCTGGCAGATGGCTAGACTACATTTCCCAGCCTCCTTTGCAGTTAGGAATGACCATGTGACTGAGTCTTGACCAGTGGAATGTGGGCCGAAGTGATTTGCCTCACTTCCAGGCCTGGCCCATTAAAACCTCTCACATATGGTTCTCCCTCTTTTTCCCCTCAGTTGAGTAGAGAGGACTTAGGGTATACGGGAGGCAGGGGCCATGATCTGTAGAGCCGCTGAACAGCTCTGCAACTTGGACCATCAAGGGGTCAAAACTGGGAAATAAAAGAGGGGGTAAAATCCCAGGAAATTCACCACCATAATGACTTCTTTGACTTGCCTCCCCCATTTGCCTGCTATTATTTGCTTCCCATTAGTCTTCTGTCAGTTGTTGCTGTTGTTGTTTTTATATCTTGTCTGGAGTTCTTAGATGTAATCAGTGGGGGCTGATCCATCTTGGCTAGCAACCCCCACCATCACCTTGTTTTTATATCCTGTTCCCGAATACCTGGCTCATAGTGGGACTTTACACTGGTTTGCTAAGTGGACTAATTAATTATCTAGATTCATAAAATCAACTATGGCCTCTTCTTTACCAGAATAGTATTTCTTGTTCTCAGCTTTACAATTTATGTAAGTGTGAAAATGTTTGAAACGGTTCTTGGGAGAACTGCAAACGTGATTAAGGATAGCAAATGGATGCTCCAAAGAGAGGTTACACCATGTGCTATTGCTTAACTTTCCTGGTGGGAAAAGAATGAGTAGTGATAATTTTGCATACAAATGTACAGATTACTAAGGGATGCAATTTTGCAGATTGCTTTTTTAAAAACTGAACTTGGCTTATTTCTTATATCTTATGTATGCATATTAAGCTGAGGTAAAAAATCTATATTTATATGTGTGCATTGAGAATTTAATTTGTAAAATTTTGATTCCCTAAGCAATAACGTTTACAACCCTTTATTCTTATTGACTATAAACAAATATATCACTCAGTTAACACATACTTGTTAAGACCTCCTGCATGCAGTGTTCAACAAGGATGCTAAGAGGTACAAGAATTAGCTCCTGTTTAAAAGAATAGTGATAGAGTTCACTGATGAGGACTTGACATTTTACAAAGCACTTTTACTCTTCTCACCTAAATTCTCACAGTGTCCCAGTGAGGTGGGTTTTAGTCCTGTTTGACAGTCTACAGAGGCTCAGAACGTTTGAAGGAGGGGGCAGCCTGGGTGGTTCAGCGGTTTAGTGCCACCTTCAGCCCAGGGCGTGATCCTGGGGACCCAGGATCGAATCCCACGTCAGGCTCCCTGCATGGAGCCTGCTTGTGTCTGTCTGTTTGTCTCTCTGTCTGTCTCTCTCTCTCTGTCTCTCATGAATAAATAAAAAAATTAAAAAAAAGAAAGTTGGAAGAATCTGTCCCTGACCACATAATAATGGCAGAATTGAGTCTTTTATCCAGGTCTTCCAAGTTGTGTTCCTTTGTCATTATACCTCAGTCTAGCTGGGCCATAAAACATCTCACCCACAGTTATCCAATGGTTCAGGGCAGGTGTTGACAGATGCCAACTGAATGATCAAACGCGTCAGGGAACAAACTTTTCTACCTCCCCTTACTAACTGTTGTCAGGAGAAACAGCATTCTAGAAAGATGGCATTCTCGAAAGGGCACTGCTGGCCTGACTGGCTCACTCAGAGCACTAAACTCATAGTTGCGCGTGTTCTGATACTGACGAGGTTATGTCATTCAGGACATAATAAAGAACATGGAAAAGTCTGAGAGAATACTTGGGCCCAAAGTGTGAGAAGTAGCCATCTTTAGGTAAAATTCTGCATATTGCAGACTACGAATAATATACACAGTGATTTTGTATGCCCTGTCAATCATTCCTCACGAAAGAACTGTGGAAAACTTTGGCTGATTAGTTTTTCCTTTGTAAGCAAGAAAGTATATTTTGAGAATTTAGATATCAACATAAAGATGTGCTGAAGGGAGACTAATCCTGAGTGAGAGTCAAGAAATGGGAGGTTACCTGCAAAGGGACCAGAGGGACAATTGTCAGGTGATGGAAATGTTCTATAGCTTGTTTTGGGTTAGTGGGTACTCAAATGCCTAGAACTTGGAAAGGAGCCTTTAAGATCTGTGGGTTTTATTGTATAATTATTATAGCTCAGGTTTTTGTTTTATTTTTTTTTATTATTTTTTTTTTTTTAGGTTTTTGTTTTAATGTGGAAAAGAGTATACAGTTTTTCAAAGTTCTTTGAGGGGTATGTTAGCAAAAAACTTGATAGCCATTGTTCTGGGATATACATGGAACAAATCTCTTGTTTTTCAAGCTTCTTATCTTTTCTTTTGACTTCTCAGATCCATGTAACTTGACTGTAAGGTAAATGATCAATAACATGTCATATTATTTGTGTTTTTTCTCGTTAGTTTTAGTGTTTTTCTCACAGCCACCCTGGATTTTTATGCCAAAGAGCATCCTCCAACAGAATAAAAGTGAAAAGTGGGGAAGCAAATTAACTAGGGAGAAAGTTAATCTTCAGAAAATGTGGTGAATGGATGTATTTTCCGGTTTGTCTCCGTAACTGCTCCCTCTCAGAACCTCTTTTTTAGAGGAAGAATGAATGTAGTAACTAAAGTAACTTTCCGTGTAAATGGAGCCCCCAGATTGATGACCTGGTTTTAAGGCATTGCTCTCAAATCTCGTATGAACTTAGAAGGGAAAATGCCCTGGCACATAGACGTTTGCATGAATCAATGAACGGATGCAGTGGGTCTCACTGAGTGGAGATGCTCTGTACTGGCAATTTTATCCCTGACCTGGCTCTGGTTATCATTTCTCTGCAACTCGCCCATCCAGCTAGGCCATAAAAACCTTAATAACAGCTGAATGTTCTTGCAAAGAGGGCATGAAGCCCCAGGCTTCTTTAATCTTCTGGTGCAGTGGAAACAAGTGACAAGGTGGCCTGTTCTTCCAGGAATATTTCTTTCTTGAAGCCACTTCTCGCACATGCTACAGGGCATCAAGACATTTTGTCAGTTCTTCCCATTTTGTGTATCTGGTCTCTGCTCTGTAAGGCCATCTGATTGTTCTCTTGTGCTTGAGATGGTCTCTGGGCTTTCAGAACTGGCAGCCAAATATGAGGATTCCACTGAGCTGCAGGCATTGGGAAATTTGGATTTTTCTTCCTTTTCTTACAGATTTTCCACTCTAATGACGGTAGCCAAAATGGCGCCATGGCAGTAAGGGACGTTAGTTCCTTCGTTTTCCTTCTTTGCAGGCGTGGCAGTGATAACAGAAATGAAGGAAGGATGGGCTCACTTAGAACAGTCTGAATACTATTGTCCAGGGCCCAGCAACAGCAGCACCTGTGGCTTGGAGGGTTCATTTTCGTGTACTCAGTGATACCACCATTCATCCTCAGAAGCAGCTTCACCACCACTGTCATTACTTCAGGAAATAAGAGTCCTCAGGGTCATTTTTTCCCACTTCGATCACCTTTCTGTCACTTGGTTCCCGATTTTTTTCACTTGTTTTACTTTTACCCCAGCACCTACCTGCTCTAATACTTCCTCATTTAAACCCCACATGTCCTGCCGGGTGCCTGAAACAATGGCAGGACTTAGCTCTTTCTCTAGGAGTTTGGCACTGATGTGATGATGTAGACAGTATGGATAACATCTTCTTTGGCTCTTTCCCTAGAGCTGGAACTTTCCTCTGAGTGTTGCTTCAGTTGGTCTTGGCTTGGAACGTCTATGCTGTGGCCCTGGAGTGCTGATGACTAGATTCCTTCTTAGCTTATCATAGAGAAGGCTTGGATAGTCCATAGGGAAGCTCCAATGTCCAAGTAGCTCACCCGAAAGATCACCACAGGCTAGCAAAGGCTGCTTCACCATTATATGCTAGCCTAGATAATGCATGGCCACTCCAACAGTGCACATTTCACCTTTGCACCTGCCACTTGCAAAATCTTCAATTTTGCGTACGACAGTACCTGTTGTGTACATAAAATCAATCTAGATTGATTTGGTCTGGGGAGAACCCACAGGCACAATCAGATATTGAACAGTGGGCAGAAGTTTTTAAATGATGTCCTTTTGACACTGAAGAAATTGCCATCTGTTGACCAAAACTTACAGCAGTTCCATGGCTTGCTACATCGTAGATGAATTTGCAAAGTGTTGGGCACAGGTCCTAAAGCTTCAGCAGCATTTTGGAACAAATAGTAGCTGAGGATTGTTAAGAGACACTTCCTGTCCTGAAACCATCTTTGTGCTCTTCCATACTCTGTGGAATAGTGTCTGCTCCGCCCCTCCAAATTCATGTCCACCTGGGATCTCGGAATGTGCCCTTATTTGGAAATAGGGTCTTTGCAGATATAATTAGTTAAGATGGGGCCATACTGAATTAGGATGGGCCCTAATGGAATGTCTGGTGTCGTTACAAGCAGAAGAGAGGACACAGAGAGACACACAGAGAAGTCCATGTGATGATGGAGGCAGAGATTAGGGTGATGTGTCTACGAGCCAGGGGATACCAAGGATTGCTGGCCACCACCAGAAGCCAGGAAGAGGCAAAGAAGGATCTTTCCCTAGAGCCTTCAGAAGGAGCACGACTCTGCCAACAATGTGAGCTTGGACTTCTCGCCTCCAGATCTGTGAAAAAATACATTTCTGTTGTTTTAAGCCACCCAGTGTGTAGTAGTCTGTCACAGCAGCCACAGGAAATTCATACATCTTCTTTCTCTGTCCACACTCCATCATTTACAAATTCTTCTGTAAGTCCCGCACCAATGAGAAGAATCTCAGCGTTGTGGTTTGTTGTAGTGATTCTGAAGCCAGACTACTTGGGTTGGAATCTTGACCCTGCTGCTTATTAGCTGTGTGACTGAGCAACTTATTCCACTGCTCTGTGCCTCAGTTTCCCTTCCTGTAAAATGGGGATTAAATGAATGAACAAATGAATGAATAATGTAAAGGGCTTAGAACAGTGCCTGGCACATAGGTAATATTATTCGGTGTTTGTTATATGAAAAAAAGTCTGTTGGTTTGAAATGGCCATGTGGAAATGGGAATAGATTCCATAGAGGAGGAATTAAGACAGGAGCTTGACCTTCAGAAATTGGGTAAGCCTGGTCAAAGGCTACCGGGGTGGGAGAAACAGTGTGAGCAAAGGCTTGCTGGAGGTGTGAGGGAAGAGGGGGGTAGCAAGAGTCTTTTAGAGTAGGACTCCCCACTCATCTCCACAATGGTCATCTGGGAAATGTAATATTTGCATACACGTGGGGTCAGTGAGGCTGTTTGCAGTTGCACCCTGGGGGTCACCAACCCAGCTTCAAAGAGCTGAGGGAAGGCAATACCTTGGCACATCTGAAACCCATTCCCAGAACCTGTGGGGAGCTCAGGGTTTGAGTAGGACTTCTCAAACTCAAATGGGCATCAAAATGCAGATTCTAACTGAATAGGTCTATAGACTACACTTTACCTCAAAATTCTTTCTACCCCAAGTGTGATTTTAAAAACCAACATCAGCACCCAAACAGCTGGCTAGAAATGCTGAATCTCTGGTCCTCCCACCCTAAGCCTACTGAATCAGAATCTGCATTTTAATCAAGTTCTTAGCTGACCAAGATGCACTTTGGCACTAAGAAGCTCTAGATTAGAAGACTCAGCCCAGCTTGTTGTTGAGGGGGGGCACTTTGTTCTCAGACCCAACTGTACATTAGATCCTTGAGGGTAGCTTTAAAAAACCCTGATGTCCATGGAGTGCCTGGGTGGCTCAGTTGGTTAAGATTCCAGCTCTTGATTTCGGCTGGGGTTGTGATCTTGGGGTGGTGAGACCGAGCCCCTCATTGGGTTCTGCACTTAACGTGGAGTCTGTTTGGGATTCTCTGTCTCCCTCTACTCCTCCCTCTGCTCACTCTTGCACTTTCCTGTCTCTCTCCTCTCTCTCTTCCTCCCTCCCTCCCTCCCGCTCCCTCCTTCCCTCCCTGAAAGAGAGAAAGAAAGAAAGAAAGAAAGAAAGAAAGAAAGAAAGAAAGAAAGAAAGAAAGAAAGAATCTAAAAAGAAATCCTGATGTCCAGGTCAAAGTGGCTCAGTTGCATCAAAATCTATGCAAGCGGGGTCCTAGGAAATCAGTATTACGTTTTCAACTCCCTGGGTGATTGTAATGTGCTCTCAGGGTTGAGAACTGCTGAGTTAGGGACAAGCCTCTAAGCAGGGCTGGAAAGAGGCTGAAGGCTCACAGAGTTCTAGAGGGGGTTCAGGTCCTTTTCTCATAGCCTACCACAGCAGTTCAAGGCATGAACTCTGGAGCAATGGGGGCCTTGCCTGGCTTCAAGTCTCTTTGTGCCATTTGCCAGCTGTGCCATATGCAGGGTACTTAGCCTCTCTTTGCCTCCACTTCTTTACAGTGGGGACAATAATGATAGTAACTATGGTACAGGGTGTTTATGAGGGTTAAATGAGCTAAAATGGATGGTTCTCATTATAGTGCTTGGCACATAGTCAGTGCCATGTAAGTGTTTATACATTGAAATATATATTTTACTCCTTCTGATGGGGGTATGATGGAAAGTTCTTCGCTTTTCTGTCACTCCACCCCATTTTCAGTGCTAGGTTCTTGGGCAGCAATCACACCTCTGATTAGGCGCTCAATAAATGTTTGAAGAATGCACGACTGAATGGTTACAATGCCCCCTTGTGTATTCAGTGGGAAGAAATAACAAAACATGCGGTCAGGACGTGGGACTTTCAGTGCCCAAACCAGGGAAGTCCCAAGAAAACTGGGACAAGTTGGTAACCCCAAGTATGGGCACCACCCAAATGTCCATTTCCTCAAGGTACTGTTTCCAAGTAAGCACAAAGAAAGACTCCCACGGTTAACCCCTTTCTGTGCACCTAACAAAGGCAATGGCCCTTCACTTCCTGGCCGTGGTGCGTGTGTGTGTATGTCCACACATATGTGCACGTATGCATCAGTAATAACGGTAGGTAGAATGTAGTAACAGTGGCACATGATATACACTATGGTGAACAGTTTGCATGCTTAAGGGGGAGCATCGGATGGCCTGGTTCAAATCCTGGTTATCTCACTTAATAGTTTTATGATGTTGGACATGTTTTTTAGTCTCTCTGTGCCTCAGTTTCTCCATCTGCAGAGTGGAGATGATAATAGCACTCACCTTTCAAAGTTGTCAGGAGAATAGATGAGTTTATACATGTGAAACATTTAGCAGAGTGCTAGACACATAAGAAATTTGATTGATATTAGCGGTTATTATTATTGCTATCATTATTGAGACTACCGACATCCCTCTTCTGCTTCTCTTTCTTTTTCACCTCCCAGCCTCTTCCCTTTGCTGTGAGCCCTCTGCATCGACTTTCTGTTTCCTTTCCCTGCTCTCTCCCTCCCCCACCAGAGGGGCCATCAACAATTTTACCCGGCTTAGACAGACAGAGCCCCCGGTCCACCCTCAGACACACGAACTGAATATATATGCCTTATATTGTATGCTGTGACAGCATTATGAATCATAATGCTATGTGTTAAATAGCATTAATGTGGATATAGGAAACCAATACACTTATTTTTCTCCTTTGATTGGTAGATCAGAGCCAAGAGATAGATGGCAGTGGATGTGAGCTTCAGCAAACGTATGGTAAGTTCTGTTCTTAGAACCTTAAAGATGATATTGGGAATGATATTCCAATCACTATTAAAATTAAGTTGTTGCTGTTTAAAAAAATAAACAGATGTGCTGAGTAATATAGCTTTCTGGTGGAGCAGGAAGGCATTTCTCAACCTTATCCCATTCACTATTTCTCATCCATAATTTGGAAGAAAGTATAGAAGCCACATATCAGATATGCAGGAGATTAGAAAAATAACAAAATAATTTCAATGGAGAGTAGAGATATAAAATAACATGACTCTTGAAGCAATGGGTGAAATATCACCTGATGAAATTAACATGGATAAATGTAAATCTTGTGCAAGAGTCCAAATAAAACCCCACCTGAACATATATAAATGAATAAATATTATTATGTCATATTAATACATTAATTTTTGTTATTTATTATATTATACTAATATGGGTGTATAATATATTAATATTATATTAATAGGGGTGCCTGAGTGGCCTAGTCATTTAAGCATCTGACTCTTGATTTCAGCCCAGGCCATGATCTTAGGGTTGTGAGATTCAGGCTCCAGGCCCAGCATGGAGTCTGCTTAAGATTCTCTCTCTTTCCCTCTCCCTCTGCCCTGCCCTCCCATCTCTCTCTCTCCCTCTAAAATAAAAAAAAAATTATACTATGAATACATATAATTATATAATGAATACTATAATAGCAATATCACTATATATATATAGCTTATAATTTTATATATCTTTTGGACCCAGAAATTCTACTTCTAGGAATTTTCTATCCTAAAGAAAAATTGTATGTTTGGGTGGGTGGAGGGAATGATACAGGGAGAGCCTAGAAATTAAAGTCAGTGCAGAACTAAAATGATATTTAAAAAGTAGAGAACAGGGACCCCTGGGTGGCTCAGCAGTTGAGCATCTGCCTTTGGCTCAGGGCGTGATCCAAATTCAGGTATCAAGTCCCACATCAGGCATGGAGCCTGTTTCTCCCTCTGCCTATGTCTCTGCCTCTCTCTGTGTCTTTCATGAATAAATAAATAAAATGTTAAAAAAAAAAAGTAGAGAACAGCCTAAATATATGTCAGTGGGGATTGGTAATAAATCATGATAAATGTAAATAAAAGAAAACCTTAAAATTGTGCTAACCAACAGTGTTTCTTAAACTGGGAATCTGAAAACCTTATGCATTAGAATTTTCTGGGGTTCTAGTTAACATGTAGGTTCATAGACCCTCCCCAGAAGATGGAATGAGTATTTCTAGGGGAGGGTCCAGGGGAATACTGTTTTTAACAAGCATCTGCAGATTATTCTGATATACTCTTAAAATTTGAGAATTACTTCATAAAAGAACATTTAATGCCATAGGAAAATGTTCATGGTATGGTGACAAACAAGTTCCAAACAAGATGATCCCTTTTATGTAAAAATACATAACTGTATAGAAGAAATTATGGAGTGATAAAGGCCAAAATTATAGCCATGGTTAATTTAATGTTATATGGCATTAGCAACATAAATGTGCATGTGCATAGTTCCACTTTATCCAGTACTTGTCATAAAATACCTGGAGTATACCATTTGAGGAGGTAAAATCTATTTAGATTCAAACAATATGGGATAAAAAGACAATGGAGAGAAGGAGTCAGAAGTGGATTCAAAGTTTGGAAGAATGGTGATTCGTTTATGGAGCAAGGAAGTCACAGAGAGAAGCTGATTTAGGGAAGAAAGATGAGTTGGTTTTGAACATGGCAGGTTTGAGTTATGGTGGCACATCCAGTGGGAAACAACAAAAAAGGTGATTGGGATTCTAGGTCTAGAATTCCAGAAATCGAGTGGGGTAGAGATGTAGATTCAAAGACAGTAGAAGTTGTAAGAGTGGATGAAATGAGGAGGAAGATGGAATCGAGATAGAAGAGAAGGTGGCTAAGATTAGCTCCCTAGAGAATGCCATTGATTAGTGGAAAGGAAAGGAAGAAAAGCCAGCAAAGGAATAAGAGGGCATGGTCAGAAAGTTAGAGTATGAACCAATAAGGTCCAGTGCTACCAATCGTCCCGTGGAGGAAAGAGCTTCAGGGAAGAAGAGAACATCAGGGAGGATGAGGATGAAGCGTCAGCCACTGGACTGGACAAATGGGTCAGCAGGGACCTTCCACAGAGTTGTTTTGGAGAGTGGTGACATCTGTAGGCAGCAAGGGTTAAGAAACAATCAAGTGAAAAAAAAAAAAAAAAGAAAAGAAAAAAGAAACAACCAAGTGGCAAGAAAGGCCAAAGAGCTGGTGCAGTCATTGCTGCATTCTGAGGTTACTTAGTGGCCTCTCCCATTGTGGATGAATGACTCCTTGCCTTCATATTGCTTTCAAGATGAAGCTGGGACAATTTCCCCCAGCATTCCTTCTCCCAGAAAGGATGAACTGAAATTGGGGTTGTTCATTCTTTCATGGAACCTTAAATCACCCTGTGCAGTACAATGTTTTGAGAAGTAATTCATTCTTCCCCTCCCTCCACAGTTCCCTTTCTTTCCCCTACTCTGTTTTCTTGTCATGGTGAAGGTTTGGGATTGGATAAAGAGTACAAGTTACCTACAAAACAGTTCCCTTCCTGGCTTTTATTTCCAAAAGCCTCGATCCCTCCAGGGAATTGTAATGGTGTCCTAGAGTGTGAGACAAGAGAAAGAACACTTTTGAGGAAAACAAAAAGGATTTCTCTAAGACTAGGAAGAAATTCCTCTGGCTCAGGACAAGAGAGATAAGTCTGAGAGCCTGGAAGGCCTCAGTTCCCTACATCCTTCATCCTGACAGGACCAGAAGAGGCAGGTTTTAGACAATGAAGCTGAGGGAAGGAGGACCAAGGCCTAGGCTCTCAGCCAGCCAGGGCTTCCAAACCAGTAGCCTGGGGGAGCTGAGGGGACCCTGTGGGCTGGATCTGTGCCATCTCAATGATACCTCTGGCCCTGCCTGAGGCCCAGAGGGTCACCCTGATATCATAGTACTGCCTGAGATCTAGAACCTAGGTGTGCTCAGAAGAGTCGGGGAGAGGACCCAGGAATGCCTGGGACTGAATTTCCGGCTTGGCAGGATGGGCCCTGTGCTTTATAGAAAACAAAGAAAACAAAGCAGTGTGTCTTGCTCACCTAACTATGTGGATTGAGATTTATATCTGCTGTGCTAGGGGAAGCGAGGCTTGTATCCTCAAGAGAGGTGAATGTTTTCTTCACCTGAGGGTCTCCAGATGATGTGACAGCTGGTGTCTAAGTCGTAGTTAGTGTGGTGGGGTGTCTAGAGGGGGGTAAAATACGGTGACCCCATTGTCAGAGAAAATGGGTTCTCATTCATCTCTGCTGCTTGCGCTTCCTGCGATTTTGGCCAGGGTACTTCATCTCTCCAGGCCTCAGTTATCTCATATGTAAAAGCAAAGTATTAGATTAAGTGAATGCTCAGGGTCCTCCCACATTCTGAGAGTCTTTGGCTTGTGGTAAACTGAGTTTCTTATCTCTAAGCGATGAGGTGGATTAAGCAGCTCTCTCGCTGCTGAGCTGCCATCACCTTTGCCCAGCGCATGTGAGGAAACCAGCAGGGTGGGAGAGCTTGCATTACTGAGGAGGCCACAGGTGTGCTTTTCAGTCTGTGCAGCTCCAGGATTTCAGATATGGTGCATGAGTCCCTGCGGCTTTAACTGAGGCAGGCAGAGGGTGATGGGCCTACCAAGTTTGCTTTTTAAGCCCGGGCCACTCACTGAAGATGGGTTTGCACACTTGTCTCAGAGGGCTAATTTATCACTCTGGAGAGCAATTTCTCATTAACACAATGTCAATACTGCTGGGGATTGGCTAGACCACCTTTGGAAGAGGTTAAATTACCTTTTAATCAGCATATGGGAGAACAAAGCTCTGTTCCATCGCGGCACTGTGGCCTTGCTAATTTGGTATCTTATAAAAACCAAGGCAGTTCCAACCATACCTGTGTGATACAAGCAGGATTGTTTCCAGAGAGGCAGAGACAGGAAAGGAGGGTTTCTGCAGCTGTTATCCAAACTGGCATAATTGATGTGGGTGCAGTGGGTTAGAGCTAATGGTCTGTGTTTAATTATGGAGGCAGTGACACAAGACCTCGAGGATGATAAGGCACTAACCAGATGATGTACCACTTTTGCAGTTATGAGCTCGCTGCATAGGGTCAGTCCAGCGGCACGGTGGTCTAAATTCCATGTTCCTCCTGGGATTTGGGCTCAGTCCTTGAGAGGCACAGGACTATATTCAGAAGATGGGTCTGAATCCACACTGACAGTGTCTCCTGGGAGAACAGTCACAGGCCCCAGACGGAAGTGCTTGGAAATCCACCGCTCTAAGAATTCATTCTCCTTTGAAATGAGGATAATTTACATTGATATGCACCTAAAACTCATGAGCCACAGTGGAAAGATGGGGCTTTTCATCTCGTGTCATTCATCAGAGCAATAAACAACAAATACATTTTTGTCCGCTAGCTTGAAGAATAAGGACAAGAACTGTTATTGAACTGAATTGCATATTATTACACGATAGCCATTATCAACTTTTAGAAAAAGGACGTGGTTGTAGCTGGATACCTGGCTGTCCAGCCAGAGACTATGTTTCTCAGCCTCGGTGGCAGGAGTGTGAGACCACGTGACTCCATTTTTAAGCAATAAGAAAACAAAAGTGATGTGTGTAATGTCTGGGTCATGCTTTTAAAGGAAACGGTTCATCCTCCACTTGTTCTTTTCCCCTTCTTGTGGGTAAAAGTGAGGTTGTGATAGGTGATAGTGCAGTTTCAGTCTTAAAGATAAGGATAACACCTATATAGGGTTTTGTGGGGTTTATCTTTTAAGTGCACAAGCCAAGCAGGTGAAGTAGACAGGTGCGGGAGTGGTTAGAGTGTCTATTTGATAGGGAGGAAGCTGGAGTTCAGAGAAGCCAGATGTTTTTTGCTCAGTTGCATACCTTTGTGGACGTGGAGCCATATCCTGAACCCAGGCATTCTGACTCTGATTCCAGTGCTCCTTTTACCATAATATTGCCTCTTTGTCCTTGAAAACCTTGAGACATAGCCCTACATGTTCGTGAGAGAGAGATCTGCATCCATTGAAGATGGCTTAAGCATCCCCATCTAGCTCGTGTCCTCTCCTTTCCACCTCTTTCCGAACCCTCACCCCACAAACAACAAAGACGCAAAGCTCGGTAGAGCAGGGTTTTTTCAAAAAAATGATCGATGGCCTTGCTTAATATCAGAACTTTCAAGGGTGGGTGGGGAGGAGGAGTTGCAGAAGGAGGAATATTTTATCAACGACACTGTTTAGAATTGCCAGCACATGGGGTAATAAAAAGCAGAACAACTTTTAGTCAGTTTTATTATTGTTTTAAAATTCTCTACAGGCACTGAACCCCACATTACCTGTACCCTCTTTTTGCCTGTGCCTTGGACGGACCATTTCTGTCCCCCGCCCCTGCCATTGGTATGCTAGAAAATGATAGTAACGAAGGACAGCAAAATCATAAAATGTAAAATCCAACGACCTCTTGCCTTGCTCTCTTGGATGTGTATACATGTCCAGGAAATGGCTGGGATGTTTGTACCAGTTTTCACCCGTTAGGTTTATAAGAGCTTCTGTAAAGAAAAGGAAAGCTTGCCTGTTTCCTTGGGGTTTTCCCTCGCTCTTATCTCCATAGTTACAAGAGTTGGTTCTGTGCATTTTTTTTTTTTAAAGCTGGCATCTTGCCCAACTCAAATTGATTATAAAGGTTGGGAGGGACAGTGAAGATCTGCGCCTTGATTCCCGGTAAGTTGGCTGTTTAGAAAGATAGCATTGACAGCCGAAACAGCGTGCAGAGGGGAAGGCAAGTCTAGAGACTCCCTTGTTTATTATGGGGCTGCTGAACGACTCGCTGGGCTGTGCTCTTCCTTGGAGGAACAGAGAAAGATAAATGCCTAAATGCCTGCAGAAATCAGCAAAAGGTTCTTTCCTCAAAGGCTTTATAGTACGGTTGCCAGATTAAAGACAGGACACCAGTTAAACGTGCATTTCAGAAAAACAACAAATACTTTTTTTAGGATAAGTGTGTCCTAACTATAATGGAATATACTTCTACTCATAGATACAGGACACCCAGTTACGCTTGCATTTCAGAAGTGCAGATTTTAACAGGGCATCCTGTATTTTTACTTGGTAAATCTGACAGCCCTACTTGTAGAAATCTAACAAGATTTTATGAAATAGTCTCTTTCAATTCCGAATAGCCAATGCTGTTTTCCCCTTGGAGGATGATGCAGGCTGTTTGGTTGTCTATTTTGGTGGGGTGGGGGTATGCAGAGGAGATCAAGGGGAAAGAGACTGGACTGGAAGGCAGGAGACCGAGCTCTGAGTCCTGTACTAACAACTGGCCGTGTGAAGTTGGACAAGGCACTTCGCCTGTCTCAGCCCTGGTGTCCTAAAAGGAGGGGATTAAATGGTTCCTGTAAGGATAACACGATTTTATAGTCCTGTGTTCTTCCTCATGCCACAAATATTATGTTAGATTTCAGTTTCTCCAGAGATGATGTAGGTTGGTGCTGTCCAGTAGAAATAAACCACAAGCTGCACGTGTGGTTTTAGATTTTCTAAGTAGCCACATTATAAAAGTCAAAAGAAGCAGGTGAAATTAATTTTAATAATACACTTTATTTAACCAGTTATATTAACATATTGTCATTTCAATTTCGATATGTCATCAGTATAAAAATCACTAATGAGATTACATTCTTTCTGTGTACTAAGTCTTCAAAATCTGCTTTGGAGCCTTATGGCACAACTCAGTTTGGACTAGCCACATTGAAAGTACCAGTAGCCACATGTGGCTATTCTACAGCACAGGTATTGGTTAACTAAATAACTAAATAGATAGATAAATAAGTAAGTTTTAGAGAATTAGACAAATTCAAAAGAGAAATCTGTAGTGGGTTATTTAGAGAACTTAGGCTATTGGGGAACATATTCATAAGACTTTAAAAATTAATATACAAAAAATTAAAATTAAAATTAATATACAGTTGATCCTTCTTATTTATGGATTCCATATTTGTTAACTCACCTACTTGCTAAAATTTATCTGTAACCCTCAGAATCGATATATGTGGCACTTTTGTGGTCATTTGTGAGCAAAGCATGTGCACCAGGTGAGACATTTGAGTTGTCCAATGCACATGTTCCCACCTGGGATGGAATAAGGTGGTGCTTTGCCTTCTTGTATCAGCTCTCATACTAGCAGAAGGTCCTTTCTGTGGTCTGTTTAGTGCCATGGTTTTTGCATTTTTTGTGCCTTTTGTGGGTGATGTCGCTGTTCAAAACGACCCAAAAAGGAGAGAAAATGAGTGGGAAATATCAGAGAGGGAGACAGAGCATGAGAGACTCCTAACTCTGGAAAACGAACAAGGGGTGGTGGAAAGGGAGGTGGGTGGGGGGTGGGGGTGACTGGGTGATGGGCACTGAGGGGGGCACTTGATGGGATGAGCACTGGGTGTTATTCTATATGTTGGCAAATTGAACTCCAATAAAAAAAATTAAAAAATAAAACGGCCCCCAAGCATAGCGCTGAAGTGCAAGAAGGCTGAGCTGTGCCTCATGGAAAAAATATGTATGTTAGATAAGCTTCTTTCGGGCGTGAGTTAGAGTGCCATTCGCCATCAGTTCAATGTCAATGAGTCAACTATATATTAAATGAGGTGTCTTTAAACAGAAACACATATGAAACAAGGTTATGTATTGATCCAAAAATGTTGTGACCAGAGGTTCACACCTAGGGGTAATGGCTCAGTACTCACCCGTTCCGTGTTTGTGGAGACTTTATAGAACATAATTACCATGAATAACGAGAATCAACTGTACTTTGTTTTTTAGAATAGTTTTAGATTTATAAGAACATTGAACAGCTAGTATAAAGATTTTCTGTATACCCCCCTCCTGATCCCAGTTTTCCCCGTCATTGACATGTCACATTAGTGTGGTTCATTCATTACAATTAGTGAACCAATATCTATACATTATTACTAAGTAAAGTCCATAGTTTATTCATATTTCCGTAGCTTCTACTTAATGCCACTCTTCCAGATATCAAGATACCACATGACATTTAGTTGTCATATCTCCTTAGGCTCTTTTTGGCTGTGACAGTTTCTCAGATGTCCCTTCTTTTCGATGACTCGATGATTTGAGGAGTACTGGTTAGGTATGTTGTAGAATGCTCCCATACTGGGATTTGTCTGATCTTTTTCTCATGATTGGGCTCGAGTTATGGCTCTGGGGGGGAAGATCGCAGCATAAAGTGCCATTTTTATCGCATCATATTGAGGGTACATACTATCAGCATGACTGATGATATTGACCTTGGTCACCTGGCTGGAGTAGTTTGCCAGATTTTTCCACTGTAAAGTTAGTCTTTTTCCCCCTTTCCATACTGCCCTCTCTGGAAGGAAGTCATTATGGGTAGCCCACACCTAATGAGTAGGGAGTTGCGCTCCACGTCCTGGGGGGTGAATATCTACATAATTTATTTGGGGTTCTTCTGCATGGGAGATTGTCTCTTCTCCTTCATTTGTTAAGATATTCAATCATTTATTTATATCAGTAGGGACTCAGGGATATTCATTTTATTCTTTGTGTTATAATCTAATACTACTTTATATATTTTATAGCTCAAGTTGTTCCAGCTTTAGTGATTGGGAACTTTTTCGGTTGATTCTTGTGACCATTATCGTGTGTGTGTATGAAACAGAGAGAGAGAGAAGGAGGGATAGAGAGCATTTCCTTACTTTCTGGCACTACAAGATACTCCAGGCTCATTTTGTGTATTTCCTGCTCCAATCATAGAATCAACCATTTCTCCAAGGAGCCATGATTCCTTTTTTGCAGAGTAGTATTGGAAACCAGTATCTGGGAAGTAGGTTTGCTCATTATTACTGGGGTGTTGTTTCTTTTAGGACCTCTCAGCTGACATAGCAAAGAAATATAGGTGTGTATACTAATCCATACATTCATACATCTCTATGAATATTTCTGTATATATCCATCTGTATTATCTATATTAAGCTAAGACTAAATTCATATTGATGTCTCCAACTAATCCATTACCACATGGATCATTCTAGCCTCCTCCCCTTACTGATCTGTAAATTTCCACTCTAACAGTGAGAAACCTGCCTCCCACCATCTGCCATCCATTTACTTAATTGTTCAATTCCAGTGTACATGTATAGAGGTATTAGCTATACAGGAGTACCATAGGCTTTTATAAAGTAAATTTATTTCCGTCATAAAGCTGACATACGTTTAACAAAGAAAATAGGAAAACTAGATGCAAATAGAGAAAGAGCTTCAAAGGTAGGCCCCATCGCCCAAATACAACCCTTGCTGATATTTAGGGTTATTTCCTGCCCCCCTGCCTTCTCGCTGGCCCTTTAAATCAGCCAAACTCTCCCCACACCCCCTAAAACTGCTAGTGGCCATCTCTCAGGACCCTTCCTACTCCCCCTGCATGGTCTCTAACACCAGTCTCCACATCCAGAAGCTGAGCTGCTTACAGCCTTTGGACTTGATGCTTTCCTTGGCCTTTCTCAATTTGGCTGTCAGCCCTCTCAGGGACACCAGCATAGCCTTGCTTCACCTCTTGAAATGAGATACTGATTTGTTTCAGGCCCTAGTCCCTAGCCCCGATGCCCCAAGACCCAACCCCAGGCTAGTCCTGTTTCCAGTCTCTTTCTTACTTTTGGTTCATTTTTCATAGTTGTAGTCATGTTTAAGATATGATTTGGAATATTACTTTTTTCATCTTAATATTCTGTCATAAGTGTATTCCATGTTATTGCAGTTTCCTTGATCACCATTTTCCCATGTCAGTTTCATCAACAGGATTTACCTTTTAAAAAAAAAAAAAAAACAAAACCATATCCTATTAGAAATGTGAGCAGTCCCAATTTCCAGCTATTGTAAGTCACCTGGAAATGACACCTTAGAACCTTATAGCCTTTTCTGTATTTAGAACAAATAAGACACATTAGAATATATTTAGAGTCATCCCCCAGAACTGAGTTATGAAATCGAGCATTTGAAATTTTCAATGGATGTTAGTAAATTTCTTAAACATGTACGGTACTCATTTAACTCAGGGTTAGTGTCAAAAGACAAGGCCTCAGGTTTCCAGTCCCTAGCCCCATCGGGATGCCTCTGGGTATTCTTAGGAGAAACAGAAAGGACCCCCAGATCAGACCCAGTGAAGCAATTGTTTGGTTTTCTTTTTATATTATGACATGAATCCAGATATACTATGGACAAATCAGGGCCTTAAGACATTGTAGTTACAATAGTTGACATTTGTTGAGGGCTTCCTGGGTGACAGGCACTCTTCTGACAGTTTCACTGGTGTTAGATAATGCTGTTCTCACAACACTAAGATGGGGGATGCCTGGGTGGCTCAGCGATTGAGGGCATAATCCCGGGTCTGGGGATCAAGTCCTGCATCGGGCTCCCTGCATGGAGCCTGCTTCTCCCTCTGCCTGTGTCTCTGCCTCTCTCTCTCTCTCTCTCTCTCTCTCTCTCTGTATCTCTCATGAATAAATAAATAAAATATTTATTTTATTTTTTATATGTATATTTTTTATTGGAGTTCGATTTGCCAACATGTAGTATAACACCCAGTGCTCATCCCATCAAATAAAATATCTAAGAAAAAAACCCATTAAGAGGTAATATCTATTGGTCTCCATTTTACAGTTGCAAATACTGAGGCATAAGAGAAATTAAAGAACTTGCCCAGGTCATTTGGTTTGTACGTGGTAGAGACAGGATCTGAACTCAGGCACTCTAAGGCCAGAAGTCATTCTCTTAGTGCTTCTGCTGTGACTGTGTGAGATGAAAACTCTTCATAAAACAGTCACCTCAAGGGTGCCTGGGTGGCTCTGTTGGTTGAGTGTCTGCCTTCAGCTCAGGTCATGATCTCAGGATCCTGAGATTGGGCCCCACATCAGGCTCCCTGCTCAGTGGGGAGCCCTCTTCTCCCTCTGCCCCTCTCCCTGCACCTGCTCTTTCTCTCAAATAATAAAATCTCAAAAAAACAAAACAAAACAGTAGCCTCAGTGCTGTGTATTATTTTCTTGCTCCTAATACCAGCCCTATAAAGGGTACTCCCTTGTCATATTCTATGTGCCTTTTTTTTTTTTTTTTTAGTTTCCATTATAGAAAAACTTGTCTTATTTAAATGGGTCAAAGAACACTATGAATAAAGGTCACTTTCTTTATTGACGAGCTTTCCAAAAGAGAAATTTGCATTTATGCTGATTAAAACTCTATCACAGATACAGGTGATGGTTCAGTGTTCTAGCAAATAAGGAAGTCCAGGGTGCCAGGCTGAGCTCAGCAACTAACTCCGGGCTTTCCTTGCTCTTCAGGGACCAATCTCTCCCCACCATCTCGGGGATTCCTAGAAACAATCCCAAAAAAGGTGCATGACTCTAGAAAGTGTTTTCTTGTTTATAAAAAAAGATCAATTCCTTATATTTCTACATATAATGTCCAGGAGTTGTCCTTCCTATACAAGTAAGGGGATCTGGGAGCACCTGGGTGGCTCAGTGATTGAGCGTTTGCCTTTGGCTCCGGTTGTGATCCCTGGGTCCTGGGATCCAGTCCTGCATCAGGCTCCCTGGAGGGAGCCTACTTCTCCCTCTGCCTATGTCTCTGCCTCTCTTTTGGTGTCTCTCATGAATAAATAAATAAATCTTTAAAAAAAGAGAAGTAAATGGATCTGGTTGTAGTGGTCTTCAATAGCTGGAAAATGCAAAAGAGATGATTTTAAAGATGGCCTTTGAAAAGGTTAAGATTCCCTCCACCATCCCCGCCCTAACTGTGTTAGTTATGCTAACACTAGAGTGTCAGTAGAAGGAACCACTAGCTGTTTATTTCTCACTAATGTCAAGACCATTGCCAGGGCTCTTGCTCAGCAAGTGGCCTTCCATTGCCTCCCTCGGGGGCCCAAGGTCTCCCCCATCTTTAGCTAGGTCCAGAGCATCAGCGGATGGGGAAAGAGAGCCTGCAGAAGTCACCCTTGCTTCTTCACCACCTCAGCCCAGAGGTGCAAAGTGTATTTGCACTCGTATTCTGCTGGTAACCAGCAAAGGGCCACCCTCGAGAGTGTGAGAGATGGCCTCCCTGGCTAGGCAGCTGCTTCCAGCCACACCTCAATGTCACGGAGGCAAAGGCCAGTCCTGATGGCTAGCTCATCGGCTCTGTCATGAGAACCCTAGATGGGATGAGTTCCGGGTCCTCAGGATGCTAAAGCCAGCAGGAAAGGTGGAGGATGATGCTCTGTGGAAGGGTAGAGCACTGACCCCACACTCTGTGGAGCTGTGCCACATGGCCCTGGGCTGTCACTGGCTACTGAAGTGCAAGGAGAGCTGTCTTTCTGAGCACTGGACGCAGAGATCCTGGGGAAATCACAGTCCTTGATGGTTTGACTCTAAAGTGAGCACGAAATAAGAAAAGTAACGAGGCACGTGGAACAAAGGAGTGGAGGCGGGGCTGTGGGGTGGTTTATCCATGGACACTGACTTAGTTAAGGAACAGAGAAACTGCCTGATGTTATAGAACAAAACAAAACCAAAAAAGCCAGATGCTCTAACTGCGTGGCCTTGTGTCTGACATTTGGCCACTCTGGGGCTTAGTTTATGCAAAAATGATGATGCGGCCCGATTGTTTCCAAAGCATCTTCTGTGATCCTCTGACCTATGAACTATAGAATGGTAACAAGCACTTCCAGAGCTCTGAGAAGAGCCTCCTGTTACATATCTTGATCTGGCTGATGGTTACACAGTTGTGTTTACTTTGTAAACACTCACTGAGCTGTACACTTATGATTTGTGCACTTGTCTTTATGGATGTTGTCCTTCAATTTTAAAAGTTTACAAAGGAAAAAAAAAGCCCTTGTCACTTTATCTACCCCTCTTCAAATAAGGAGCATAACATGGTTTTCAAAGTCCAATTCAGGCCATGAGACGTGCACAGGATGGCGATATCCTTTGCTGGGCATGTCCCCAAGATCTTTCCCCCCTGCACTCAGTGTCTCTGGATGGGGAAAAGACAACTACCTACTTCAAATGCACTCAGACTTTTCTAGAATCCCTGATTCTCATAGACATGAAGTCCAGGGAAGGAGGAAAAAGGTGAAACGTGGCCGTAATCTTTACGCCCACTGGCTGCTTTTCAGTGTCTCTTGGTAGGATCTTTAGCAGGTCCCCCTGAGTGCTGGACATGTCACATCTCTGGCCATCAGCCACACGTTGAAGGCCCCTCTGAATGGTCTATGTCTTCAGGCAGTTCCTTAGAGGTCATCCTTCTGCCACCACGCGACCTCATCTTCAGACCACACCAGACTGGGCAGCGATGGACACATGTCCAAGGAGCAGCAAATCTATAGGTGACCAGAAGCCAAGAGGTAGGCTGGCGTTAAAGTTCCACATAAATAGAGATGACAGAGATTAACTGGCAAGACCTGATCATCCTGGGGAGCTTGGAGTGTTACAGATACAGAGTCGGGCAGGTGGGTAAGAGCAGAAGAGGAAAGGTGCCCAAGAGAAGGTAGGCAGAAAAGCCTTGAGGAGGAAGAGTCCTGAGCGATCGTGACCACGAACAAGCTTGGCATAGGCAGAAGCCAAGAGATGAGCAGGCTAGAAGGTGAGGTGGCTGATTGGCAGGAGCAGGCACAGAAATCCCAAGGAGGAGGACGCACAGCCCAGAGAAGGCGGCCGTGAAGCCTGAGCCCCGGTGAGGAGGCCCCACATCTCCACTCAGGCCACCTTGAGGCCCCAGGTACTGCCCCTCTTGCTCTTGCTTCTTGGTGTAAGCACAAGAGTGAGATTGCTGTCACCGTTGTTGAGTCTCTCAGTTCCCACATCCATACAGTAGGCATAATAATGCCTACTTCTCAGCATTTTATGGAGTTTAAATCAGTGGATTCATGTAAAACACTTAGCATGGTGCTTCCCACATACCAGGTGCTCGAGAAACATTAGTGACATTCATGGTGAAAATGTTGATGAATTTCACATGCGATCTTAAGCCCACAAGACCCAAGGCATCAGAGTGACTCTGTTACCCTCATGCCAAAGGCCTGATTATTTTAACTGGTATTTTTAATTCCAAAGTATGCAGATCAATATTAATTCAATTCTGGCCTTCCCTCTACTCATAACTTGGCTTTGGAACACAGTCTGGTTTCCTCTCTTGGGGCTGTGCTCTAAAAGAGGTGTTTCCTGTCATTGCTATTAGTGGCATCACTGTCATCTGAAGGGAACCTGTGGATGTTTTAGGCACTAGAGAAATCACGGTAATCTAGAAGCATTAGGAACCTTGCAGCAAGCCTGACCCAAGCAGTAAGGAAGGAAGGCATGCTAAGTATGCCGACGTGAACTTGGAATGCAAAAGTAACTCTTAAGACGAATGGTAAACTGGAAAATGTGTGCTCAGCCGGCACAGCATTCTTTTTTTTTTTTTTTAAGATTTTATTTATTTATTCATGAGAGACACAGAGAGAGAGAGAGGCAGAGACACAGGTAGAGAGAGAGGCAGGCTCCATGCAGGGATCCTGATGTGGGATTCGATCCTGGGACTCCGGGATCACGCCCTAGGCCGAAGGCAGGTGCTAAACCGCTGAGCTCCCCAAGGATCTCCCCAGCACAGCATTCTATTTATTTTTAATAAATTAATTTTTTATTGGCGTTCAATTTACCAACATACAGAATAACACCCAGTGCTCATCCCCGGCACAGCATTCTAATACGTGCCCTCCTCACCGGAAGCCCTGCTACCTTGGAGCCTGCCCAAACGTTCAGTTGTGGGGACCTCTGGGAGCACCCAGAGGTCGGATTTCTTTTCCGACTCAGAAACAAGGCCTTGGGTACAGAGAGCTGATCTGGGAACCTGAGGAACCCCCGGAGGGGAGCAAGCAAGTAAAACACGAAGGGAGGGCAGCCAGTAGAGTGGGTTCCAGGCACTGGTCGCCCTGGGCAGCCAGTGTCCAACCCCTGGCACTCCTGGCCTGCCACGTAAGAGGGCCGTGCGGATTTCCAGGGCCAGAAAAGGTCCAGAAATGCAAGTTCTGGCAAGTGATGTCAGGCTGCGGTCCCCTGAAGCTCTAGGGACCGGGAGAGGCAGGCAAAACCCCGACAGGGCCTGCTACCCCAGCCCGGGCCTCCCCCCAAGATGTGGCTATGTCTGCGCTTCCGGGGATCAGATGCTCGTCTTACAAGCCATCCTGACAACCTGCACTTTGTCATTTTGCAAATCATTTGGGTTGATGATAATGGTTCTCCTAAAATGGTGATTACGTTTTCCTGGAAATCAGCACAGGTTTGTTTATCTGCCACTTGCGTGTTGCAGCACAGAGCACATGCGGATCTTGAACATGTTGGAAAAGCAGTCCAGAGACCTAGCACAAGTCTGTTCACAGACCTGCCCAGAGGACACCAAATGCTATGTTATTTCCTCCTCTCGACTGCATGTCACCAACAAAAGAACCCTACATGCTGGAAGTGATGCCTTTCAGAGATCTTGCAGCAGGCTGCCGACGTGAGATTTATGTCATTGGAAGGTCTGGCAGCCTTTCTGCAGCGTGTCAGTGGCACGGGTGAATACTCAGGATGGGGAAGGTTGCTATTTTAATTTACATGCTATTGCTACCCGTTTTGGCTGGCTTACCCAGAATGCCCCAGATACCTATTTGAATGGGAAGTGTTCCATATTTGTAAGACAGACCATCTTGTGGAAATTGGTGTTTTGTCACTCTCCGGAACAGTGTGAAGTTAGGAAAATGGCTTGTGTGTCTTGTTTGTGTTATAAAATTCCAGCATTTTTTTTCTCCATCTTTCTTTCTTATCAACATTTTTCTCAAGGGATCTCACAAAAGCCAAAAGGATCCTTTTAGCCATTTTTTTTCAGAACCATCCAACGTGAAAAATAAAACCTTCTGTTATGCCTTAATTATTGTTTGCAAAAACTCTGAGTAGCTTCATGCCATGATTTCTATATACTATTGAAATTGCTTGGTAGAAATGTGAAAGCCTTCAAAAATCATTCTGAGAATTTCTTCTTTTTATTTTTCTCTTGGAATATTGATGTATTGAACAAAAGTGGTCCTTCGTCCAAGGCCCAATATTATGGTGTTATTTGCTGTAGATATTTATTTTTAAAAGCCATATAGTTTCTTTTATATCCTAACAATTATTTTGCAACTTATTTCTATGCATTATTGAGTTATCACATTTTTCAACTTCATTTTTAGGTGATGAATTTTGTTTATAGAACTCTCAAATTGCCATGTATAATATACATGCATATTTAAAATGATAGAGCGAAGCATTCAAAATTCCGACAAGAATCTCGTATAATTGCAGTGGTGTAATATAATATAATGCGATAAAAATGCAATTTATCCCAAGGACATATTTGGCAGAATGCAAAGGTCACTGTTTTTTGACCCTAATTTTCAAGCTTCTGTCTGACATTTACATTGTATATCATTAAGAGCATACACAAGTATATCATGTCTTTTTGAAACTAATTTTACATAAATTATGTGTCTCTATGATTTGTTTGCATAATGGGGTCTTCAGTCTATATTAGGAATGTCACATAGACTAGCCCCCTGCCATCACAAAAATGTTGGAAGTAAATCAGAGGAAAGAGAAGTTGGAGAGTTCTTCTGAGACATTCTAAAAAGAATCAACAGAGGACTTTTTCCAGCAATAAAACAGACTGAGCTCATGATAAGACCTCTCTTCTATTACTAATATGTAGAAATGCTGAAATAATTTATCTCCAGAATTTAAATACACACATGGGCTCAGAAAAGGATAAGAGAAATCCCCAAGTGCCAGACCGGAAGAAAGGAATCAAAGTCAGAGCACTAAGACCAAACAGTTACTCCAGGAGCATGAAGATTTCATCTCAGATAGACTCTAAAAAGGGGGCATGGCAAGCTTGCTAGGGAAACAAGCCTGGCCAAAGAAGAATTCACAAATAAAAGATTACAGTTGTATAGAATAATGCACTCGTTGTGAGGGACACTTAGACAATTCAGCAGACAAGAGAATAAGCACCCCAAGTTGGATATTGTAGAATAATCTTAAAGACACTATAAGTCTATTTTAAGTAGTTGAAGATATAAAAGGGAGAACCAAAGTGAAAACCCAAAATACTGGGAAAAAAGACCGGAGAAATTTGAAAATCAAATAGAGTTTCTACTGATGAAAAATAGAGTCAGAAATTAGTGGACAGGTTAAACAGCAGTGTAGACAACGGCAAAAGAAACTTAGTGAGTTAGATGGTACATGTGAGGAAATTACCCCACAGATGGCAGAGTGGGAGAGAGAGAGAAGAGAAATGAACTATGAAAGTAATTCGGAGCAAGTTCCAACATATGTCTAATCAAAGTTGCAGAATGTAAAATCAAAGGGAAATGGGGGAGAAGCAATATCCCAAGAGACAGTGACTGAACACTTTCTGGGGGCTGGAAAAAGACATGAGTTTTTAGACTAAACAAAGCCTATCTTGTCCCAAGCAAGATCACTTAAAGTAAATCCACACCTAGAAAAATGTGGTAAATCTACACAGCACTCCAGTAAAGGAGAAAATCTCAAAGCCGGAGGGGAAAGGAAAAAAAACAGCCTGCAAAGGAACCATACAGGTTATAATTCAGTCACATGACCAAACCTAACTGCAAACACAGCTGGGAAATGCAGTCAGGCCATGTGTCCGAGAAGATGGCAACGTGGCTTTCAGAGACCAGATGCCATCTCTGGCACAGTGTAATTATCACCTTCTGAGCTCAGACCTATGGAAGAAGAAGGACGCTCCTGGGAGATGAAGCCTTTCTAACTATTCTCCAATCACACTACACAAAGCACTGGAATTTTCTTCTCTGATATTATCTCAGCTTTACTATTGTAAATGGCAGGGAAAGGAACCCCCCCCCATCTTGATCGAATATAACATGTTCTAGAAATGAATCTTGTCCAACTTAAACTCACAGAGAAGAGTCATCATTTGGGATTGTTTCTCAAACACTGAGCTAGGCACTCATAGAATAATAAACTTAAGAAGATCTCGGTGAATAGCCCAGGTTAGCCCCTGACCAATGCATTGAGTCACGAAGGTCTCATTTGCATGTGGCACTTAACAGAAATTCAGCAAAAGCCGGTTGAATGCATTCACTGATTCTTGCACTCAACAAACATTTATTAGATGGCTACATTGAACCATTGTTCTAGATCTGCGCTGTCCAATGGAATAGCCATTAGTCGCATGTGGCTATTTAAATTTAAAATAACTAAAATTAGAAATTCAGGTCTTCAGTCACACTGGCCACATTTCAAGTGCTCAGTAGAAACATGTGGCTAGTGGCTGCCACATTGGACAGCACAGGTATGGAGTCTTTCCATTGTCACAGAAAGTTCTGTTGAAAGTACAGTAGTGAACAAACAGACACACTTCCCATCTCCATGAAGCCTAAATGCCATGTCAGATGGTGATAAGTTCATGGAGAAAAGTTAAGCAAGAGTGCAAAATAGGGAGTGGGAGTGGGGGAGTGGGGGGTAGTAGTTGTGATTTTAAATACGGTGGTCTAGGAAGGTCTCTCTGAAAGGATGACTGTGTTCGTTCACGTAATGCTGATATAACAAATAAGCCCTCAGATCTCAGTGACTAAACCCAAGAGTTTACTCCTTGCTCCAATCACTGGGTTGTGAGGAGGGAGCATAGAATCATTAGGTGGAATCTGTTCTATGTGGTCATTTGGGGCCATAGACTAACGGAGACTCTGCTGCCCACAGCACAGAGCTTCCAAAGCTGCTCTGGCCGTGAACATCAAGTCAGCAGGTGGGAGAAAAGAAATAAATGGAGCATCCTTGAAGAGGTTTCTCTGGTCTCGTGGGTAGGCCTGGAAATGGGGTAATCATGTTCACGGACATTCGCTTCCCCAAGCTCAGCCAGGTGCAGGTGGCCGAGCTAGTTTGCCAGTACTGAGGGATTTCCTGAGATGTGGGGCTTTTAAGAGTCCCCAAACCAGGGAAGTTCCAGGCATACCGGGATGACTTGGTCATCTTAGCACATATGCTTACCTAGATGCACCTATTGCACTGCCAATAATTCCGCACAATGGATGGGGGCATAAATTTTGGTGGGCTGCTGCCTGCCATAGTAACAGCTCCCTCAAAGAACTGAGGGAGCCAGCATGCGATATGGGGGCAGGGGAGAAGAGTTTAGCAAATACAAAGGCCCTGAGGCCAGAGTGTATCTGGCATAGAGGAGGAAAATCAAGGGGGGCACTGTGGCTGGAATAGGAATAGGGAGGGGAGGTAGGATATCCCAGGGGTATCTTTTCAGGTTCCCTCTTGAAGTGTGGTTGTTCACTTCCATCCAACTGGCCATAATTTGTTTCTAAAGAAATGATGAAGATCTTGGCTAACTCCTTTGCTAAAACCCACTTACACAGGCTTAATAGTTTGATAGCCCTATCAAAAAATTTACCTGGCGTGAGCTAATAAGGCTTAAGCTTGGAGGTCTCACATGCAGAGACCCCTAACAAGCCCCAGGAAGCGGCCCTGGCAACATGTTCACCTGTCATGTGTTTTTGCAAAATTTGCAAAACTAAGGCATTCTAACCACATTCGGTTAAGTTTTCTGTGCCAAGTTCTATTTCTCCTCTGTCATACATCTACCCTCCACCTGGCTGAGTTTGGGCTGGGTGAATGCCGGTGAACATGATTACTCCGTTTCCAGCCCTGCCCCACAGACCAGAGAAACCTTTTCAACGATATTCCATTTTTTTTCTTTTCTCCCACTTACTAACTTGATGTTGACACCCAGAGCAACTTTGGAAGCTCTGTGCTGTGGGCGGCAGAGCCTCCTTCAAATCTGGTGGCACTGAAGTGGTCACAGACATTTTTGAGATCAGAGTTGAGGGTGCACTTAATCTACTCTCAGTGGGAAGTATTTATGTGGCTCACAGTGACTTGTGTGTATAGTTAATTTATTGTTAGCCATCCCGATACAAGAGTGGCTCTGGAATCCTGCTTATTTTCTGTGTCAACACATGGTGGCGTGGGGACAAAGGCTCCCCTAGCCATACTGGGATACCAACTGGGCTGACATCACCACGTACCGAAGACATGTGGGTAGTGGAGGAGGAAGAAGGTCTGGAAAGTATACAGCGTGATGTTGTGGAAAATTCTTCCATCGACAGACACAAGTGGAAGATTCAGTTCTCATTGATGCCTAATCAAAATGGAAGTTCTCCTGGCAGGGATACACTTGGTGTGCTGGGTTGAATAGTGTCCCCCAAAACTCATGTCCACCTGCAGCCTCATAACACCGATCTTACTTGGAAATAGGTCCTGGAAGATGTAATCAAGTTAAGATGAAGTCACACTGGATTAAGGTGGGCCCTGATCCAAGGGCTGGTGTCCTTACAGAGGAGAGGGCACACGGAGACACAGGGAAGGATCGAGGCAGAGGCCGGGGTGATGCTGCCACAGGCCAAGAAATGCTAGGAGCCCTGAAGAGCTGGAAGAGGCAAGGAAGGATTTTCCCCTCCAACCTTTGGAGGGAGCACAGTCCTGCTGACACCTCGATTTGGGACTTCTGGCCTCCGGAACTGTGAGAGAATACACTTCTCTCATATCAGGCCACCCAGTTTGTGGTCATTTGCTATGGCAGCAATAGGAAACTAATACACTTAATAAATCCAGCATTTATAATTACAAGCATATACTATGTTTTTTTCTTTGATTAACTGGAATAGAAATAGAAGTCCCCTGCCTGTGTACACAGACTTACAGCAATATTCTAAGCAGTAAGAGCATGTGTGTGACATTATATGCTGTAGGCATCCCAGCTAGCAATAATAAAAAGACAATTTGGAGGGGGGATAAAAGTTTTATTATTTTATTTTATTTTTTATTTTTTGGTTTATTTTTTTATTGGAGTTTGATTTGCCAACATATAGCATAACACCCAGTGCTCATCCCGTCAAGTGCCCCCCTCAGTGCCCGTCACCCAGTCACCCCAACCCCCTGCCCACCTCCCCTTCCACCACCCCTTGTTCATTTCCCAGAGTTAGGAGTCTCTCCTGTTCTGTCTCCCTCACTGATATTTCCCACTCATTTTCTCTCCTTTCCCCTTTATTCCCTTTCACTATTTTTTATATTCCCCAAATGAATAAGACCATATAATGTTTGTCCTTCTCCGATTGACTTATTTACTCAGCATAATACCCTCCAGTTCCATCCTCGTTGAAGCAAATGGTGGGCATTCGTCGTTTCTAATGGCTGAGGAATATTCCATTGTATCCATAGACCACAGCTTCTTTATCCATTCATCTTTCGATGGACACCGAGGCTCCTTCCACAGTTTGGCTATCGTGGCCATTGCTGCTATAAACATCGGGGTGCAGGTGTCCCGGCGACTCACTGCATCTGTATCTTTGGGGTAAATCCCCAGCAGTGCAATTGCTGGGTCGTAGGGCAGATCTATTTTTAACTCTTGGAGGAACCTCCACACAGTTTTCCAGAGTGGCTGCACCAGTTCACGTTCCCACCAACAGTGCAAGAGGGTTCCCCTTTCTCCACATCCTCTCCAACATTTGTTGTTTCCTGCCTTGTTAATTTTCCCCATTCTCCCTGGTGTGAGGTGGTATCTCATTGTGGTTTTGATTTGTATTTCCCTGATGGCCGGTGATGCGGAGCATTTTCTCATGTGCTTGTTGGCCATGTGTATGTCTTCCTCTGTGAGATTTCTGTTCATGTCTTTTGCCCATTTCACGATTGGATTGTTTCTTTCTTGGGTGTTGAGTTTGATAAGTTCTTTATAGATCTTGGATACTAGCCTTTATCTGATAGGTCATTTGCAAATATCTTCTCCCATTCTGTAGGTTGTCTTTGAGTTTTGTGGACTGTTTCTTTTGCTGTGCAGAAGCTTTTTATCTTGATGAAGTCCCAATAGTTCATTTTTGCTTTTGTTTCTCTTGCTTTCATGGATGAATCTTGCAAGAAGTTACTGTGGCCAAGTTCAAAAAGGGTGTTGCCTGTGTTCTCCTCTAGGATTTTGATGGAATCTCGTCTCACATTTAGATCTTTCATCCATTTTGAGTTTATCTTTGTGTTTGGTGTAAGAGAGTGGTCTAGTTTCATTCTTCTGCATGTGGCTGTCCAATTTTCCCAGCACCATTTATTGAAGAGACTGTCTTTCTTCCAGTGAATAGTCTTTCCTCCTTTGTCGAATATTAGTTGACCATAAAGTTGAGGGTCCACTTCTGGATTCTCTATTCTGTTCCATTGATCTATGTGTCTGTTTTTGTGCCAGTACCACACTGTCCTCATGCCACAGCTTTGTAGTACAACCTGAAATCTGGCATTGTGATGCCCCCAGCTATGGTTTTCTTTTTTAATATTCCCCTGGCTATTTGGGGTCTTTTCTAATTCCACACAAATCTTAAGATGATTTGTTCCAACTCTCTGAAGAAAGTCAATGGTATTTTGATAGGGATTGCATCGAACGTGTATATTGCCCTGGGGAGCATTGACATTTTCACAATATTAATTTTTCCAATCCATGAGCATGGAATATTTTTCCAACTCTTTGTGTCTTCCTCAATTTCTTTCAGAAGTGTTCTATAGTTTTGAGGGTATAGATCCTTTACCTCTTTGGTTAGGTTTATTCCTAGGTATCTTATGCTTTTGGGTGCAATTGTAAAGGGGATTGATTCCTTAATTTCTCTTTCTTCAGTCTCATTGTTGGAGTAAAAAGACAAAGTTTGATCAGCCATTATGGAGGTGAGGTTGAATTATTTCTATTGTTTCTGTAGAAAATTATATTGTGAAATTATATTTTAAAATCTTTACTAAGATTTTATTTATTTATTCATGAGAGACAGAGAGAGAGGCAGAGATGCAGGCAGAGGGAGAAGCAGGTTCCGAGCAGGGAGCCCGATGTGGGACTTGATCCCAAGACTCCAGGATCACACCCTGAGCCAAAGGGAGATGCTCAACTGCTGAGCCACACAGGTGTCCCAATATTGTAAAATTATTGTCACATGAAATGTTATCAGATTATCTAGCCAGAAAAAAGGAAAAAGTATTATAAATATATTTCAGGAAGCTAATTCATACAAAATACTGTCATTTTATGATTTTTGTTTGGGAGCTTTGTCATTCTTTTTATTTGAAATTTAAAGTTTGGGGGATCCCTGGGTGGCTTAGCGGTTTAGTGTGTGCCTTTGGCCCAGGGCGTGATCCTGGAGTCCCGGGATCGAGTCCCACATCGGGCTTCTGCATGGAGCCTGCTTCTCCCTCTGCCTGTGTCTCTGCCTCTCTCTCTCTCTCTCTGTCTCTCATGAATAAATAAAATATTTAAAAAAAAAGAAATTTAAAGTTTGCTGCAAGTTTTGCTCTTTTGTTAATTTTGTCATTTTGTATGATTTATTTTTTAAAAAAGTAGGCTCCATGCCCAGAGTGGAACCCAATTCAGGGCTTGAACTCACGACCCTGAAATCATGACCTGAGCTGAGATCAAGAGTCGGATGCTTAACCAACTGAGCCAGCCAGATGCCCCTATTTTGTCTGATTTTTCAGAGAGCTCCCTCCCACCAAATTCTGCAAAGCTTCAGGCCTCACAAAGCCTGGTCTGTCTTTGGGCCTGAAAAACTGACTGCAAGGGAATTTTGCATCAGCATCTGTTCACTGCATGATTTTCAGAAGTCTCCGGGCAAGTTAAGCCCTCTGGAAGTTTGTATCATAAGTGAACCCAGTAATCTCTAGATTTACAGCTATCGTGCACCAACAGGATTTTCATGAGGCAGTGAAAACAACTCTAAATTTGCTTGTGCTTCTTGTGCTTCCTACACAGCAGTTCGAATGGCATCTTGGGCGGAACAGAAATTTGCTGTTCCAGATGGTCCCGTGCACCACAGACTGTTTGGCATCCCTGGCCCCCACCCACTAGATGCCAGCAACAGGCTCTAGTCTTTGACGATTAGAAGCATCCTCAAACATCTCCACATTTCCCCTAGGCTTGTTGTCAGGGGACAAGTACTGTTCCCATTGAGAACCACTGCTGCAGCAGATGGCCCTGAGACATTCTCTGCAAATCCCATTTTATCAGATTACAGTTAAATTAGAATTTAATGCGAGGGCAAAGCTGCTTGCTTTGTGCCTCACTCGCGGGGCAGACCCTCCTCAGCTTTTGCAGATCAGCCCCTTTCCCCCACAGCTTAGCCTGGGAAACATCTTGATAAAGCTCTCCATGAGATGCTGACACCTACTGAAACACTGGTTCTCAAATGAGCATGATTTTGCTCCCCACCCCCCTTGGGGGTATTTGGCAATGTCTGGAGATATTTTTGGTTGCAACAACAAGGGAGTGTGTGCTGCTAGCATCTAGTAAGTGGAGGCCAGGGCTGCTGCTGAGCATCGTACAATGCACAAGACAGCTCCCATGGCAAAGGATGATCCAGCCTATAATATCACTCATGTCAAGGCTCAGAAACCCTGATCTAGACATTATACAGATCCTTGAAATAGTCTATGTAAGACTCACTTTTTTAAAAAAATCAAAATCTCTTTTGATGTAGTTGAGACTTTGTGTCCACCAAGTCCTAAGGTTTTCGACGAGGCTGACTTGCTTGGGAACCATAAGCGGTGTGCATGGGGGCAGTCCGGTCACCCCCGAATCATTGGGAATCCTCTGGCTTTGTTCCCCATCCCTTTTCCACATCTGTCAGGCTGTCCCCAGCCCTTCTTAGATCTGGCGGGGTTTACCTGAGCCCCCGGGGAGTCCTGGCCTCCCCTGGCCTCTCTCGGCGATGGTGATACAGCCCGTCTATAAACAGCCCGTTTTCTTCTTGGGTACACAGGAATCACCTTTCGCAGCCTCTCTTGCCATTCGCTTGAGGGCCATGTGACAAAGCGCTGGCCCATGAAATGTGGGAGGAAATGACGCATGCCCTCTTCCTGGCTGGCCTGACGCTGGGGTAGCAGAAAGGGCATCCAGAAGGGCCCTGTTGAGGGAAGCCAACAGGAACCATATGCTGGCTAGTGAGCCCACCAGCAGAGGGGGGCAAGGGGCAGAGCGACCTCAGGGCTGAGGGCTGCAAGCTGAACCTGAGGCTGGAGGCTGTACAGAGTCACAGCGGGACTTGAGGAGGACACACAGCACGTGTAAGAGCCAGGAGGGAGGCAACGGGGCCCTGAGTAGCGGAGCGCCACAGCTCTGGGAGGTGCCAACTGGATACGCCAGCAGCAGAGACAGCAGGGTGAACGGGGGCAAATGGACAGGGACATCATTGCTACTGAGGCGTGCAAGGGCCCAAAGCATGTCGTGGGGGCACAGCAGGTCTCTGACTTCTGCCCACACCCCTGTCCCTTGAGGATGCTGGCTAGAGCTCAGAGAGGGACTTTTCTCAGATATTCCCCTAAGTTTTTATTTTTAAGCTTGCTTCACATTAAGAAAAGTTGAAAAAGTGATATAGTCATCCCCTGTAAACTCTTCACCAAGACTCACCTAACATTTCTCCATCTAAGATTTCTAACATTAAGCATCATTCTCTCTCTCTCTCTTGCGACTCTGTTCCCTTCTCCTCTCTCTCCCTCCCTCCCTCCTTTTGCTAAAACCTTTGCAAGTTAAGCAGCATAATGTGTGTTATAATCCACTCCTCTCGTTAATCTTTGTGATGGTTAATTTTATGTGTCAACTTGACTGGGCGAAGGGATGTCCAGACAGCTGGTAAAACATTATTTCTGGGTGTGTTTGTGAAGGTGTTTCTGGAAGGGATTAGCATTTGAATCAGTAGATTGAATGAAGAAGAGCTGTCCTCACTACTGTGGCTGGGTATCATCTAATCCCCTGAGGACCTGAAGAGAACAAAAAGGCTGAAGAAGGGTATTTGCTGTCTCTGTTTAAGGTGAGACATCCATATTCTCCTGCCCTCAGACATTAGTGCTCCTGGTTCTGGCCTTTTAGACTCAGACCAGTACTTACTCCACTGGGCCTCCCTGGTTCTCAGCCTTCACACTAGAACTGACCTACACCAGCTTTCCTGGGTCTCCAGCTTGGAGACATAGGTATGGGGTTTCTTGATCTTCATAACTGTGTGAGCCAATTCCTATAATAAATTTTCTCTCTCTCTCTCTTTCATCTATCTATCTATCTATCTATCTATCTATCTATCTATCTATCTATCCATCCATCCTGTTAGTTCTGTTTCTCTGGAGAACCCTGCCTAATATGCATTTTGGTACCAAGAGTAGTTCTAGGAGAACAGAATTTTAAGGGTGAATTTTCTGAGATGGTTCTGGGTTTCTGGAATTGGCTCTTTAACCTGATTAGATTTCAAGATGCTAATGACTCTGTTTCCAGCAGTAAAAAGAGAGAGGGTATAATTCTGTTACGTAGTGCCAACCCCCCTCCACAGTGGCTATGGCAGTTTTCGCTTTCACCAGCAGTGTGGGAGAGTGCCTGTTTTCCCACAGCCTTGCCAGCAAAGGGTTTCGTCAAGTCTGTGGGTTTTTGCCCAACGGATGGATGAGAAATGTAGCCTCAGTATAGTTTTAACTTATTATGAGTGAAGTTGAGCATATTTTCTTATATTTAAGAATCCTTTGGGGGCACCTGTATGGCTCAGTCAGTTATGCTCTGACTCTTGATTTGGGCTCAGGTCACAATCTCAGGGTTGAGACTGAGCCCTGCATCGGGCTCCCCGTTGGATGTGGAGCCTGTTTATGATTCTTCCTCTCGCTCTTCCCTCCCCCCCCATCAAGAAAGAATCATTTTTCATCTTTTTCTCCAGACTATTTATATTTGGCCATTTTAAAATTTTGCTTTTGGTCTTTTTCTTCTTGATTCTTAAGAGCTCTTTCTATATGTAAGGGAGATTAGCCCAGAAAGGGGCCTTTTTAAACTACAAGAGAAGTTTTAAAACTGGGAGACATGAAGACATGATTGATTGAAAAGTTGAATTTGCTCTGCCAGTAAGCAGGAGGGAACACGAAGACGATTAGGTCACACACAGAAAAATAAGTAAGATAGTTTTCTCTTTTCTTTTTTTTCACATAGAAGTCTAGTGTGAACAGAGCTGTGATGCGCTACATATGGCTAACACTCCAGAAGAATTTCAAATCAAATGGGCTTTCCCCCTGGACTTCCTTAAAGTGAGACCAGCTGCCAATGCATGTAGCCAATTTGCCAACCAGCTCCTTTTTAAAGAACAAGATGATGCTGTGATCTCAAAAAGAAAACCCTTAAAGAAGAAGACATAGTTCTGGTTTTTAAATACTGTAACTGGTGGCATGATTAGAGGATAGCTATTTTAGTATCCACGAAGCCAGGTGTTTCCTAACTAACAGTATCACACTCTTGGCCCTAATTTGAATTTGAGGGCGAATGTTTAAAGTAGAAAACAGCAATAGAAAACTGTGGAACTCAAATTATTGTCTCCAGATAAACATCTCGTTGTCACGATAACTTGAGTATGTTCTGAGTTCGGAGTTTGAACGTGGTCATACGGTGACTGCATGGCGTTCACTTTGAGGAGAAACGTAAAGGAGGGGAAAAGCAAGCAGGTGCCCAAAGGGAACACGTCTCGATGCTTCCCTCGAATCTGCCATGGCTGAGATGTTCTCCGAGAAGAGAGGCCTGAAGCTAGACAGGTCCTGGAGAGATTGTTTCAAATCCCACTCTCAGGCTTAGAGAGAGAGAGATGGCAACAGCCCAGGCCAGGGCCACAGGTGCCCGCCGAGGCACAGTGGCACCGAGTGACCCTCGCAGGGATGCTCCACAGGGTGTCCCAGCTGCCCTTTCCCAGAGGAAAGGTAAGTGGACAATCCAGACCGAGTGACAGTAGTGGTTTCCATGGAGTCATAGATAAAATCTGATCAGAGTGAGGTCAAAAAAGAGGATGGCAATTTGAGGTGCAAAAGGGAGTAAATATGTTAGGGCCATCTGAGGCATCGGATGCGGAATTCGGGGATGTCTGTGTGTTTTGAAGTTTTGGAGCTTTTATGGACCATGTGTTTGTAAGCTGGGGCAGCTTTTCTAGTACAGACAGGGAAATTGAGGAGCGGGTGGCTGGCCCAGGGGTTGAGGAGGCAAGTGGGTGGGTGGGACAGGTGGTCCGAAAGGCCCTGTGCATGGTTTAATGCTCCGTCGTTGCCCTCGGGAGATTCTTGGTAATGTTACTTCTGCAGATAAAGTCCAGGGGAACTCGGGAGCAGGTGCCAGGGGCTCACACACAGTCCTGCCTTCTCCACCTCCCCAGGACAGGTTCTTTGCCACCTGCTCCCCAGCCGCTGGTGCCCCAGGACCCACCTGGCCTCCCCTGGCCCCGACCCCCCGCCCTGGACCTCTACCCAGAGAGCAGCCGGGTGGCAGTAGGGGGAGAAGGGGAGGAGAGGCCTGATTTGTGCTGTCAGCATCCACACCCAGAGGGGCTCTGTGAGCTCAGGTGTGCACACCCCGGGGAGGTTCGGGGGGGCTGTGGTGGTAGCCACCTTGGCCCAGGGTTGGCATTGCCATGGCCCATGCAGGGCCTAGCAGAGGCTGTACCCTGGTGGAGACAAGCCTCTTATGCACCCTGAATCCAGGTACCTAGTGTGCTCTGGTGCACAGGTTCAAAGATCCCGGAGGGTCATCCATCTGCTGTGGACTGGGGAGACACCCCTGTGAGAGGTGGGACTCGACTTGGTCATAGCTCAGCCCAGTGTGGGTGCGGCGGCTTGGCGAGGTGGCTGGTGGGAGGGGGAACCAGCAGCCGGCAGGCCTCAGCGTGTGCAGGAAAATGTATGCTAATAACTTAAACCTTTCATTTTTCCTTATCTAGCCTGACATTAAATAGCAAATAAAAGCCCCATGACAAGTCAAGAGACAGACTGAGAAAGAAAGGAAAAAGCTTTATATTTGAGTACCATTTCCTCGGCTCTTTAAACAAGGTGCCCCACATTTTTATTTTGCACCAGGCCCTGCAAATTATGAATTGAATACGTACTCTAGGCCAGGCACTGCGCTAGGTGTTTTTTTTTTTTTTTTTAAGATTTCATTTATTTATTCGAGAGAGAGAGAGAGAGAGAGAGAGAGACCCAGGCAGAGGGAGAAGCAGGCTCCATGCAGGGAGCCCGACGTGGGACTCGATCCTGGTTCTCCAGGATCACGCCCTGGGCCGATGGCAGGTGCCAAACCACTGAGCCACCCAGGGATCCCCTAGGTGTTTTTACATAAATGATCTCATCTGACTTTCCTGGTAATTCTGCCCTAATGGCACTGTTCTTAGTGCCAGGGAAGGGCATCCTTGAGCAAGCACGGTGGTTCAGGAGGGATGGGAACTCGGGTCTGTTCTTTTCCTGGGAAGCACTCTGAAATTCTCCAGCCAGCAGAAATGACGCAGTGTCTTGAGATAAGCCTTTATTTTTTTGTAAAGACTTTATCTTAATATCAGTAGTGCCTATCATCTTTAGTAGCTACCTACTAATCTCTAAATAATTTTATTTTTAATTCTTTCCTTAAAAAACATATAAGGGCTCAGAGTTTTTGAGAAGTGAGGGGGCTTTGCAGGTGGCCAGTACTGCAAGATCCGGAATGGTAGGTGTTTCTGGTTGGAGAGAAGATGGACAAGATGGCTTTATTTGCCCTCCCTTCCCTCCAGTGGGATGCTGGTAAATGGTAAACACCAGTTCTTAGTCAAAATTAAAAGCCTCATTTGTAATTTGCCAGTCTTCCTGGTGTAAGTCCTCCCACCACGGCTGATTTCAGGCTCCCAGTGTGATGAGTTGGGGAGAGGTGCATGGCAGCCCAGCATTATATGGCATTTCCATTAGATATAAAGATGTAAGACGCAAAAATCCCTCAAGATCATAGATAATATAAAATACAATACAAAAATTGGCAAATTATTTTGTTTTTAATATAATTTGTGTAATTGTGTGTTTATTTAATTTCATTCTTTATTTTCATTTTTCAAGTTTTTATTTAAATTCTGGTTGGGGGGGCGCTTGGTTAAGTGTCTAACTCTTGATTTTGGCTCAGGTCATGATCTCAGGGTTGCGAGATCGACCTGCGTGTCGGGCTCTACGCTGGGTCTGGAGCCTGCTTAAGATTCTCTCTCTCTCCCTCTGCCCTCCCCTCTTTTCTCTCCCCAACTCTAAAAAAACATAATAAAAATAAATTCTATTTAGTTAACATATAGTATAATATTGGTTTCAGGAGTAGAATTTAGTGGTTAATCACTTTCATGTAACACCCAGTGCTCATCACAAGAACCCTCCTTAATATATTTAATTAATTCTTAATATATTTAATTAATAACAGCCATATCTAAATCAACCAGTTCACACAATCCCTGAAAATTTAACAAGCAGCTCTCGTGAGCCAGCGTGGGCTGGTATAAGCAGTGCGGGCTGATACCAAGTGGTGTGAAGCAGTAGGGGCCAGCTCTAGCTCACCATTGCTTCTGAGGAGCTGAGTAGGGTGAAGGGTGGGAGGTGTTTTCATGTGAGTTTCTGCGGTGTAGGTGCCCAAGGAGGTAAGGTGTGGGGATCCCCATTTCAGAGCTTTAGCTAGGCCTGTCTCATGTATACCCATTGCACCCATTTTCCTTTCCAGTTGATCTGGAGAGCCTGCTGGATCTTTCCTGCTCATTTCTCCAGCTTTTGCCCAGCTGCCCTGCCCCAGGCCAGAGAGAACCAGTTCTTCCCTGCCTATAGCTGGAGTGGCTTCAGAAGAGCCCTGAGCCTGATCCCAGGGCTGAGGAAGGCGTCCTGTCCCTTGAGCCAAATTTCCCTTCTTGTTATGCTCATCTCAGGGCAGAGACAGAACCCCAGAGTGGGAAGGGCTGCTGGGTCCCTGCCCATTTTACAGATCTGGAAATGGAGTCCCAGAGAATGCAAGGGGCTTGCCCTCAGTCCGCTAGATACCCGTGGACCTCCAGGGGGGTCTTGGACATGCTGAATGTCTTTTCCCCCACCCCGTGGTCAAGACAGCTTTTAAGTGTCGATTGTAGAGCAGGCAGCATGCCAGGTGCTGGAGACTCGCCAGCGGCAAGGCTGCCGTGGAGCCTGTGCAGGAGGCAAGGGGCAGGGGTCCACTTTGGGGCATGTTAATAGGAGGCTGGATCTAAGCAGCCTTAGGTCTGCATCTCAGCTCTGCCATTTACTAGCTGCATGACCAGTCACTGCAGTTCTCAGAGCCTCTGTCCTTGTTTCCTATGTGGAGAAAATTGTGCTTTTCTGGAGGGATTGTTGTAAGACTCTGACAGGGGGATGTATGTGCCTGGCCCGAGGTCAGAGTTTACTGCATGTTGAGAGAAGAGAGGCGCCCACGGGAACGTTTGGTTGTTGTTACAGTTTGCCCGGCACCCTGGGCCACCCTGGACTGCCCGGAAGGGAGGTGCTGGAACCCACTTGCCTTGCTATGCCTGCAAGGGACTGATAGCTCCTGCTCCCAGCTTCCCCTGGGCCTAAGGTGGTCCATCCTCCTCTGCCTAACTCTGGGCCCCATCACCTTAGTACTGGAGCAGGGTCTGGCACAGGCCACATTCCTGAGGGCCCTGCCCATTCGCCTTGACCACACAGTGCCAGCTGGGGGTGTTCAGACACATACTTCCCTAGAGACAGGCAGCCTGGTTGGGGCAGCATGCCCTTTGTCCTTCACCCCCTGCTATGGCCCGAGAGGCCCAGCCCTGTCCAACTGGGAAAGTCAGCGGCCCCAGTGCTGCGCACAAACACTGCGGTACTCTTCCTGTCCTGGTGCCAGGCCTGGGAATCCCAGGGAAGATGAACAATCCAGCACATACTGTGCCAGGCACTGTGGCCAGGATGCACGAAGCCCAGCTTTCTGGAAAAGCACATCCAGTTCTATGCACACGGGAGACCTTCCTGCGTGCCACCTTTGGCCCGGCCTTCATGACCCAGAGCACAGGCATATAAGCACAGGCGTATCCAGACACATCTCAGCAGCTCCCCACTGTCCTCTGAGTCTGATGGGGGGTGGGCAGTCTCCTAGAAGAGGGAGGTGAGCCTGGAGAGAGTCTCTGAACAGAGGGAAGGTGACAGGGCATCAAAAGGATTTCCTTTTCCAGATACCCAGGGTACTGGGCAGTACCCAAAGTCCACCACGTGTCTATCCCTTGCTGCCAAGAGCCTAGACATGAATCAGGAGCTGTTTCCTGTCCAGGTCCACATTTAGGGACTGCCAACAGGGAAGCCCCTTTGGACTCCAAAACATGGTTTTCCCTGGGTTGCTACTGGCATAAGATGCCAGAGTCCAAGTCTCCAGCTGCCAGCAAGCTGAGCTACTGCAGTGATGGCAGGCACCCACCTCGGAGCAGTCCCAGAACACCAAGGCCTCTGAAGGTAGGCTGAGAGAGGGTGAGAGCATAGACCCAGGCTACGTATCCCTCACCAACAGCTCAAAGTTACTCTTAGATCTGCCCCCCGCCTCCCCGCCAGTACCCTGTGCCTACAAGGACTCCTTCCATTTTGACATCTGGGTACTGAGCCCAGTGGAGGAATCACACCACCCTTCCCTCAGCCCCTTCTACCTTCACTCCTGACAAATCTAGGCCCCTCTTCTTTTACTCTGTTTCTACTCAGTTCCCTGCCACCTCAAAATGTATGCTGAGCATCAGAAGCAACTTGCTCCTTCTTATTAAGAGGGTCACAGCACAGTAAGAAGAGGGCCAGACCCTGTAGAAGCTTCTGAGCCCCAAACCCTACCTGGCTCAATGGGGCTCCAGCTTGGAGCTGACCTTAGTAGGTGTTCCCGACAGTCACCCTTGAGCCCATGCTGCCATGGAGGGCCTGCCTTTTAACGTGATGGAGATATGCTAACCACCACAGAGGGCCCAGGTGGAAAGAGAAATACCACAGGGGAGGAGGCTGTTGGCCAATGTGTATCATCCAGTTAAAAAAAAAAGTGCGGCCAGAAGTAGCTGAAGGTGTATTCCCTGGAGAAGTAGCAAGTGTATGGGGATAAGGTGTTCAAGAGAACCCACTAGGAAATGAAAAGCTGCCACCGTGGAGGCAAGAAGAGGAGGGAGGAGACACTGGATGGTGGGGTATAGCTGGACCCGCCTCCACAGGAAAAAGCAGTGAGGCAAGGAGGGAGGGCAAGTGGGTGCAGCCCAACCCAGGGACAGGAGGACCCCTGTTTGTGTGATGGCATTTTCCCTCTTGAGACCATTTCTTTTGGGGAAGATGGGGCTTCAGGAAAGTCAGCCAGCCCAAGAAGTCTCCTTGGTGACTGAGTCTCCCAAGAAGAAGGAGAAAGTAGCCAGAACAAGAAGAAGTGACCAGTGTAGGGGGAACAGAGCCATGGCATTTCCCCCAGACCTAAGCTACAGAGACACCCCTGCCAATCTGGAAATCTGGACAGTAAGATCCTCTGATTCCTCCAAATGAGAGGCTGGAGCCAGAGTGTCAACTGCCATCAGCACGTGGTCTTCAAAAAAGGGTGACTCAGAAGCCCTGAGGCTGGTTTTGTCAGACCCCAAGCAGGAAAGAGGCTCCAGGAGAAACCAGATATCCCCGAACCAGACAGTGGTCCCAGGGAGAAGTCTGGGAGCCATACTGGAGTGCTGACCACATGGAAAGAGTAAGACAGGCCGGCAGATGTGCCCTTGGAGTCCTTCAGTGTCCTTCGTGGGTTGTCCTAAGGCATGCATGTAGGGCTGAGAGCAAAGGAACTCCTGCTCTCACAGTCACAGTGTGGCTGTGGTTACCAAGCAGTGTCTCAAGATCCTAGATGGAAGTGGCTCCCTGCTGGCTGCATAGCCATGGTTTCCTGGGTTGCTCCCTGCTTCTCTGAAAGACAATGCCTGTTCTCCAAAGTATCTCCTCAGATTACCTCATTGAGGGGCCCACTCAGCATAGGACTCTCTCTGTGGGTGAAGGTGGCCCAAGGACTAAGGCATCCTTACTCGGATCAGGGCTGAGGGCCAGTTTCATGGACATATGACCTGTGCAGTCACTCAGGACCATGACATCAGAAGGGCATCTTACTTACTTTAATGCTCTGCTGTTGGTGTCTTGGGATTCTTAATAATTTTTGAATAAGGGATGCTACATTTTCATTCTGTACTAGGCTCCCAAATTATGTAGCTGGTCCTCTAAGTGGGGATCAGAACCAGTGCACAAGTATGGGTCAGCCTTAGCTAAGAGCTGATAATTCATTTGTAGTAGAGGAGGGGAAGGCACGGTCACAGGTAGGATGTGGTGGTGGGAACCTGAGGGACTATACCCTGACTGCTAATATGTTTCCAGTGGAGTGAGAAACAGGGCCATCAGGTGAGAGTGAGGAAGAGGGAGAAGTGTTTGTGGTTTGAAGGAACAAGATAAGGAGTCTATGAGTGTGGACTGGTTGTGTCCTTCCCAACATCTGGGATGATTCATGGGCCCCCTTGTGGGGCACTGTGTTTAGAGGGTCTGAGAGGGTCAACTGGCTAAAAGGACTTCCATTCCACCCAATAAACAGGATGCTGGAGCCAGCCTTGACCACAGTTGTCCAGTTTGGGGGATGAGCTTCAAAAACAGGCCCATCCAACTGAGGTGGGAGCTAATAGAGCTGTCCTAACAGCCCCCACCAGCCCCTGAATGGGAAAACCACAATGGTCTGAACTGCACAAAGAGAAATCACTGAAACTGCTCTCATGAAGGATGAGACCTTCTATGTTGCCAGATCCCATGGTTAGTTCTTAGGCCTCATCCTACTTGACTCATCGGCAACAGTGACAGTGTTGATCACCATCTCTTTGTTAACTCTTCACTTGGTCTCTGAGACGCCGCCATGTCTTGGTTGGCCTCTTCCTTACTGGCTTCTCCTTCCTACCCACCTGTCCTGTACTTCCTTATCTTCCCAACCTCTAAGCTTTGGAGTACCCCAGACTTGGCCTTCATGTTTCTTCTCATTCCCTCTTACTCCCTAGGTGATGTTATCCAAGTCCATGGCCTAAACCACCACCTGCATACTAATGCCCCTCAAATTTGTATCTCTAGCTCAGGCCTCTCTTCTAAACTCCATACTCAGATATCCACCTGCCTGCCTACTGGACGTCTTGATTAAGAGGTCTAATACACATCTCCACTTAACATATCTAAAACAGAGCTGCTGATATCTCTCACAAACCTTCTGCCCTGCAGACTTCTTCCTCTCAGTGAACACCAAAAGCTCTGCTACCACTGCCTCCCAGAAAGGTAGATCCTTCTACCACCACCTACCCCTAAATTGACTCCCCATGGAGCTTACTCACTTCCACTTTAAATTCTGATTGGCCTAGCCTAGGTCATGGGCCTGCTCCCCAGCCACAGGGAGGCTGGGAGAAGATTTCTGACTTTGACCTTGAGAAGGGAAATTCCCCAAACATAGGAAGAGTTTTCAAAGACACTGAGTAGCAGGACACCTGGGTGGCTCAGTTGATTAAGCATCCAACTCTTGATTTCGACTCAGGTCCTGATCACAGGGTCATGAGATCGAGCCCTGTGTCAGGCACCACACTCAGCAAGGAGTCTGCTGGAGATTCTCTCCCTCTTCCTCTGCCTTTCTTCTGCTAAAATAAAGAAACATTTTTTTTTTTTAAAAAAAGATGCTGAGTAGCCACAACTTAAAATTTCCTCATATTTTGTATGGAGATCTGAGTACTAACTCCCTAGAGTTTTCTGATGTTCACCTAATATTTTATATCTGAAGCAACTCCATCCAGACCACTAGCTTTTTTATTTTTTTTTTTTACCTCTAGCAGTTTGCTTTAATCAAGTCTGTCCAATAATTCAAGCTTTTGTAGTCTTTTTATATATCAGTTTAGGTCACATCTAATTAGGTTACAGAGTTCTAATAATAGCTATAAGCGTAAACAGGTTTGAGAACAAATTTACCTTACTCTTGGCTAAATATACAACTCAACCAGTGGCAACAGAACTGTGGCATTTTACAGAGTAGCCTTCTAGCCCTGAGCAGTTTCAGGCCATGGGCATCAGTATTGCTTCCGGTGGCGAGTATTGGTTAATAAGACGAGTCAAATAAGCAGAGATGGGTTAAGAGAACTTCTGTGACTTACTTATTAGTTAAATGAGAGTGATGACTTTACATTTAGTGTCTACCAGGATTCCCTTTTGACGTTAAACACATTGGGCTCTTATGTGTCTCCCACCCCCACACTCAGGGAAAGGCTGGTTCTTTTCTCTACCAGAGCCCTTTGTTGACACATCAGTCCATTGCCCTCTGGAGAAATAATTTGCACCTTCAGCCCAATTCTGAAATGATCTGACTGCAGGAGGAATAAATTTGATAGATAGAATAAAATATTATATATATATAAAATATTATATATCAACTAACTGGACACTTTTGAGAGTGAGTAAAGGGAGCACTATTAAAAACTAGGATGAGACCGTAAGTGTAAAAAATGAGATGTTTTGTCTTGGTAAAGTGAAACATCTGACAACCCTGATACATAGATGCTCATGCAAAGGTAATCTCCAAAGTTCACAGAAAGGCTTGTAGGGATTGTCAGCATGGTGAATTTTGCTTATTATATGTCATACGGGTGATGCGGTGATTTTAGGGATTGAGATAAACCATTTTGGCCGTGGTACAGTAGCATTCCAGAAAGGTAGACTGCCTGGGATAGACACACAGGGATAATATGATCCTATCTGGTAAGATTCTGTTCCATATCTGGAAAACGAACATCTGGTTCTGGTTCCAAACCACTGAATTCTGCTATGTACTTAGACTGTGCCAGCCTGGAGACTTGGATGGTGATGGATACCACCTTATTTATGCTTAAAAAATGCCATACCCTGCAATTGCATTGTGTATTGTATAATTCCAAGATTGATGAGGTATACCTGGACCAATGCTTTGAGTCTTCCCAGCCCAGGTGCCAGACTCTGGGTGAATGAATGAGCTTTCAGATGATTTCAACCCCAGCCATCTGCATTCATCTGAGAGATCCTGGGCCAAAACCTGCCCGACCAAGCCAATTTCAAGTTCCTGACCCATAAAAGCTGTGAGAGATAATAAATTATTGTTACTGTTTGAAGCTACTAAGTTTATGGGTGATTTGGTAGGCATTAATGAATAACTAGAACAGGTACTTATATGCTATCTCAACAGAGTGTCCAATAGTCAATGGATTTTATGAGTTGGAGCTTCAAGGGAGGGCTCAATGCTGAAGACAACAATTTTGGGGGAGAACCTGAACATCTATGGTGATTAAAAGAGGCTGAATATGAAACCAGAGGCCAGTGCATCCATGAAAAAGATCAAGGAGGGACAGTCAGAGAGTTAAGCCTTGGTTTTCCAAACTCCACTTTCTCATGACTTTCCTTTATCTCAGTGGCCATTGCTTCTCAGTGTCTTTGCTGCTTTCTCCTCATTTGTCTGGCCTCTAAACTTTGGAGTTCTAGGCCTCAGACCAGGCTGCTTCTCTATTATACATATTACCTAGGGAATCTTACCCAAACTCATGACTAAAAATTATCCATGTCCTGATGTCTCCTCCCTTTGATTCTCCAGATCTAACCTCTCTTCTTAACTCCAGACATATGTATCCAGCTGCCTGCTGTACATCTCCACTTGGAAATCTATTAGGAATCTCAAACTCAACATATCTAAAGCCAAACTCTCAATTTTCCCCTGAACATGCGCCTCTTTCAGTCTTCCCCATTTCAGTAAATAATGAATCCATCATTCAAATGGCCCAGGAAAAATTTGGAGTCATGTTTGGATCCCTCCATTTATTTCACATATTTGATCCATCAGCAAATCCTTTTGGTTCTACCTTCAAAATACACCCAGAAACCGTCCACTTATCATTTTTACCACTTCCTCTGTACTCCCAAGTCACCATCAATTCCCATCTGGTAGATGAAGGCGATGAAGAGAGATAGTAGAACAGCCAGAAAATAATAACTCAAAACAGGAGAGTTAAAATTTTTTAATTAAACTTTTTATTTAAGAAAATTGTAGATTCTCATGCAGTTAAGAAATAATATAGAGAGGTTTGAGGTTTCTCCCAGTGGTAACATCTTGCAAAACTATAGTACAACATTACAACAAAGATACTGACATTGATACGGTAGAGATACAGAACATTGCCATCACCACAAGAATCCCTCTTTTGCCCTTTTGTAACCACACCTACTTTTCTTCCACCCCTCTACCCCATCCGTAACCACTGGCAACCATCACTTTGTTCATCTCTAGAATTTTTGGTCATTTCAAAAATGTTACATAAATGTTATCATACAGTTTATAATCTTTTGGGATTGGCTTTTTTCCCACTCAGCATAATTCCCTGTAGATTCATCTGAGATGAATGTGTCTCAATAGTTTATTCCTTTTATTACTGAGTAGTACGATAGCTTGTGTAACCACTCACCTGTGGTAGGACATCTGAGTTGTTTCCAGTTTGGGGCTATTCTGAATAAAGCAGATATGGACATTCATGTACAGGTTTTTGCATGAACATAAGCTTTCATTTTTCTGGGATAAATGCCCAGCAGTATAATCATTGAATCATATGATACTTGGATGTTTCATCTTTTTAAATAATTGCCAAACTATTTTCCAGAGAGGCTATGCTATTTTACATTCACAGCAATAGTTTGAGTTAACCAGGTTCTCTGCATCCTTGCCATCATTTGGTGCTGTCACTGTTTTTAATTTTAGCCATTCTGATAGAGGCAATGATATCTCATTGTGGTTTTAATTTGCATTTCCTAATGGTTCATGATCTTGAACACTTTTTCTTATGCTTACTTACCATCTGTATATCCTCTTCTGTGAAATGTCTGTTCATGTCTTTTGCCCTTTTTAATTGGATTGTTTGTATTTTACTTGGTTTTGAGAGTATTTATTTATTTTAAATATTTTATTTATTTATTCATGAGAGACACACAGAGAGAGGCAGGCAGAGACACAGGCAGAGGGAGAAGCAGGCTCCATACAGGGAGCCCGATGTGGGACTCGATCCCGGGTCCCCAGGATCATGCCCTGGGCCGAAGGCAGAGACTCAATCGCTGAGCCACCCAGGCATCCCTGTTTTGAGAGTTTTTTAAAAATATATTCTAGATGCTGTCTTTTGTTGAATATATGTTCTGCAAATATTTTTCCCAGTCTGTAGCTTGCCTCTGCATCCTTTCACAGTGCAAAAGTTCATAATTTTGACAAAGTCCAATTTATCAGTTTTTTTTCTTTCAGAGAGAAAGAGAGAGAGCATCAAGGTGCGGGGGAGGGAGAGAGATAATCCCAGGCAAGCTCCATGCCCAGTGCAGAGCCTGATGTGGGACTTGATCCCACGACCCCAAGATCATGACCTGCCCCGAAATCAAGAGCTGGACCCTTAACCACTGAGCCACCCGGGTGCCCCTGTCCTTCTTTTGAGCTGTTTTTACACCATTTTTTTCATAGGACCAGCTTTTTGTTTCATTAATTTTCTCTATTGTTTTTATGTTGTCAGTTTCATTGATTTGTTGTTGTTCTTACCTTCCTTCTTGCTTTGGGTTTATTTTGCTCCTTTTCTAGGTTCTTGAGGTGGGTACTGATACTACCGATTTGAGACTTTTCATCTTTTCTAATGTAAACATTTCATGCTATAAATTTCCCTCCCAGCTTTAGCTGAGCCTCATATATTTTGATATGTATATTTTCATTTTTATTCAGTCTGTTGTATTTTAAAATTTTTCCCTTGATACTTTCTCTTTAATACAGATTATTTAGAAGTGTGTTTAATTTCTAACTGTTTGGAGATTTTCCTGTTATCTTATAGTTATTGATTTCTAGTTTGAATCCATTATGGTTGGAGAACATACTTTGTGTTATTTCAATTCTTTTAAATAAGTTGAGTTTTTTTTTAATGGCCAGGATATGGTCTATCTTCATATATTATCCATGGCCACTAGAAAATAATATGTAAAAAAAAATAATAATAATATGTATTTTTCCACTATTGGACAGAGTATTTTTTAAAGATTTTTTTAAAAGATTTTATTCATTTATTCATGAGACACACACACACACACACAGAGAGAGAGCGAGAGAGAGGCAGAGACACAGGGAGAAGCAGGCTCCATGCAGGAGGCCTGACATGGGACTCGATCCTGGGTCTCCAGGATCACGCCCTGGACTGAAGGTGGCACTAAACCTCTGAGCCACCCGGACTGCCCCTGGACAGAGTATTATATAAGTATCTATTAGATCCTGATGGTTGGTAGTGGTGATAGGTTCTTTGACATCCTTCCTGATCTCTTGTTTAGATGTTCTATCAATTGCTGAGCGAGGGGTACTGTAGCTTCTAAATATGATGGTAGATTTGTCTATTTCTCCTTTCAGTAATACAATTTTATTGCTTCACAGATTTGTCAGCTCTGTCATTTGATGCATACACACTTAAAATTGCTATGTTTGCCTGGTGGATTGATTCTTTTATTGTTCTGTTATGTCCTCCTCTGTGTCTGGTAATTTTATTTATGTCTCACTTTATCTAATATTAATGTATCCACTTCTGTTCTCTTTTGACTATTTACATGATATATCTTTTTCCATCTTTTACTTTCAACCTACTTACGTCATTATATTTAAAGTTCGTTATGGTTGTGTCATGTTTTTTAATCCATTATGCCATGTCTTTTAATTGGTATGTTTAGACCAATTACATTTAACATCATTATTGACCTGTTAGGGCTTAAGTCTCCATTGCATGATTTGGTTTTCTATTTGTTCTTTGTGTTTATCATGTCTGTTTTGTTTTTCCTACCTTCCTGTGGGTTACTTGAACATTTTTCAGAATTCGATTTTGGGGTATCTATAGTATCTTCAGGCATATCCCTGTATAGCCTTTTAGTAGTTGCTCTAGGCATCACATTATGTATACATAGCTTATCACAGTCTGCTAGCCATTTTACCAGTTCTTGTGAAGTACAGAAACCTTAGCTCCCTTTGCTGTCCTTTGTTTAGAGTATAATTGTTTTAAATATTTTCTTGGGATCCCTGGGTGGCGCAGCGGTTTAGCACCTGCCTTTGGCTCAGGGTGCGATCCTGGAGACCCGGGATCGAATCCCATGTCGGCCCCGGTGCATGGAGCCTGCTTCTCCCTCTGCCTGTGTCTCTGCCTCTCTCTCTCTCTCTCTCTCTCTCTCTCTCTCTCTGTGACTATCGTAAATAAATTTAAAAAATTAAAAAATATTTTTCTCTGCATACATTTAGAAACACATCAGATAGTGTTATAATTTTTGCCTCCATCATGAAACATAATTTAGAAAACTAAAGAGAAGGAAAACATATTTACCCACATTTTTACTCTTTCCATTGTACTTCCTTCCTACCTGATGTTCTAACTCCATCTATCATCTTTCTGTTAAAAAAAAACTTATTTTAGCCATTTTTTAAGATAGGTCTGCTGGTGACAATTTCCTCTTAGTTTTTCCTCATTTGAAAATGTCTCGATGTCCTCTTTCCTCTTCATTCCTGATGGATATTTTCCCTGGATATAGAATTCTGGATTGACAATTCTTTTTTTCTTTCAGCTCATGAAAAATTTTGTACCATTTTATTTTAGTCTCCATGGTTTCTGATGAGAAAACTGTTGTTATTTGAATTAATTTCCCCCATAGGTAATGTGTGGTCTCTCTTTCACTGCTTTTAAGATCTATCTTCAGCTTTAGCTTTCAGGAGTTTGACTATTATATGACATGGTGTGGATTTCTTTGGTTTTATCCTGTTGAGGCTTGCCCAATTTCTGTAATCTATAGATTTATATAGTCCACATATTTGGAGAGTTTTCAGCTATTGTTTCTTTAAGCACTTTTCCATCCTTTTTCTCCTCTTCATCTGGAACCCAGGGACCTGGATGTTAGATCTTTTGTTATAGTCCCACAGTTCCTTGAGGCTCTGTTCATATTTCTCAGTCTATTTCCCCTCTGTTATTCAGATTTGGTAATCTTTATTACTCTTTCTTCAGGTTCACCAGCTCTGTCCTCTATCCTCCTTTCCATCCTGCTATTGTGTTTTCAATTTTGGTTACTGTATTTTCAGTTCTACAATTTCCATTTGGTTTTTCTTTATATCTTCTCTTTATTTGCTGAGACTTCCTATTATCTTGCTGATTTCCTTGTCTGCTTTTTCATTGTTTCAGTCTTGTTTATAATTGCCCATTGAAGCATTTTTATGATGGCTGCTTTTGTCTTTGTCATATAATTCTAACAGCTCTTCCATCAAGTGTTGGCATCTATTGATTGTCTTTTTAATTCAAATTGAGATTTTCCTGGATCTTTGTACGATGAATGATTTTTTTTATTGAGACCTGGACACTTATGCTATGATACTCTGGCTCTTATATAAACCTTTTGTTTTAGCTGGCTTCCTGACACTGCTCTGACAGAAGTAGGAGTGCCACTTTGTTCCTGCTAGGTGAGCATAGAAGCCTAGGTTCCCCACTGAGCTTCTGTTGTCATCCTAGGGGAGTTTTAATTCCCACAAAGCCTTCACTGACACTTGGGGTGGTTGTCTCATTACTGCTGGATGATGGTGAAAGTCCTGACTCTCCATTAGGACTCCTAGTGGGGAAGAGGAGGGAGAGGTGCCTCATTCTGGGTAGGTGGAGTTGGAGATCCAGGCTTCCCATATGGTCTCTACCAACACTGCAAGGGATGTGTGTTTGTTACCCCTGAGCAGGGATGAAAGACATGGCTCCCTACTCAGCTTCCTCTGAGCACTCTGGTGAGAGGTGAGCCTTGTGACAGCCATACAATGGTGGAAGTCTAGACTACAGTGTTTTCTGTGGTGTTTGGCCAGAGTAAAGTAATTATTTTCTAAAGGTTGTGTCTTCTGAGGCTGTCCCTTTTCTGGTACTTTGGCTGGGGATAGCAGGCTTTTGTTTGGGCTTTTTTTTTTTTGTCTCCACATGTTTGTGTTCCAGATTTTCTGCTTCTTCAGCTCTAATTCTAAACCTTGTTTTTCAGATCCTGAGGTCCCTAGCTAGTCCACCTTCCTTTTTCCACCTTTCAGAGTCTTTTTCTGTTTGTTTTACGTATAATGTCTAGGGTTGTTAGTTGTATTTAGTAGGACAAATGAGGAAAAGTACATCCAGTCCATATTCCTAAAAGTAGAAGTCCCCGAGATGTTTTTTTATATAAAAGTTTTCATATAAAGATGGGGGGAGGACAGGTGAATGTTGATCATCATCATCTTCATGAAATGCAGTAGAATAAACAGCATCTGCCTAAAAGAGCTTGAAGGAATAGAGAGCTTCACGGGAGAGCCAGGTTTCAATTACCACTAGATGGTGAAGGAAGAGACATCTGCAGGGATTGCTTGCCATGGAAGGGGGCATCAGAATTCCAGTGGACACTGTGTAAAGGATTGGGAGGGACAGGAAGAACAAGAGAGGTGAAAAGGAAAGCAAAGAAACCCTTGGCTGAGAATAGAGGAGGGGAAAGATAACCTGTGGGGTTTATATTTGAAAAGTGACACAGGTGTGACGAGCAGGGTTGACTGCTTTAGCAGTCACAGATAAATTTGGTGTTATATCAGAACCTGATAATAGTATACTCTTAGTGGCTGGGAAATGGGGTGCTACAGTGGGGAGCAGGTAGATAAGAGCAGTAATGGCACCTGCAACATTTGGGTTCCATTTTCTCAAAGGCACAGCCAGCCCTGATACAAATAAACCCTAAAATGCAGAGTGTAATTTCCAAAATGTTCTGGAAGACTGATGGACCACTCACTAACTCAATCTCTACCCCTTATTTTCTCATTCTAATAAGGTTCTTAGGCAAACCAGTACAATTCCTTTGCTGCTAGGCATTGTCTGGTATACATTTTTTGGAAGGTTTGAATATTAAGGTTGTCACTTTAAGATAAACTTGTTGCTATTGCAACAATCATAATACCAATAAATTTATTGAGTGCTTATTAGATGCCATGTACTGTTCTAAGTGCTTGACATGTTTTAAGTCATTTAATCCTTACAACCACCCTATAAGATAGATACTAATTATTGTATTAACTCCATTTTATGCATGAGAAAACTGGGGATGTGTCAAAGGAATTAGAAATATGTTCAGAACCTTCACTGAATTAAAAACTGGCAAAGCCACCTTCTCTGTTACCACATTCATTACACAAGAATCACAAAAGAATGATGTTTTCCAGGGCTTTCCTAAATAATTGCTACAATCCAGTTCCTGTATTTATTTCAGTTGCTGGGATAAAAAGTAATGAGTGCTAATCTCATTCATTTCATCTCTGGCAAATCATTTGATTCATTATCCTTATTTTCCCTGCCTTTAAAATTGGGGCAGTCATACCAGGCCACCACCCCTCTAGCCACAGAGAACAAAAGCAGTAAGACTTTATTGCAAAACATTTTCAAAAAAACTGAACTTGTACTAAATTATTATTCTACCCATAGGGAGCTGGGTGGTGGCTAAAGAATGAGAAAAGCAGAAAATAGGAGAGAAGAAGGTTGCTGAGCAAGGTGGAACTCAAGAGAACAAAGGTGCAGGAACTTTGAGATGCTGGAGGTTTGTTTTGAACTGAACCCACCCCATGTTGGCTCTAGGCTCCTTCAGGCAGGGCATGTGGGCTTACCTTAGGGCCTCCCAGATGTCTACATCAATGTTAAGTAATGACTTGAGCTGTCAAAAGAGCTTCCTTGGACTGTTTCCCAAGTCTTCACCCTTGTCTCTCACCTCCTCTTTCATCTGCCTTTCCAAAAGTTCCCAGCAGATGGTTTTCAGGTTCACCCATATTGATTTTGCTTCATGTAGAAATATGCCTGAGCATCTCTTTCAGTACAGACCTCTTGGCCAATACTACGGAGGAGGGAGGCATGTATGTGCATATGCCCTCAGAGCACAATTCTCTAGCGTGATGTAGAATCAGCATCACACACATCACATTTATCTTCACAGAGGAAGAAAAAAAAAGAACATTTCAATGTGGTCTTATTACAAGCCATTTTAAACACCGAAAATTCCCCCTTAGTGATACACTTCCAGGGTGGGGCAAATTTGGATCTCTTTTGAGTCAAGACTATAAACAGAAAATTCCTCACTCCTGGGTTGAAGGCCACCACAGATCAACTTACTGCTTGAAAATCTGCAGATTCTCCCATCAAACTGGCTCAGATTATGAGCAGACTTGAAGATTTCCATGCTGTCATTTTTAAGGAAAGTTTGAATAATGGAAGACCAAGACTCAAATGCCATCTGTTTGCCTCTGTCTTCTTTTCTGAGAGGAATGCTGGCCCAGGCTTCTCATCAAAATGTAATCCCCCAGGGGCACCTCTGTGGTTCAGTAGTTGATGAGCATCTGCCTTTGGCTTAGGTTGTGATCCCAGGGTCCTGAGATTAAGCCCCATATCAGCTGCAGGGAGCCTGCTTCTCCCTCTGCCTATGTCTCTGCCTCTCTCTCTGTGTCTCTCATGGAAAGAAGAAAGAGAAAGAAAGAAAGAAAGAAAGAAAGAAAGAAAGAAAGAAAGAAAGAAAGAAAGAAAGAAAGAAAGAAAGAAAGAAAGAAAGAAGAAAGAAGGAAGGAAGGAAGGAAGGAAGGAAAGAAAGAAAGAAAGAAAGAAAGAAAGAAAGAAAGAAAGAAAGAAAGAAAGAAAAAGAAAGATCCCCCAAAGAAATACTTCTTTTCTCACCTCTGTTTAGAAAGAATGGTATACAATATAGACTTTTAAAGATTTATTTATTTGAGAGAGAGAGAGAGAGCACAAACATGAGCGAGAGGGGCAGAAGAAGGAGGGAGAATCTCAAGCAGACTCCATGCTGAATGGAGCCTGATGCAGGGCTTGATCCCACGACCCCAAGATCACAACCTGAGCCAAAAACAGGAGTTGGATGTTCAAGGGATTGTGTCACCCAAAATAGATTTTTAAACAACTTAAATTCACAAGTTTTTACATTTTCTGCCCATCTGATCCCTTCCCTTACTCACACAATGGAATGTACTGTAAACAAACAGTTCTAAAATGAAGTTTCCGTCATGTCATGTTACTACTCAAACATATTCAATGACTTCTAGTTGCCTACAGGATAAATTTCAAAATCTTCAGACAGGCCTTTACATTCTTTTTTTTTAAAGATTTTATTTATTTATTTGAAAGAGAGAGTGAGTGAGAGAAAAAGAGCATGAACAGAGGGAGAAAAAGAAGCAGACTCCCCATTGAGCAGGGAGCCCCCAATACAGGGCTCGATCCCAGGACAACGGGATCACGACCTGAGCCAAAGGCAGATGCTTAGCCAACTGAGCCCCCCAGGTGCCCCAAGAAGTGATTCTTTTTTTTTTTTTCAACAGTTCTTTTTTTTAATTTTTATTCATGATAGTCACAGAGAGAGAGAGAGGCAGAGACATAGGCAGAGGGAGAAGCAGGCTCCATGCACCGGGAGCCCGACGTGGGATTCGATCCCGGGTCTCCAGGATCACGCCCTGGGCCAAAGGCAGGTGCCAAACCACTGCGCCACCCAGGAATCCCCCAAGAAGTGATTCTTAAATGTGGTCTCTAGTGATTCTTAAATGTGGTCTCTCTAGGTCTCTTAAATGGACCAGTACCATCCACATCACCTGGGAACTTATTATAAATGCAAATGCTTAGATCTCACCCACAGACCTAGGGACTCTGAATTTCTGGAGAATGAGGACCTACAGTTTGATTTAACAGCCCATGTGGTTCTGGTGTGTATTCAAGTTTGAGGATACTTTTTAGCTCAGATCTCTACTCTTTCTGGATGCTTCCCTGATCAACATACCTTTGATTGAAGCTTTTGAGATGTTTCCATGTTTGTCTACTTCATTTGGTAATTATCATGTACAGCCTTGTCTAAGGTTAGCTACTTTGTAAGGAAGCCTAGGATGATTCCCATTCCTTCCTTCCTCCTTCTTTCTTTTCCTTCCTTTCTCATCTAATACAGGCCCTGGCACAGACATTGAGTCAGCAGTTGCTGATTGGCTGAGGTTGGATGGCTAAGCAGAGTTCATATGTCTTGGTAGTATCTTTCTAGCTTAGTCTGCAAGAAAGATGTATCCCTCCAAAACTTGTCCTTTTGTTCCCCTGACATAAACAGAATACTAGGGCAGATAGCTCATGGCCAGAACTCTTCTAGTACTTCTTGAAGCTTAGTAATCTGGAGACACTAAAAACCAGTCAAGTACCAATGACTAAAGCCAACAACAGAAAAATCTAGATTTAGTAAACTTTGTTGGTCCAGTGCAGGCTACTTAAGACTGAGGGGCCCTAAATGGTAAGGCAGAAAGATCAACCTGATCAACCTGTAGGGCCTTGTGGCTCTCCACCCACCCCCACCCTACTCCTCAGGGGAAGTGACCCTTCTCAACATAGAAGGCAGCATGGTCAAATGTCATGAGAGGTAGCTCATCCTCTCTTAGGGTCCACTGGTAATGTGAGAACCCCATCTTTTCAATACCATCCTCCTTTATAATTTTCTTCCTTTCCCGCCCACCATGAACCCCATATTTTGACATTTTCATCTACAGAACAAACTGCTCTTAAATGTCATGATGCCAAAAGAGAAGTTAAGCATCCAAGTTGCTAGGAATCTTGTGAGAACAGAGGGAGACATTCCTTTGTAAGATACTTCTGGGCAAAAAAGAGGTTTAATGATTTTTATCCTATGACTCTCCTTTGGCCTGGGGTATTTCAACAGGATTTGTAGTTAGTGCTCATAAACCATTCTGAGATTCCAACTTCCCTTAGAGGAGGAGAGAGCTCCAAGGCTTTATTTGATCCAGGCACCTGTATCAATGAAAATAGTTGGGGCATGAATCACAGACGTAGATATATTTGTTTCTAAATTATATTTGTGTATGATTGCTCTGATGTATTGTGTATATAATGAATCACATACAAAAAATACATTTTTTTGCAACTTAAGATTACTATATTTCCTTACAAGAGGAATGTTTGAACAAATTTTACAGGTAATCAATCAACCCTTGTTCAAATTGGGGCAAGAAATACATTTTGAAAGGGTAGGAAAAAGATAAAATGAGTAATATTTTTTAAAGTTTTTCCATCTGTGATGGCTTTCTACTATAATTATCTAATAGCTCAAGAAATCATAAGCAGTCACAAAAAGTTTAACTGTGGTGGCAGACACTATCAGTGTCCAACCCAGATCCCCTTGGCCCATCCTAGCAGACATCTGCAGAATGGGTCTCTCCTCATGAAAGCATTCTTAGACTATTAAAGTGTAGTCAGTATAAATGGGAGAAACCAGAGTGTTAGGGACCTAACACACCCCAGAAATGACTCTTAGCCACAAGAGTCAGTGGATAAATACTCCAACTTCCTTGTACCTTGGAGGGACAGTTTTTTTCTACACCATCCCTCAGAGGGTCCTGGGTGCCTGTAGTAGTAATCCATTTATCAGTATATGCTTTATTGGTTTTCCTGCCTTTGTGCGTCACTTCGCTCTACCTCACTGTGCTTCCTGGAATCATCTCCCCAAATAAGATACTTGTATCTAAATCCTTGTCTTGGGGTCTGTTTTGGGGGGGACTCCAAACTAAAATAATTATTAGTAACATATTTCTTGATAACTTCCACTTTTAAGTAATTTGATTTGAATTCATTATTTTATATAATATGGCTGAGCTACTACCAGGGTGGAAGAAGTGTTAGTGCTGCCATTTCTCTTATACTTTTGTGAGCTTGGGTTAATTGTCATATCTTGATCTGTGTTTCTTTGCAGGGATTCTTTAAGCTACTTGCCAAATTCGAGAGTTATTAGTTAAAACTGGGTAGCATAATTGACCACCTAACCAGGAACACATCAATGGTAATACTTTCCAATATGTTGAAAGAAATGATCACATGAGGGTTCCATTGTCAACTATTCCTAGTATGGAACATTCACTACTTTTTTTAAAGAAGATTTTATTTATTTATTCATGAGAGACACACAGAGAGAGTCAGACACATAGGCAGAGGGAGAAGCAGGGTCCATGCAGGGAGCCCAATGCGGGACTCAATCCTGGGACTCCAGGATCATTCCCTGAGCCAAAGGCAGATGCTCAACTGCTGAGCCACCCAGGTGTCCTGAACATTCACTCCTTCCCCAGGATACCTTGAAAAACATTGGGCCCTCTCATACAGACCGATGGAGGACACTGGCAGAAATCTATGTAGTAAATAATAGTAAAACTGAACATCTATCTACTGATTCTGACATTTGCTTCCTCCACCCCAGTGTATTATCTCACTCACCCCTGGGGTGTGACCACCCCATTTTGGAGACCACTGCTGTAGAGAATCCAAGGCCATGTTGAAACAGCCAAGGCCAAGTGGAGGATTGAAGGCAATGAAGAATGAAGATTTTCTCACAGAAAATCACCACTGGCAACAGAGGGGTTTGGTAGAGTGGGCAACATTTCTCTGAATTGATGCCTATGAGCCCTTGAGTTCTTGACTTTTGCATCTGAAGGAAGAAAGAGGAGTTTGATGCATGTAGTGCAAAGGTAGAGAGGTGTGGAGGATTGGAAATGAGGACAAGAGAGTAAAAGGCAAGATTGTTGTTCTTGCTGGTTGGGTACAATGGTTTTGAGCCTCAATGGAGAAAGCCATTATTGAGATCTAACATGGAAGGAACTCTATTATGAGGTGCTCTGATGAGACTGAACACACATAGTTTTGCTTTGGGGCTCAGGTGACAAAGAATATCACACAACAGAGAAGAGAGACATTCTCTAGGCTGCTGCCCCCAAATGAATATCTCTCTGCTACTGCATCATGGACCATTTAGAGAGCATGACAAGAGAGTGTACTCACTGGGAAAATGAAGTTCTTAACCCTCAGCAGCAGCACTGGGAAGGGACCCTCACTCCACTTTTGAGTAGATGACACTGACAAGGGGAAGCCATTGCAGGAGAGGAGAAAAATGTGATCATAGTGGATGTGTGGGGGCTACAGCTGCCATACTGGTTCACGAGCTCCCTGTGAAACCCCTCCAGAAATACTTGGTTGGGAGGGGGCTTTTCCAGAAAGCTGTCTGTTCAGGCTACTATAACAAAAATACCATAAACTGGGTGGGTTATAAACAAACATTTATTTCTCACAATTCTGGAGGCTGGAAGACCAAGATCAGAATGCCAACATGATTGGGTTCTGAAGGCCCACTTCCACGTTGCAGACTGCTGACTCCTTGTTGTATCCTCACATGCTAGAAGGGGCAAGGAACTCTGTGAGGTCTCTTTTATAAGGGCACTGATCCCAGTCATGAGGGCTCCACCTTTATGACCTAATCACCTCCCATAGGCCACCACCTCCTAATACTATCATCTTGGAGGGTAGGATTTCAATATATGAATTGAGGAGGGGCATAAATATTCAGACCATAGCACTGATGACTCTGAATAAGCAGGTAGAGTTAAGATCCAGGGAGTTTGGATTAATTTGACCTCATGCTTTCCCCCCAGGAGACATTTGGGTTACAATAATAATTTGGGATTTTTTAGTTCTCAAATAAGCAAATTATTATTTAACATCAAATAACTAATTTCTCCAGTTTTCCTTGGCACTGCAAAGCCAGACACACTGCAGATAAAACAGCAATGCCTTTTACCTGTTCACTTCACATGAGGGCAGTTTTTGGTGCAGGGGAATATTCCAAAGCATTAGTTGATGATCTTATATTGAAAACCAAATGAGGAGGAGAACTAATAATATTAGTGCTTCTAGGCAGGTTTGCAAGGGCAGACTTGCTTCTAGTTGCCCCAAGTTGCAGGATTATAGATGTTAAAACCTGCCCTATAAATGAGTGCATTTATAGGTGAAAATCTTGGTGAAATCATTTGTACACCATATTTTGTGGCTCTGACCTTTAGCTTCTTCCAAACTGAGTAATAGCTACACTAGTGGATGGATTCTTGCACCTGTAATTTATAAACCTGATCATTTGTACTCAAATCCTTGCCATCTCACCTGCTCATAGAGTCATGATTTAATAGCTCAGCTGTGAGTTGAGGTCTCAAATTACCAAAGCATTGTAACTTTTACCACAAATAGTATAAGACATGCGGGAGGAAGTTAAGACCCTTGAAACCAGTTGTACCTCAGGCAGGAGTGTCAGTTAATTGCAAAACAGACACTTTTGGAAGCTTGGTTCACTTTTTCCGGATGCTGGGAGGCCATTTCACATGCTGGAGGAAATTTGGGTTAGGTGAGATGGCATCCCAACATCTTGAAAGTGTTAAGAGATTTTCCAAAGATACCTTAATCTATTTCCAGTGAGTAGTTTCCCATGGCTCAATATAACAAATAATCACAGCCCAATTGCACTTGCCAAAATACATAAACTTTTTGTATTGGGTAGTGAATTTCATCCAGAATGCTATCTGCAGTTTGGTTTCATTTGGAGATAGTTTTCCTGGAGGATTTTTTGGGGGTAAGGAAGCCTCTTAAGTTTCTTTAAAAACAAATTTCTCTTTGGAAAAAAAACTTCTAAATATTATAAATTTATATATATATAATATATATGTTATATATATTAGATTTCATTAGATTTCTAAAAACTGACCCTGAAAAAGGCAGGAATATAGATACTGCTATATAGTGAGATCTAATGAAAGACTGAAACATATTTAATCAGGAAGTGGTCAGGCTTTATCTGGAATCCTGCACGTACTATTGGAAACAAAGGTTTAGCTTATATGAAAGAGATCATGGGCAAGAGAAACTTGAAGAAATGTGAAATATTAGAAATTGTCACAGATAAACTTGAGAATCAGACGCTAAAAGAAAGACATAAGAAACGGTTTTCCAGACTTATCCAAATGCCAATTCTAATTTAATACTCTACAAGAGTAAGCACTCCATTGATAATTATTATCTTGAAATGAATTTTTGCACATTAATTAAGCCCCCTACATACAGGATGATTATGTGACAATTAATAACAGACATTCAATACTAATCAAATTTAGTAAACATTTGTTTCTTTTGAAACTTTCTGTTCATTTGCCAGATAGGCAAAAGGTAGGCTTGGCTATTGTAGTATATCTTCTAGAAAATGTTGTGTTTGGAGTTTGAAAGTGGCACCCTGGGAAACAGTTTGCTGTTACCATGGTCTTGGAATGTCATAATCCCGAATTCTGCAACCATCCTGCAGCCAAATGCCAAAGCAATTTTGGGCAAGCAACCTAATGCTTCAGATCCTCTGGTTTCTAATCCCATCATAAAGCAAATATAATAATAACCTCTCTTAGCTTCTTAATACTCTTTCCACCCTTGACTTCAAGGCTGTTCTTCACGATCTTTCTGATCTCTCTTTAACTTTGCTCACTCTCAGTAGCATAGCTAGTATATTAGATACCTGGAGCAGATCATTTTTTTTAATGTCCTTTATTTCCAATCCAAAATTATTTTTAGTAGCAATCATATAATAATCAGAATTATACTTTCTTCAGTTGTTCTTTAGTTTTAAAATAAATGATTAAAAATTAAAAAGAAATAAAAAAAAAGAAATTTTGTTCTGGACAAGATGGCTTAGACCCATTTCTTCCTACTTCCCCCTGCTAAGTACAACTATAAACCCTAGAAAGAACTCAAGAGGCAATCAAAGGAACACTCTAGAAGGTGGAAAGAAAAAGGCAAGCTGTTTGGGGATCCTAGGACTGTAGGAACAATACAGCAGCAGGAATGACATCTCCCTCTCCCCTCCCCACCCAACAGAAGGCAGCCCAGGCCTAGAACTTTCAGACCCTCAACCTAGCAACACAGGGCAGCCCAGGTGGGCTCATTTCTTCACTAGATCAAAGAGTAGGCCTTCTGACAACACCAGGTGATCCTGACAGTGCTGGCAGGGGGGATTGATTAGGAGCCCCACTAAAAGCAAGCAGCTAAAGGAAGTGCTCTCCTTCCTTGCCAGACCTGAGACTCCTCCCTTGCCAAGAGACACCAAGTACTAGGTTGACACTGGCAAGAGAGATTCTGCTTTGCACAATAAGCTGCCTGGCTCAGGAAACATTCTTCATCCCAATGGGTCAGAGATTCCTTTCTTCAACCTAGAGACATCAGGATGTCTGACTGGGGCAACCCCTCTGTTCCCCTCAAGCAGCACCACAAGGGACCAGTGGGAGTTCCTGCAGCACCAGATAAACAAAGCACTCCAAAAAATACTGCAAAGGCTCTGAAAATTAAGCTGTCAATCAAGCCACACTAAAAAAATAGGTCAAGACCTGCATGCTAAACCTAAACAGATAACTACCTGCTGAAATAAAAGATTTAAATAGGACCTCGAGTCTCACAATATAATATTAAAAATGTCCAGGATACAATTGAAAGTCAGCCATTGGAAAGAAAGAAAGGAAGAAAGAAAGAAAGAAAGAAAGAAAGAAAGAAAGAAAGAAAGAAAGGAAGGAAGGAAGGAAGGAAGGAAGAAGAAAGAAGAAAGAAAGAAAGAAAGAAAGAAAGAAAGAAAGAAAGAAAGAAAGAAAGAAGAGAAAATCACTCATTTTATTAAGAGCCAGAAAATCACAACTTGAATGAAAAAAATACAATCAACTGATGCCAACACAGAGATGACTCAGATGTTAGAATTATCTCACAAGTTTAAAGTAGCCATCACAAAAAGCATCAACAAGCAATAACAAATTCTTGTGAAATAAATGAAAAAATAGAAAATCTCAGAAAAGAAATAAAGTTATGAAAAAGATTAAAATGGAAATCTTCTAGCTGAAAACTACAGTACCCCAAAATTTAAAACTTGCTAAATGAACTCAATGCTAGAGTAAATGTGTCAGCAGATAGAATCATTGAATTTAAGACAAATTAATAAAATTTACCCAATCTGAAAAGGAAAATAGATTGGAAAAAAATAGACTCTCAGGATGAGCCTGTGGAATGACAAAGAGAGCATTCATAGCATTGGAGTCCCAGAAGAAAAGGAGAAAGAGCATGGGCTGAAAGAATATTAGAAAAAATAATGACTTAAAACACTGCCAGTTTAGCAAAGGAAAACACACAGATACAAGAATCTGAGCAAGCCCCAACAGGCTAAATTTTTTTTAATCATGTAAAAACAGCATAAGTAAACCTCTAAAAACTAGAGACAAAGATAAAATCTTGAAAGCAGCAGAAATGACACATTACCTATAAGGGAACACCAATTTGAAGAACAGTGGATTTCTTATCTGAAACCATGGAAGACAGAAGGAAGTGGTATGGTACTTTTCAAGTTCTGGAAGGAAAGAATACCCTTTAGGTGTGAAGGGGAATCAAAACATTTGCAGATAAAGAGAAATCAAAAGAATTTGTTGCTACCAGACCTACACTTAAATAATGGCTACAGGAAGTTCTTCAAGCAGAAAGGAAGTTATAAGACAAGGAATCTTGAAGCATCAAGAAGGAAGAAAGTTAATTTTGTATCCTGCAACTTAGCTGAATTTGTTTATTAGTTCTAGCGGGTTTTTTGGTGGAATCTTTAGGATTTTCTATATAAGATCACGTCATCTACAGAGACAATTATATTTCTTCCTTTCCAATTTAGGCGGTTATTTATTTATTTGTTTATTTTTGTCCAATTGCTCTCAATAGAACTTCCAGTATTATGCTGACTAGAAGTAAAGGTAAGCATCCTTGTCTTGTTCCCAATATTACAGGAAAAACTTTTACCTTTTCACCCTTGAGTATGAGTTAACTATGGGTTTGTCATATATGGCCTTTGCCATATTGAGATACATTCTTTCTATACCTAATTTGCTAAGAGTCTTTTCTATCATGAAAGGATGTTGAATTGTTCTATGTTTATTGAGATGATAGTGGCTTTTATAATTTGTTCTGTTAATGTGATGTATCCTGCTTATTGATTTGTATATGTTCAACCACCTTGCATCCCAGGGTTAAATTCCACTTGATCATGGTGTATAATCCTTTTAATGTGCTGTTGAGTTCAGTTGCTAGTATTTTGTTGAGGATTCTTGCATCTATGTTCATCAAAGATATAGGCCTGTGACTTTCTTATAGTGTGCTTGTCTGGCTTTGGTATCAGGGTAATGCTGGCATAGTAAAATGAGTTAGGGTAATGCTGGCATAGTAAAATGAGTTTGGAAATGTTCCCTCCTCTTCAATTTTTTGGAAGAGTTTGAGAAGGATTGGCACTAGTTCTTCTTTAAATGTTTGGTAGAATTCACCAGTGAAGCCATCTGGTCCTAGGCTTTTCTTTGTTGGGAGGTTTTTTTCATTACTGATTCAATCTCCTTACTCATTATTAGTCTGTTCAGATTTCCTGTTTCTTCATGATTTAGTCTTAGTAGGTTGTACCTTTCTAGCAATCTATCCATTTCTTCTAGGATATCCAATTTTTGTCACATAATTTTTCATAGTAGTCTCTTGTGATCCTTTTTATTTTTGTGGTATCAATTGTGATGTCTCCTCTTTCATTTATAATTTATTTATTTGAATCTTTTCTTGGTCTAAAGCTTCATCAATTTAATCTTTTCAAGAAAAAAAACCTTAATTCCATTGATCTTTTTTATTGTTTATCTAGTCTTCTCACTGTAGCATTCCAGGTGTTCTCTCTTTAATTCTCAGGCCGAATTAATAGATTTTCAGGATAATTTGAAGGTTTTCTAGGTAATTTGGTGGAGACAGGTGATTTGGAGACCCTACTCTTCCGCCATCTTGCCCCTCCCTCCTTTCTCTAGTCTTTATCTCATTTATTTCTGCCCTTAAATTTATTATTTACTTTCTTGAACAATAGAAAGAGCAGCCATATGGGTGAATACAGTAGACTATCCTTCTACTCCCAAATGTTACAAATTGTATATTATGATTGAAACAAAAGTTATAATACCATCTGATACTCAAGAAAATAATGGCTGAAAGTAATGAGAGTAAAGGGACCTAACTTGAAGTGGCAAAATGTTGATGTGTTAGACTGTGCTACACCATATATTTATGATATACTATCCAGAGCAACCACTAAGAAAGCTATACAAAGAGACATTTAAAAACACTATGAAGAATGCAAGATGGATTCTTTAAAAATGTTCATGTAATCCACAGGATAACAAAAAGAGAAAGAAGAAACAATAAAAAAATAATAAAGTGGCAGACTTAAGCTCTATCAGTAATTATCTTAAATGTAAATTGTCTCAATACACCAATAAAAATGCAGACTCTTTGAATGATTTAAAAAACAGGACCAAATATATGCAGTTTGTCAAAAAATCACTTCAAATTTTATGTTATAGGAGGTTGAAAGTAAAAGGATGGAAACAGATCTATATAAGCATTAACTAAAACAATTAGGAGAGGCTATATTAATATCAGATAAAGTAGACAGATGAAAGCAAAATATCAGATGAAAGCAAATTAGCAAAGACAGAGAAGGGCATTATATAATAATGAAAGGGTCAAAACATTTATTAGCTATAATGACTCTAGCTATGTATGCATCAAACAGCAGAGCCTTAGAATGAATGAAGCAAAACTAATAGACCTGAAAATTGAAATAGACCAGTTCACAATTAGAGTCAGGGGCTTCAACATTTGCCTCTCAGCAATTGAAGAATTAATTATTAGTCAGAAAATCAAAGAGGATATAGAAAATCTGAATAACATAATCAACCAACAGTATCTAATTGGCATATATAAAACACTCTACTCAACAATAGCATCCATGTAACAGTCATCGAAATAGACAATATCTAGAGCCGTAAAACAAAATTCAACAAATTTGAAAGCATTGTGATCATACTTAGCATGTTTTCTGACCATATGGAATCAAACTAGTAACCAATAACAGGAAAAAAAAGAACAAGAAAATGTCTAAACATCTGAAAATTAAGCACTCCTAAATAATTCAAGTGTCAAAGAGGATATTTCCAATGAAATAAAAAAACTACAGAAAAAAAATGAAAATAAAAACACAACAGAAGAAAACGTATGGGATGCAGCTAAAGCAGTGCTGAGAGGGAAATTTATAGCAGAAAAAAGGTAAGATCAAAAATCAATAACCAAAGTTTCTATCTCAAGAAACTAGGAAAAGAATAAAATAAACAATAGCAAGATGAAATGAAATTAAAAAGAGGAAAATAACAGTAAAAATTAGTGAATTAAAATTTTGGTTCAAAAAATAATGTTGATAAAGTTCTAATACAGCTGATACGAATGGAAATAGAAAAGAAATAAGTCACCAATATCAGTAAATTTATATAACTATAGATCTTATTAATCATTTAAAAATTAATGAAGGAATACTACAAGGAATTTATACCAATACATTTAACAACTTAGAAGACATAGACTGATCCTTCTAAAACCACAAGCTACCAAAACAAAATAGATATTCTGAATAGTCCTCTGATGACTAAAGAAACTGAATTTGTAATTTTAAAACCCCCTCCAATAGAATTCTTTGGGCCCAGTTTCTTTTTAAAAAAAATAATTTAAAAAAATTTTTTAAAAAATATTTTATTTATTCATTTGACACAGAGAGAGAGAGAGTGTGTACAAACAGGGGGAGCAGCAGGCAGAGGGAGAGGAAGAGGGAGAAGCAGGCTCCCCAAGGAGCAGGGAGCCCAATGTGGGGCTCATCCTGGGACTGTGGGATCATGTCCTGAGTTAAAGACAGATGCTTAACTGACTGAGCCACCCAGGCACCCCTCAGGCCCAGTTTCATAAGAGAATCTCACCACACATTTAAAGAAGACTTAACACCAATTATACAAAACTTTTCCAGACAATAGAAGAGGAGGAAAATTTTCCAATTTATTTTATGAAGCAAATGTTACTCTGACACCAAAACTAGAACAGCCAGTACCCCCCAAAACCCGAAAACAAAAACAAAACCAAAAAAACTACTCACCAATATTGCTTATGAACTTAGACACGGAAGTCCTCCACAAAATATTAGCAGATCAAATTAAACAATGTATAAAAAGAATACACCAAGACCAAGTGGAATTTATTCCAGATATGCCAAGTCTGGTTCAACATTCAAAAACATACTAATGCTGATGTTTGACAAAAGAGCAAACACAATACAATGGAGTAAAAATAGTCTCTTCAGCATATGATGCTGGAACAACTGGACATTCACAAACAAAAAAAATTAACCTAGGCACAGACCTCACACCTTTCACAAAAATTCGCTCAAAGTAGATCATAGACTTTAACATAAAATGCAACTATAAAACTTCCAGAAGATAACATAGGAGAAAACCTAGATGAACTTGGGAATGGCAGTGACCTTTTAGATAAACCAAAGAGAGAAATAATTGGTAAGCTGGACTTTTTTAGAATTAAAAGTTCTGCTCTGCAAAAGACAGTGCCAAGAGAATCGGAAGACAAGGCTGGGAGAAAAGATTCTCAAAAGACACATCTGATGAAGGACTGTTATCCAAAAATACAAAGAACTCTTAAAATTCAACCATAAGAAACAACCAAATTAAAAAATGGCCAAAGACCTTAACAAACCCCTCACCAAAGAAGATGTACAGATGGCAAATAAACATATAAAAAGGTGCTTCATATCATATGTTATAAGGGAAAGGCAAGTTAAAACAGCAGTGAGATCCCACTACACACCTATTAGGATGTCAAAATCTGGAACACTGACAACACCAAATGCTAGTGAGGATGTGGGGCAACAGGAACTCTCATACATTGCTGGTGGGAATTAAAAATGGTCCAGCTACTTTGGAAGACAGTTGGGTAGTTTCTTATAAAACTGAACATGCTCTTACCTTAGGATTCAGCAATCGCACTTCTTGGTATTTACCCAAAGGAGCTGAAAGCATGTCCACACAAAAACCCGCAGATGGATAGTTATAGCAGCTTTACTCATCATTGCCAAAACCTCAAAGCAACTGAGATGCCCATCAGTAAGCGAATGGATAAATAAACCATGCTACGTGCAGACAATGGAATATTATTCAGCACTTAAAAGAAGTGACCTATAAGGCCATGGAAAAACATGGAAGAACCTTAAATGCATATTACTAAGTGAAAGAAGCCAATCCCAAAGTCTACATACTTATGATTCCAATTTATGACATTCTGGAAAAGATAAAACTATGGAGACAGTAAAGAGATTAGTGGTTGCAGGGGTTAGGGGAGAGAGGAGGGATGAATAGCTGAAGCACGTAGGATTTTTAGGGTAGTTAGAGTCCTCTGTATGGTGTTATAATGATGGAGATGTGTCATTGTACATTTGTCAAAATCTATAGAAGTTGCAACACTAAGAATGAAATCAAAGACTTTGGGTGATTATGATGTATCAGTGTAGGTTCTTCAGTTGTAACAAATGTACCAGTCTTATGAATGATATTGATAATGGGGGAGGAGGCTATGCCTGTGGAGGGGTTGCAGCTATATGGGAAATCTATACCTTCCTCTCAATTTTTCTGTGAACCTAAAACTGCTCTAAAAAAATAGTCTTTTAAAAAATAAATCAATGTAATATATCATATCAACAGACTAAAGAAAAAAATCAGTTAATCACTAGCCCTTGATACAGAAAACACATTTCTAAAAAGATTTTTATTTATTTATTCATGACACACACAGAGGCAGAGACACAGGCAGAGGGAGCTGGCCTCCCGCAAGGAGCCCGATATGGGACTCGAACCTGGATCCCGGGATCAGACCCTGAGCCAAAGGCAGACGCTCAACCCCTGAGCCACCCAGGCGTCCCAGAAAACATATTTAACAAGATTAAAAATAGATTTTATTTACTGTATTTTTATTTTTTAAAAGATCCTATTTATTTATTAATGAGAGACAGAGAGAGATAGAGAGAGACGGGGGGGGGCAGAAACATAGGCAGAGGGAGAAGCAGGCTCCTTGTGGGGAGCCTGATATAGGACTCAATCCTAGGACCCTGGGATCACGTCCTGAGCCAAAGGCAGACACTCAACCACTGAGCCACCCAGGCATACCGATTTTATTTATTTTAGAAAGAGGGAGAGAACATGAGCAGGGGGAAGGGCAGAGAAAGAGAGAGAATCTCAAGCAGACTCTGTGCTGAGCATAGGCCCGACATGGGGCCTGACCCCATGACCATGAGATCATCACCTGAGCTGAAATCGAGAGTTGGATGCTTCACCAACTGTGCCACCCAGGAGCCCCTAGGGTTTTTTCTATATAACATAATGTCATCTGCAAAGAGACAATCTAATATCTTCTTTTTGAGTTGTGATGCCTTTTATTTCTTTTTCTTACCTAATTGCTCTAGTTAGGACTTCCAGTACTCTGATGAATATAAGTGAAGAGAGTAGGCACCCTTGTGTTATTTCTGGTCTTAGAGGAAAAACTCTTAGCTTTTTACTGTTGTGTATGATATTAGCTGTGGACTAGTCATTTATGGCCTTTATTATGTTAAGGTGTATTCTTTCTATATCTCATCTATTGAGAGATTTTTATCGTGAAAGATGTTGAATTTTTTCAAATGCTTTTTTCTACATCTACTGAGATGATCATATGGTTTTTAGCCTTCATTCTGTTAATGTGGTGCATCATGCTTATTGATTTCTGTATGTTGAACCATCTTTGCATCCAAGAGATAAATGAAACCACAAAAGACCCCAAATAGCCAAAACAATCTTGAGCAAAAAGAACAAAACTGGAGGCATCATACTTCCTGGTTTCAAATTATATTTCAAAGCTATAGTAATCAAAACACTATGATACTGGCATAAAAACAGACACATAGATCAGTGGAACATAACAGATGGCTCCAAAATAAACCCACACACATATATGGTCAACTAACCTTTTTGACAAGAGCACCTAGAATACACAATAGGGAAAGAATAGTCTCTTCAATAAATGGTGTTGGGAAAACTGGATATACACACATAAAAGAATGAAATTGGACCCTTATTTTATGCCATACACAAAAAGTAACTCAAAATGGATTAAAAATTTATTTTTTAAAAATTTTTAATTTATTTATGATAGTCACAGAGAGAGAGAGAGAGGCAGAGACACAGGCAGAGGGAGAAGCAGGCTCCATGCACCGGGAGCGTGATGTGGGATTCGATCCAGGGTCTCCAGGATCGCGCCCTGGACCAAAGGCAGGCACCAAACCGCTGCGCCACCCAGGGATCCCAGATTAAAAATTTAAATGCAAGATCTGAAGCTAAAACTCCTAAAAGAAAACATGGAGAAAAAGCTCCTTGACATTGGTCTTGGCCATGATTTTTTTATATGACATTGAAAGCACAAGCAACAAAAGCAAACATAAACAAGTGAGACTGCATCTAACTAAAAAGTTTTTAGGCAGCAAAGGAAACAATGAACAAAATGAAAAGGCAACATAGAGAATGAGAAAAAATATTTGCAAACCATGTATCTGAGGTATAGAAGAGGCTAATATCCAAAATATATAAGGAACTCATTATAAGTCAATAGCAAAAAACCCCACAAATAATCCAACTAAAAATGGGCAAAGGACCTGAATAGATATTTTTCCAAAGAAGACATACAAGTAGCCAACAGGTACATGAAAAAGTGGTCAACAGAACTAATCATCAGGGAAATGCAAATCAAAAGCAGGATGAGATATCATTTCACCTATTAAGACAGCTATTATGAAAAAGACAAGAATAAAAAATATTGAGAGTGTGAAGAGAGACCCTTTGTGTACTGCTGGTGGGAATGTAAATTGGTACAGCCCTCATGGAAAACAGTATGGAGGCTCCTCCAAAAAATTAAAAGTAGAGGGGCACTGGGTGGCTCAGTCAGTTAAGCATCTGACTCGATCTTAGCTCAGGTCTTGATCTCAGGGTCATAGGTTCAGGCCCCTCATTGGGCTCCATGCTGGACATGGAGCCTACTTTAAAAAAAATAATTAAAAATAGAGCTCCCATATAATCCAGGAGTCCTACTTTTGGGATTTGTTTGTTGCTGTTGTGACTTGCATTTACATTGTATTAAATAAAGGACACATACACACAAATAAGATGCAAATACTATTATTTAATTAATAAGTGTGTGAAAGCAATAAACGGATGAGGTATACAAGTATACCTTAGGTATACAAGTAGAAAGGACAAAAATGGACTACCTCTCTAGTAATCAGTAAAATCTAGTTTAAAACAAAATAAGACAAATATTTTGGCCTATGCTGGGCCAAAATGATTTACTCGTAAAGCAAGTACTCTCAGAGCTCATACTTACTTAGTGGAATATCGTTTTTAAAATCAGTTTGGCAGCATGTAAATGTTTCTGTGTCTGCCCCAGAAATATTACAGCTGTGTATTTATTCTGAGAAATAATTATTAATGGGAACATTGATATACACAAAGAAACTAATTGTAGTGCTCGTTACAATAGCAGAATTTGGAAGTAGCCCACACTTCCAATAGTAGGGGAAAAGCTAAGTATATGGTGATGAATGTACTTGATAAAACCGTTCACTGAACCATCGAAAATGTCTGCTTTGATTATGAAATATTATCAGAATGCTATGGGAAATGCTTATTGATTGAAGATATTAAGAGACAAGAGCGGGAGTAAAATCATATGTAATATTATTTCTGATGGGTAAGTGCTATAAAGAGAAAAACTTGAAGGGAATATACAGATCATCGAGAGGGGTTATGAGTGAATGTTTATACTGACGATAGAATAGCCTGTTACACTTATATATAATTTTTAATGACTGTTACAATGAAAAATCATTTTAAAAGAATAAAGTATATGTAATCTAAAGTATTTCTATATTAATTATGATTTTTTTCTAAAGCAATACTGTCATTTTCAAAAGGTCACCTTGTTTGTAAAATGTTTGTTCTTCAAAAAAGCAAAAACAATCACTATAAATCTCTAATGAGGATACATCTAAGAAGAAGGAGTGAAGGAGGTAGTCGAGGATGGTGGTAGTCTGCAACTTATGCAAATGCTCTTGCCAAGTTTGGGGGCATTCCCTGTAAGGCGGAATGTCCGTGACTGAGAAACCAGCTCTGTCCCATGCAGACAGCAACGTGGCCATCACAGACTGGTGGGAAATTCTTTAGTGAGTGGGACCAGGTGGTGGAGCTGTATGTTCGGCAGAAGGCACGAGAGCCAGGCAGAGAAGCAGACCCCAAAGTCTGATCCTAGGGCTGAGGCCAGTGTGGGAGGGGGTCACGGAGAGGATGACTGGGGAGTGCTGTGACTCAACTTGGTGGCTGAGCGACGCCTTGGGAACACAAGGAGCTCGGACGGGAGATCCTGTGTCATGTCCCACCCGACACACTGCTGGTCTGGTTCAGAAATTGGGCAGGCATAATCGTAGGGATGAAGAGCATGAGAGGAGTCACCTGCGAGGGGCCGAGGTGGGCAGGGGCTGACGTCGAGCAATCTCCCAGGAGCCCGGATGTGGACCTGGCACAGAGAGGCCACAAATGCAAAGGACAGCAAGGAAAGCTGCTGGCCGTCCTGGCAAGAGAGATTTCACCTTGTTCTCTTTTCCTCTTTCTCTGAAATTGTTCTGCTCATAAAATTCTAGATTTTGAGAAATTCTAGCAGCTGAAGACGGCATGATTAAAGCCCCTTCTATATTATACACGCTGCCCTGTTCCCAAATGAAAGACCTCGTCAACCCGTTTCACCTCTTGAACTTACAGCAACAGAAACTTTGTCAGTGATGTTGGAGAGACTTGCCATATGTGAACTGGACACACCCAACAGGCCGCCCCCACTGGAGGGTTAGGGGAGCGGGCGATCACCTGGGGGCAGGGACCATTTGTGACATTGCCGGCCACCTTCTGGTTTGTTTGTAAACAGAGTGCTAGCTGGGTCGGGTAGGTTGGATCTAGGAGGGAGGTAATCACTCCCAGCAACCCACGGGTTTGCTGGCTGAGAAAGCCCTCCTTGCTCTTCTTCCAAGAGACAATGGCAGAGATAGACCCTTGCTGTCACCGCAGCGCCAGGACAGGGGACGGTGGTTTCAGGCCAGCGGGGATATTTAGGGGCGGCTGCTTGCTGTCTCCTTTAACATGAACACTGCCGCCGTGGAGGGTCTCCGCAGTTATTTGTTATGATTGCTTTGGATGATAGTCTGATTGTCGATGTCCGTCACCCAGGGCAACTTGAAGAGTTTCCCCTTCTTACTGAGAGATCAATCTGGTTCATTATTTGAATAAATTTTTAAGAAAGGAAAGGTAAGTCTGACACCTGGAGAGAGAAGAGGACTTGGCTTGTGTAAAGCTGTGTGTGTGTGTGTGTGTGTGTGTGTGTGTGTGTGTGCTGAACATCATTTTCCCCGTCGGAAGGCTGGGTCGTGTGGGGTCATCTCTGAGCCTGCCTGTTTTTGGTCCTTCACGTGCCGGTATTTCAAACACCGTCGTGTTATAGTTGGCATTGTTTTCCCATCCAGCAAAATAATTTAGCTCTCCAAAACCAAATCTGAGTCTATTTTCCTCTTAATCAAAATCCACTACCTATTATTTCATGCCCCATGACTCCAGGTCTCTTTCCCAGCTTTAATTTTTGTTTCTGGTCCCCTTTTGCTGATAAACATGCACTCTTCTTTGTCTCCTGCAGCCTGGCTCCTCGCTTAGCTTGTACGGAGCTCCCCACTAATGTGGACAAACCCTGATACCCTCAGGTGACAGTCACATGACTCCAAACCCAGTCTGGCCACCTGCTTCCTCCACATGGAAAAGGAAGGTTGTAAGGCTCGTACTAGGTAAGGGGTATTGAAGCCCCTTGGGAATAAGAGACCAAAGCACAAATGTGAGGGGAGAGAATCGTGATTAGCCATGGCTTACTGAAGGCGTCTTACCTAGAGAGAAGGAAGGTGGGTTCTGTGGGAGGTGTAGGCCATGCCCCCTCCCCATGATGACAGTCAGGTCAGAAAGATGGGACTTCATGGGGAAGACAGCTAGAGAGAGCAGAGCAAAACCACTCAGAGCACTGAGAGAGCCAGAGATAGAACTAAGCTCTCCTGCCCCTGGCCCCTGGGCACAGGACTCTGAGCCCTTTGTTGAGGCAGAAGCGGGCCTGGGAGGCGCTGCTGGGATGAGAACCACCATGTACGGGGCTGGCCTTCTTTATTTTTTTTAAAAATTTTTATTTATTTATGATAGTCACAGAGAGAGAGAGAGAGAGAGAGAGGCAGAGACACGAGCAGAGGGAGAAGCAGGCTCCATGCACCGGGAACCCGACGTGGGATTCGATCCCGGGTCTCCGGGATCGCGCCCTGGGCCAAAGGCAGGCGCCAAACCGCTGCGCCACCCAGGGATCCCCGGGGCTGGCCTTCCAACTTGGGCAGAGCTGTGGGCTTCAACCGTCTTCTTATTTATACTTGTCCTTAAAGTCAGATTACAATATCAATTGCTCACCTACTTCCTCTCTCCGCTTGTTTTTGTCACATCTCTTGATTCCAGGATGGCCCCTACCCCATCTGGGATGAAGCAAAACAGAACAAAATTAAAACAATTCTGTAACTGCATGTATGTCTTAGGATGCTTTCAATCGCAAGCAATGGAGATCTGACTCCAAGAAGCTGAAGCTATGAGACGGTGTAGTAACCTATACAACCGGGACTGCGAGTTCAGGTGGCTCCAGAAGTGGTTAGTTGCTCCAGCTGTTCAGTAACATCATCAGAGTTTTAGGCTCTTTCTCTCCTTTGTTGTGCCACCTTGAGCACCAGCTGCCTCCTAGGCCTGGCTCCTAGCATCATTATGACCATTCATCCTGCTCCAGTGGGAAGACCCAGTTTATGCCTTTTGCCCTGACCATGAGTCATGGCAACCCATTCACTCTCGGCAGTGTCCCAGTGATCAGATATATGGTCACCTGCATTATGTATTTGCTGCCACTTGCAAATGTGGTTCATTATCTACAGTCCATTGGGTCAGGGAGAGTGGCTTTCCTGGAAGAGTCAGAACTCACCCATAGAGCCCCAAGCAGGTCTCTCCTCTCGTCTGTTTGGTCCACATTATAGAAGGAGGGATGCCATTTGCCTCGGATCAAGTGGTCCCCACCCTAAAGCTAGGCTCAGATCCAAGGCATATCGTTCCATGGAGAGGGATGGACACCTGAACAACTTTAGGGTTCTCTTCGGAAAGAGGAATGCAGACTAGAGCGGCCACAAGCAAAATCCTTTAAAATGGGCCTGCTTCTTATTCCTGACAGTTTCTCAAAATCCTCTGAGGTCAAATGCTCTCCTGATTGTGAGGCTAGATTATGAGAGACTTCAGTGCAGAGCAAGGACAGTACTTTATTACTCTGTGTGTTTCAGCGTGTACTTTCCTCCTGCGAAGTCACAACTGTTTGCGATGTGCTTGTGGGATACCTATCTGAAGAACCAGCTGGCATATCCTTTGATCCGGTCTTCGCTAAAATTGGCAGAGACTTCATATGAATGTACTGTACCCTTTGGATAAAATCAAGACATAATACAATTCATATAAAATCTTCAAGTGAAGGCTACTTGAAGCCTCCATGCAGACCACGTTAAAGGTCTCGGTTCTATCAAATAGTGGCAACCTTTGTCTTACCCCGTGGCTTTTGAATGTTCCTCAGGTAGAAAAGTCTTTCTTACTGGACTCTTTCTCTGAATGCTTTCCATCTTCTTCCCCCAAGCCTGGGTTTCATTTCAATCCTCTGCTTTAATTACCCCTTGCACATTTTTTTTCTTCAGCTTTTGCCCCTTTGCATTGTGATCATGTTTTCAGATGCCTGCCTCACTCGATCACTTATAGTGGTAAATACTATTGACCACTAATTTTTTTTAAAGGCTCTCAATTTTAAATACATGATTCAAATTTAGTAAGATATAGATTCCCTAAAAATTTTTTGAAAGCAATGGGCCCTTTTCCCCAGACACATTCACACCCATGAGTCACAACCCCAGGGCTTCCTGGCACTCCTTAGAGAAACCCACCGTGATGTTTATGCAGATCATGTCGGCATTACTACAGGGTGATGGACTCAGCCACCAGCTCAAGTCACATATGTCTTCCACAGAGCTTAATACTCACTGGTTCAGCCAGCATCCGGGACCCAACAACTCCCAAATTTAGGTCTTCAGCTTAGATCTTGACCTTCTGCTCCTGCACATGCCTACTGGACTTGTCTATGTGGTTACCCAGCGGGCACTTCCCACTCAGGAGGCCCTAACCAGAACTCCCTGGAGCAGACACAGATGGTGCTCCACCCACATCCCCTGGATGCTACCATCCTAGTGTGTTCCACAGACATCCAGCTGCTGGTATCTTCTCTCTCTACCTGAGAAGGACTCTCTGCCTATGCTAGGTGGCAGGCCAGAACTGCCAGAAAACCAGCATTCCCTGGGCAGCCCTCAACCAGCTTCCTCTTTGTGGGACTGTTCTGAAGTGGGTGTTTTGTATCATATCCAAGAGTTTGCCCATGGACTTAAGCTTCACAGTGGTAACTGGCCTTGATAACGTATCCCCATTGGCTGCCATCCCTCTGTCTGCCTCCCCCACTCCCCTACCAGTGTCTCCCTACACCTTCCAAATCAACTTTCTGCACTTGAATCCTTGTCTCAGGATCTGCTTCTGGGGGAACATATAGCATTCATCATCGCCAGTCCCAAATCTGCTTCTCTCTCTAGGACCTCTATTGCATTGACCACACCCCAACCCACCCTGTCACCAATTCTGAAAGCCTGGTGCCAGGGACCCTAACTCCTCCTGTTTCCTCCATCATTGAATCCTTTCAGTTCTGCAGCCTGAGTAGAACTTGACTCAAGTTCTTACTTTTCATCTCTGCTGGTACTACCTTGAGTCAAACTCTGATAATTGCCACAGCCTCTCTCACCTGGTCTTCCTGCTACCGACCTCACTCCCTCCAATTGGCCCTTCACACCCACCAGCAGAGTGTGCATTCCTCAACCCAACTCTTTCTTGGTTCACCCCCTTGCTTAAAGTCTTCATTGGCTCCCCGTTGACTACAAAAAAAAAAGCTCCTTTAAACGACAGATCAGGGACCTCGGCTGCCCCCCAGCCTCCTCCACCTCCACCCCTGCTATTCTTCACAGCCTCTGTTCCAGTCCCACAAAATATCTGCAGCCTCCAGATTGTGCTGTGCATCTGAGCTTTGGTGCCTGCAGTTCCTTTCATTTGTAATGTCTTTCCCTTACTTTGAAAAACTCCTATTTATTTCTCAATGCTCTGCTCTTGTCACCATCTCTGTGCAGTCCTTTCTGACTGCTCTGCCCCAAGCCATTCTCGACTCTCTCCATCATGAGGCTAGCCCCACTCCTTTGGGGGTTCACTGAGTCCATGTGACAACTTCTCATGCACCGTATAGTGTCACAGTGCATCATTAACAGTTCATTTATTAGCCTCTGAGCTCCTTGGGGTCAGCAACCCTATGTTAACCATCTCTCTAACTGCAGCCCTTAGCTCAGTGACTGGCATACAACAGGTGCTTAATAGATGTTGATTGGATAAATAAAGGAATCATCCATCTGGCAAGTATGTGAAAACTAGATCATGAGGAGATGCTGTATTAGAAAAGCAAGATATAGATAAGATAAAAGAATCAGATCTGACCTGGGAAGTTTCTCGAGTCCTTACTTAAAATCCCCAATCATTAAAATCAGAGGTCTCAAAAATCACCGTGAGCAGCCCTGGAAGATTTTTTGTTTCTTTCCTGCTATTTGGGCATATCCTTTCTTCTCTCCATTTTCTTGGGCATCCCTTTAACCATATGAATACAATTCTTCCATATTAATGTCTTAGTTCTGTCCCAGACATCTCCCCGCTCCAGACCTGCTCTATAATTATGGACTTCTCTTTTTTCCGTCTCTCTGCAAGGGCAGTCACGATGAAAATACAGAAGGGTGCCACTGTACACTTCTGTGGGACCATAATGCCTGTTTATTATGCATTAATCTGAATCAATATAGTCTTTCCTGAAAACATAAGCTCCTCAAAGGGCAGCAAATATGAATCACAACTGCCAGCGAGGATCAAACATTAACCCAGGGTTGTGATGAGGCCAACAAAAGAAATAGGCTAGTAATTGCCTTCCAGGATATCAATCCCTACCTTATACACACATACCCCTTCAGCACACACAAAACCTTTATGGATCTCTCATCCATGAACTTGCCCAATTATAATTGCCCAGCTGTGTCTTTAGTTGTATTCTGGCTAGGTCCTGGCAACAGAGACCTCACATACCTGATCCAAGGATTCGGAACCGTCATGAGATCTCTAGAGGAAGTCTTTGGCTACTGGAAGGGCTGAAGACACATTCACAGACATATTTCCACAGGTATCATTAATGACTCGAAGCTGATTTAAGACCTCAAGAGCCTGACCAAAACAAGTAGGAACCGGTACTTTCTGCTGATATTCATTATTATCAATTCTTAAACTTGTACTGTGTGTCTTTCTGCCTCTATGTCAACTCGGTACTTCTTAATTTAACTGGGTTTTTTTTTCCCCCCGAAGGAGGAAATTCAGTATCAAGGAATGGTACCTTCAAGATTGCGTCTTTCTTAGGAACAGTAGGCACAGTGCTCGGAGCCCACAATACTTTTAGGAGCCCATAGAAATGTTTTCATTTCTTTTAAAATCAAAAGAAAAGATGATCTTCTAGGTCGAAGAAAATGTATTAGCGTGTAATATTAATATATTTGTCTTTACACCAATGCAATCGTAAAATATAACTTGTAGGTTTTTTTTTAATGGAGGAGGGAACCCACAAAGGCAAAAGCGTCCACAAAAGTCATAATGTGGCCCTGGTCTCTACCACATCATGCTTGCAACACAACAAAGTTAGAATAGAACCTCTCAGACGCCAGGTCAGGTTCTCATAGCAATTATAAACTTGCCAGGCTGCCCTCTATGTCTTTCACATTGTGTGTGGCCACCCCAAATTCTACAAGAGGGAGGTCATGGTTACTAGTCGTGGTGTTGGGATGGAGGATTGATCACGCAAAGGAGACCTAGAATTAGACTGCTCTCTGCTCTGATTGAAATAACTTCAGCTCTGCCGTTCTCTCAAATATCTTCGTCCTGTTTTTATTTCCAGAAAAAAAAAATCTACATCTGTAGGGATTCCTTAACCCAGTGCAGTTGCTTCTTTTGCTCTCTTAAAATATTTATAGGATTCAGGGTTTTTATTTTATTTTCAAACGGTCACTAGTGCTGCTAATACCTATTCCTTATTTACTGGCGAGCAACCGTATATTCAGTCATCTCTGTAACTCCAGGTTTTAGCCTCCGTGTCTGGCAAACACCAGGTGGTTAAGAAATGTTAGACTAATAAACAAAAACACCTCTCAGGCAAGTTTGTGGAAATTAGATTACGTCTGTGGGCTCGTTTTGTCTTTAATAATGTGACACCTCGTGAGAAGGACCTTGTGCCTGTATCACAGTGGCATTTTAGGGGGTGATCGCGAGCCCTCCCCGGCCCTCCCGCCTCCATCAGCCAGCCGCTTCGTCTCTCCTGGGCTCTGGTCTCGCTCTTCTTCATCCTGGGGCGTGGAAGGGTCCCCGGCCTGCCGGTGGGCAGCAGGATCCCCGGCCCCCCGGTGTCCAGCACCGCCTCCCCCGGCCCGCGCCTCGGGCGCCCCTTCCTCCTGCCACCGTGCACCGCCCCCAGCCACGCCCTCCCCGTGGGCGCGATCACCTGTCCCTCCTCCGCCGCCGCCTCCTCGGGTACCCTCTCGCCCCCCTCCTGCTCCCCCTCCTCCGCCACCTCCCCCAAGCCCTCCCCTTCCCCGCCTCCTCCCACCCCTTGGTGTATATAGTAAAGGCCGGGCGCCGCACGCAGACACACACTCGCCCGGACACAGGCGCGCACACACTCACGCACAACCGGCAGCAGCGGCGACAGCGGCTCGGTGACAGCGGCGACGGCGGCTCCCACCGCTGCGCACCCCCTTCAGGCGGCGGGCGGCGAGGCCAGGCCGGAGAGTTCCCGCACCCGCGACCACCCCGTGGCTTCCTGGAGGCGGCGGCCGCGATTGCGAGGTAGCCGCCGCGGCGCCCCAGTGCGGGCCGGGGTCCCCCCGCCCCGCGCGGACCTGCCGCCGGGACGCAGGGGGCGCGCCGGGCTGGGCGCGCCTGGCGGGGCCCGGCGCCCGGGGAGGGGCCTGCTCCCGTGGGCAGGACGGCGCCCGGAGGCCGGGGCCAGCTGGGAGGGCCGGGCGGGGGCGGGGGCGGGGACGCGGGCCGCGGCCGCCACCCGTGCGGCGTCCCCGGGCCCCGCTCCCGCTCCCGGCGCCGCGCACTGGCTGGCGGGGCCGGAGAGGCGGCGCCGGCCGGCGGGGCGGGGGCCCCGAAGTGGGTTTCGGGCCGCCACGGGCGCTGGCACCGGCGCAGAGGGCGGCGCGCGGCGGACTCCGCGCCCGGGCACCGCACCGGGCCGCCCGCGGCTCTGCCGCTCTGCCCCGGCCCGGAGAAGCCGGCGCCTTCCAGGCCCTTCGAAAGATGGATTCTGTTGACGTATCCGGCGGCCCTGGCGAGCCGGGTGGAAAGTTGGGTTTTGCCAGATCGCGCCGGGCTCGTCTTTGTGACGCTCGGCCGGCCCCGCATCGCCCCGAAGCCGGGTGAGTGTGCGTCGGCGTCCCGGAGCCTCCGACCCCCCGGCGCCCGGAGCCGGGCCGGCCGCACGGGCGCGGGCTTTCTGCCATGTTAGGCACCGGGCGCCGTTCTCGCAGCTTCTTGCGTGCGTTTCGGCGGCGCCCTTCGCTGCGGGGGGACTGGCCGCTTCGCTCCGCGCCGGCGGTTTCGGGCTTGGGGTTGTGCTCCGCGCGCCTGCTTGGTCGCCCTTAAAGCCCGACTATTGTTCGGAAGCCCCGCCTGGGTGGGGAAATGGCACCCCCCACACTTGCCGCCGAGGGGTCGAGATGTTGCCAAACAGCTGCTGCTTTGTGTCTCCCTATCAGGAGTCCCCGGAGTAGGTTTGGGGCACGGCGGATGGATGCACTGGGCGGCGGGGCACGGACGAGGAAGGTGGCTCCGGACGAGCGGATTGTCACCCACCCGGTGGCGAGCGCTCGGCCTCCCTTTCGGCCTGCCAAACTTTTATGAATATTCCTTTTGTGGCAGGGGAAAGCGTAATGAATTCAGCCCAGTTTTCCAGGGAGAAGCGACCCGGCTTTAACAATGGTTTGAGAACTTAATCAATGAGAAAGGCAGGGGGAGGAGGAGGAGGAGGAGGAGGAGGAGGAGGAGGAGGAGGAGGAGGAGCTGACACCATGTCGGGGATGTGGCTGCTTCTCGCAGACTCAGGTAGGGGAGAGGTGGGCAGGGCCGAGCGCAGCTCCCGGGTGGCCGAGTTCGGGGAACTGTCGGTAGCTCTCACCTGTGCCCGCTGCAGCCGCCCCAACCCCCCATCGTGCCCCCATCTCACGCTCTGCCCAGCCCCTGGCGGTGGGGCTCGAGGGGCGCCTTGCGGCCGGCCCCCCTCATCTGGCGTTTTTAAGGATGTGTAAATATTTTGCTGAGCATAAGTGACATCAACAGAATGATATTCCGCAGAGCCCGGGTGTGCAGCGATGATAAATAGATACGGCCAAACAAAGTTTTGATAACCGCGGATTCTCATGGCTCGCTCTGTTTCATTTGGGTCTTTGTTTTTGTTGGTTTAGCATTATCTCTCATCCTCTGGTGTGATCCCTTTATTTAGCTGCTTTTGGAAGCTTCTCTTTAGAACAGAGAGGAAAGCAGCCAGCAGGGAGAAAACAATTCTTAGCCTTGCATGCATCTCGCAAGGTTTTTTTTTGTGCTTTTCCCAGGGAATCTTTCCCAGTGTTGTCTAGGTGGCTCTCTTCCCCCTTTGGAGTCTTCAGAATCGTTTGTTGATTGATCAAGAGACTTACTTAATGGTAACTTTGAAAATGTGTCGTGATGTGCTTTTGTTACAGGAGAGGGGTGGTGGCGCGGGAGGACGCTAGTGGGGAGGCTAGTGTGTGGGAGCCACTCGCCAGGGCAGCATTATGCCCCCACCCGCTGTTTGATCATTTGCGTTTTCTTCTCAAAGAGGAACACGGGCAGCTGTGCCACTTTCAGAAGTCGGGGGTGGGCTGGAAGGCACGGAATCATAAACCGGGTGGCATCCCTCTGCTCCTTAGAAGCCCTCAGAGGCCACCCACCCATCCCGGAATCCCCTCCCCCCAGAAATATCCTACAAATGGCCACTTGTGTCTCATCGTGACTGATGCCCACTAGAGGCATTCCAAGGCAGCCCAGGCACCGTGAGCCAAGTCAGACTGAACTTGGGGTACTTGGCCGCTTTGGCACGAGCCCATGGAACCATGGGGGGTCCTTTATCATGCAAAGAAGCACCAGACTTCCAGCTGTTGAGGTTTGGCCCTAGGAAAACCTGCCCATCTCAGGAAAAAATGAGGAAACAGCTTTCCAGGTGAGGCCGGTTGCCAGTGTAAGAACTTGGTTGGTGGGCAGTTGGGTAGGAACTGTAAAAAAAATAAAAAGTCTTGTAGCCAGAAAACAGCCTCTGAGACAGGGCCTCTGAAAAGCAAGCAAGAAAAAGAAGATGTAAGAGGTGTGTGACGAAGTGTTGCTGGGAGTGCTGTAGCACTAGGAGAACAGATTCGGCTCTAGCTACAGCCCCCCGAAAAGCTAGATAGGACTGGCCTCCCCACCTCCCTCCCATCCTGAATGGAGGTATCCTGTACGTGCAATCTACAATAAGAAAATAGCAAGTGTGTGTTCTCTGGCTCCTTCCCTAACCTTCGATCCGGGGGAGAAGAGGATAGTGGAGGGACATAAATTGGGAAAGGAATTACCATTTGTCGTTGCCCTCTGTCTGCCAAACACTTCACATGTGGGAAACCACGATGTGATGGAGGCATTATTTTATAGATAAGGAATCTTCCAGTCACATGTCTGAGTCCAGACTTCGGTGGTTATGAATTAAAGGGGCAACCTGTCCCTCTAACCCCTCTTCCAAGTCTCTTATTTATTTCTCCCAAAGGCCAGAGCCCTCAGCCCCTACACATTCACAAAATATGGTCCCTAACTTGGGGAGGCGGGGAGCCTACCGGTGAGGCAGCCTAGTCAGCCAGGGTACATGCTTATGTGCCAAGTAGATAGACCCCAGGTAGTCGCAGACTATTTCAGATGGAAACACAATGCCTCGTCATCTTGGGATTTCCAACACCCAACTGTTGCTTGATAAATAAGAGTTGAGTGACTAAGTGATGGAGCTGATGGAGTGAATGGTGGTAGGGCGGCAGCTGTAAGTCATTGTCAAGGGACGCTCGGCAGGGAGAAATCCAGAGATTTTTATATTTGGAGATTTGGAGTTCCTGGTGTCATGCTCTATTTCTAGCTTGGGGTAGGTCCAAGGCGACAAGTTCATGTGATATGGGCGAGAGCATTCCCGTTTTTATAGATGAGGAAACTGAGCTAAGACAGGTTAAATAATTAGCGCGAGGTCAGGGGTAGGACCAAAGGATGGCTGAAGTATATCTGACCTTAACTATCTCTAGCATAAATACACTCTCAATAAAAATGAGATGACGTCTTACCACACAAATGCATCCTGTAAGCAAGTCCCTTAGCCCCTTTCCAACCAGATGGTAGCCTTTAACCCGCTAGAAACTCTGGAGCCGCTGGAAGAATCAGGATTTGAATCCATGTATGATTCTCTTGCCTCCCTGATCAGAATATGCGGGGGAACCTCAGAGAATGAGGCTCTCAAGGAAGGGGAAAGATGGCTAATTGTACTCTCTCTCCCCTGCACAAAAGCCTGTGTGGGATTCTGAATTAAGCCTGGTACGGGGATCAGGGTGCCATCCTTGCTATAGAGTTGGCTGCTCTTGTCTTTGGAGGATGCCTCTGATTACCACTTCTCCCTCCCACCTGTTCATCTGCCTGGATCCCCATCATCTCGTTCTTTCTAGACTCAAGGCATCTCCTTTGTAGCTCCAAATTTTTTCATGAGCCTCTTGAGCCTACTGCTCTCCTGTGTTCTGATGGCGGCCGGTGAGGAGGTGATTTTGGTGGTTGCATTTGTACTTCTGGATTTTGCACATGACCCTCCTTCTCCCTCCAGCCAAGAACACACGCACAGACACACATACATGCGCAAACGCAGGCGCATGTAATTTGATCATGTTTCTTTATCTGCTTCACCAAATTAGATTGCAAACCCAGAATTGTTATTGAAAGAACGTACGTGACTTTGGTGATCTTCTGCCCCAGCCCCTGCCTTGGACAGATCAGAAAAGCTAAGATGGAGGCGGCTCAACCAGCAGATGCCTTGAGTAATGATTATACTCGCTGGCCTTCCCGCTGCTGTGGGGCAGCCCCCCACAATGTAAGCATGGGCCCTGGGCCTCTCATGAAAGCCCACTGGGCTTCTAGAATATCCCAATCCTTGCGATTCCGATTTCTGCTGTGATTCTTTGCTCCAATAATTTGATGGCTCACCCTGCTCTCACCTGTCACTCTTTCTTCCCACAGGTTTTTGGTCTCGCGCTGCATTGTCTAACAGAGCCTTTTATGATGATGGAAATGTCCCATTATCTGCACCATCCCATACAGTAGCCACAAGTCACATGTGGCTATTAGTAATCAGAAGGTGGCCAGTCCAAAGTAGGATGTGCAATAAGGATGACATTCGTGTGTGCTAAGACTTAGCACAAAAAAAAGAATGCAAAACAGCTCATTAATAATTTTCATATCGATCACACAGTGCAATGATAATATTTTCAATATGTTGGTCAAATAAGCTACAATATTAAAATGAATGTCACCTCTTTCTTTTAATCTTTTTAATGTGTCTACCCGAAACTTTTAAGTGGCACGTTTATTTCTATTAGGCAGCGCTTGTCTAGAGCAAACTAAACACCAGCCTGTGCCTTCAGCCTCATAGTACCTCTAGATGTTTTAGGGGGCATAAGCACCCTTTGTCTCCATGGCAGGTGAGAGGCATGGGCCGACTCAGTGGCCACAACAGCCTGGCATCAGGCAACTTTGATTTTCGGTGGCTAAGGCGTCTCTTGGAGGGGTGTGCCTGGCCAAGCCCATCCTCGAGCATGTTCGCTCAGTCAAGCTCCCCTGAGGAATGTGGGCTCCCCAGACTTGATGGAGGTGAGAGAGCAAGGCAGGCGTGAGGATGGGCAGGGCCGGCTTGAACACAATGAGCCCTTTCCTCTCCTCCCCTCCACCTCTCCCCACACCAGGCTGGTGTCCTGGTCCACCGGAGAGCTGTGTCTCCCCCGAGCACCTGCTTTTCTCGACGCCTGGTCTAAGAATATCCTTCCTGGGGATTTGTGCTGTGAGAACAGTGTCCCAAGTAGACACCCCAGTGGCGACAGTGGGTTATTTGGGGCTGGAGCCAATCTCAGAGAAGGAGAAAGGAAAAAGAGGATGCACATAGTTGTTTCCTGACACCTTGATGGAAACAAGAGTGAGGAGACAGATACCGTTTCTGTGAGAGAGACAGAGTAAATGCAGGGAAGCCAAGCCCCACCTCACACACCCCGGTGCTGCAGATGAGGAAACCTGATGGACGGACAGTTCCTGGGGACGGCCAGGGCTCAGTGGGCACCGCGGACCTCCTGGGCCCTTCCCTGGGAGCCGGGCATGGCCCAAGTAGGCGGAAAGAGCTGGAACAGTGAACTTGGGGCTGCGGTGATTTATGGGTCAGGCCCCGTGGCTCTGGCTCCTGAGGGGGCTGCCCCCACAGGGGACCCTTGGCTGACCCCCTTGAGCGCCTCGGAAGGAGCTGGTTTTGTTTCCCATGGCAGAAGCAGACTGTTTACTGGAGCACAGGAAGAATCCGACATTCTGGCGAAAAATAATTCATTAACAGCCAGGGTATTACCAGTTCCCTGGAAAAGCTCCTCCAGCTGCACTGTAGCAACTGTTCTTTTTCAGCAGCAGATTCGGGCCTCGCTGGCAGCCAAGACTGGCTGTGCTTGGGCGTTTTTGTCGTTGTTGTTATTTTTGCTTTTGTGCGTATGGCCACTTCTGCCTTATAATTCAGGGGAAGGCATGGTGGCCGCCGGGGGTCGAAGTGGTGTAGCTGTCACCGTTATGTCCTTCATGGCTCGAGCCTGGAAGCCCTAGGCCGACCCCAGTACCACACGTCCCTCCTGACCAAAGCCCACCCCGTGCCAGCGGCCTTGTAGAGCCACACAGAGTATTCTAGACCTGCAGGAATTTCAGAGGATCTCAACACCTGCTCTCAAGACCCTCTGGAAGCAATTGGCTGAGGGACCCCCACCCCCAGCCCCGCCCTCCCACAGGCACACAACAGCAGGCCGAAAGTCCTGTCTTGGCTGTGTGGGATTCTTTGCTTACTATTAATTGACACAGTGGGGCCAAAGTATATGATTCATCATCCCAGTTTTGAGGGCATTTGGAAAGCCAGGCAGGCGTAGCCAAGAGAATGGGCTGCATGTTTTGCTCACCGAGAAGGATGGAATCTACAGTAAATAAAAAGAAATGATTCAGGAAGCTTTTTATGCTGTGGGAAAAAAAAATCTGCTTTAAAAAAAAGGTTTTTGTCTGCTTGTTTGTTTTTTAATGCCTCATGTTCAGAAATGCATACCCAGCTAGCAAGAAATGGAAAAGAGTGGCATTTCCTTATTTTCGTTTTTTTTTTTTTTTAAACTCTAATTGCAGGTTAAGTAAGATACGATGTATTGATCTTGGTTTTGTATGGGACATAACTAGATAATCATTTTATTTTATGGGATATTAATTTCCATCCATTTAGCCTGATGAAATATGCATTTCAAATGCACCCTGTCTACCCCTGCCATCATCATGGTCTTTCTCTCTCTCTCTCTCTCTTTTTTTTTAGGAAGAGAGAGCAAGGTGGGGAGGGGAAGTGGAGGGGCAGTGAGGGAGAAAGAGAATCCCAAGCAGCCTCCATGCCCAGCATGGAGTCCGACACGGGGCTCAATCTCACAACCCCGAGATCATGACCTGAGCTGAAACCAAGAGTCAGATGCTTAGGGGCGCCTGGATGGCTCAGTAGCTTGAGCGTCTGATTCTTGGTTTCAGCCCAGGTCATGATCTCATGGCTGGTGGGATTAAGCCCCATGTCAGTCAGACTCCATGCTCAGTGGGGAGGGTTCTGCTTGAATATTCTCTCCCTCTGTCCCTCCCCCTCAAAAAAATAAATATTTTTGAAAAATGAGTCGGTCACTGAATCAACTGAGCCACCCGGGTGCCCCTCTTCACAGTATTTAAGGTTCCTAGGTTCAGACTGAGAACCTATGGCATTTATTTGAAAAGGAACAAACATGTCCTAAGCTAACAAATATGTAAACCAACCTTAGATTTCAAAGAAAACCACGTCTTCTCCCTATGATGACTGCCAGTGATAGGAATATTAAAGGCTAGGCATATTTGGCTGTATATAGAGCACAGTTTCTCCAGCTTGGCCTTGTTTCTCCACCTTGTTGACATTTTAGGCCAGATTTTTTTTTGTTGGGGTCAGGGGACCTGTGTACTGTTGGATGTTAGTAGCCTCTCTGGCCTCTACCCGCTAGATGCCAGTAGCATCACTCCTTGCCACCACAGTTGTGACAACCAAAAATGTCTCCAGACCTCACCAAATGTCCTCTCTGGGACAAAATCGCCCCTGGTTGAGAAACATTGGTCTAGGCCAAGGTTTAATAAGTAATTTGTGGGTTTTGGCAACTTGAGCTTGAAATAATAAAAGACACAATTTGTCCCCCCGATTTTTACGTATACTGTTCGGGGGGCGGGCAACGAATTAACAGTTGGAAGTGGGTCATGTGCCTGATTTCACTCTAAGGTTGGTGGAAAAGTCTGTAAGATTGTATAAGCACAAGAGCTCTTTTTTTTTTTTTTTTAAGGCAGGCAACTGAATAAGGCATAGGTAACTGGGGGTACACTTGTAATAACTGAGGGCTTTTCTGGCTTTTCATAAAGAGAGCCGGTTTATTCCTCCCCAGTTTCTTTTTCATATGCACCCGATTCAGGCATGCCTTCAAAGCCACCAGGCATCTGCGTCTACCCCACCCCCTCTCCACTGTCATTTCTCCTGTAGCATCTTAAGCCTGAGCCAATTAATTTAGCCCTTTAGTGTACTTGGGAGAGCTCTGCGCGTAGCACTGGAATAGACTCATTTCGGATTGTGGCCACCCTTTACCCGCCACTAATTTCTGTGCTTTCCAGTCCTGTTCAGAGAGAGAATGTCAATGGTGGGGAGATGGGGCATTTTTCAAGATTATGGGACCTTCGAATTTAGGTGGTCCTCGCCATCCCTGCCAGTTTTCTCCCTCGCACACACATTTGTTTCCTTGCAGCAGTTCCGCTTGGGGAGCAGAAGTCAGCAGGGCTCCCTCGGGCGGCCGACCCGGTGCTGCCTGCGGGCACGGCGGCAGGTGCACCGCCAAGGCCTTTCTGGGGGAGCCCAGGGGGGCTAGAGGGGAAGGCGGGGGTGGGGTGGGGGGTAAAGCCCAGAAGGAAGCGCAATGGCCCGGAGGCCCCGAGGGGGACCGGAGAGGTGGGTGCTGTGAGCCGGGCAGGTGCCCCGAGGTCAGGGGGCCGCCAGGGGCTGGGCTGGGCTGGGCGCGGGGGCTGGCGCGGTGGCCGCGGCGGCCTGAGGAGCTCCGGGGCTCGGGCTCAGCCGTCCCTGGCGTCCCTGGCGCGTGCCAGCTGCGCCCCGGGACACCCCGGCCGCCGGAGGGGGCAGTGAGCTCGGTGCAGGGGACCCGCGCGGCCCTCGCGGCCGGGCCTGGGGGGCGGCTGCGGCCCGGGGAGAGGAAACACGACCGTAAATCTGGGCTTCGGAGGCCAGGGTGGTGGCGCAGAGGCCACCGGGGCCACCGCCGTGTGCCGCAGAAGCAGACAGACAGGTCCAAGTGGTGTGTTGTTCCTCAAAATAATGGCAGTGGCAGTGGCTGTGAAACACATTTAGACCCTTGTCATAAAAATGCAAACAGTCCTCCTGCTATAGGGAAAAGCTAAATAAACTCCATTGCAGCTGTATTAAGTAGAAACAGATTTGAAAATCGGGTGTTTTTTTTCCTGAGACACTTATTTATAGCAGGTTGGGCAAAGGCTGCCACTATCTTTCGCGACTCCGGAAGAGTGTTTTCCAGATGGTCCTTGCTGTTTTTCTCTTTATTAAGCTTAGCTGAACACGGCCTTGCTTGGAAAGGTTCGTAGAAACTGGTGTTTGTTTTTTTTTTTTTTTTTTTTTTCAGATTACGATGGCCATTGATTGGCCAACAGATCAATGGATGGGAATGGATTGGGCCTGTGCTGCTGAATTTCCTTTTGCATTTTAGAAATAGGGAAAATACCGAGGAAAGCTCAAAATAGGGGTGCTCCTCTCTTTGGCTACGTACATCAGAGCTTCGGAAATCATTCGGGGCTACGTTTTCTATTAATTTACATTTGCTTTTCTTTCTAAACTAATGCCCCTCTTTTTGTTAAATCTCTCCAACATCACTGTTTCCTTTCCAACATCTAAACAATGTCCAGATATATTTCAGATTGAGCAATTAGCTCTGGCTACAATTTCCCTTTAGGAAAAAGAAAATCACTAACCCGCTAGACTAAATATGAAATCACTGAATGTGAAAATATCAATCTGAGAGCATTTGTCCTAGGATCCTTTGTGGCTTATCACTTGCATTTTAAGAAGGCTGGACACACCCGTACCAAGAAACCTCAAGCTTTATTTTTGCTCTTAGGAGCTGGGCAGCTGGATTTGGGGTCATCCAGGCTGATTCTTACAGCCCAAACCACACAGGGGACCGTTCTGCAATGTTCCATAAGCCATTGGTCCCCACAGACCAGACATGGGACAAAATTTCTACCCATTCTCGGTGAAATGAAAGAAAAGTGAAAATGTAGTGAGTTTCTTTTTTAAAGCTAATAAACCTTTTCCATTTCACAGAACTGTCCTTTATTCTAAAATGGCCTTTCCTGCTTCTCTTGGTGTTAGTGTCTCTTTATGAATGGTCAAGGAAGTACCTGGCATTTGCAGCTTAACATCTTTTTTGACAAAGTCAGAAGTTGTCCAATTTCATGTTGGATCCTCCATTTTTTCGAACGTTACTCATCCAGAACGTTAGAATGTCTGGGATTCACCCGGGAGGCCCAAGTAGCTTATGAAGGGAAGCCTTTGTTATGATTCCTAAGCCAGAAAAACCAACCTGAGCAAGAGCCCTGCTCTGAGTTCCCTTACTCGACTCTTCCGACCCATCAACTGCAGGGAGCTGGCTTTGTCCAGAGCCCACGTGAAGCAGAGTCCTGTCTCCAGAGGAGTTGGAAAGGGAACACTGGCCTCTTGGACATAACATCTGAGCGTGCAGCCTGGGCTCTGGGAGCCTGGACCTTTCATCCCTGATTCTGTTTTCAACTCTGCTGCCAGCTCACATGGGTTCCACCCACCTCCCTCCTCTCCTCAGCCCTGCCCACTGCTCCATGAGCCAGCAGGCCTCAGCAGGTCTCACCCAGGTGTGGCCCTGGTCTCTTTACTGGTCTGCTGTACTCCTGTCCTCGCTCCCCCAGCTGCTCTCCCTCTCGATAAAACTCTCCAGCCTTGTCATCCCAGCTTAAGAACATTCAGTGACTCCCTATTTCCTGATTATTTAAAATAAAACTCCACGTACGAAGCCCTCTTGCCTTTTTCCCAGTCCATTCTCCCTGTCGTGACTGGCCTTCAGTCGGGAGAATGCCTCTGGGTTGTACAATTACTCTGGGTTTCATTTGTTTTCTTATATGGGAAGAGATTTGCAAGAAGGTTACAAGGTCTCTTGGGCATCTTTCTAGATGAAGAACACTGAAGCCTTGAGTCTAATGTAATGGACCATCCCAGGGATCGTGACATTCATGGTTTACAGAAGGGAAGGGAAGAGAAGGAAGGGAGAAAGGGAGAAAGGAAAGAGCAAGCAAAGCAAAGCAAGTCCCACACAAAATGAGGCTCTCTAGCTTCAAGAATTGTAGCCTGACTACAGATCTCTTACATACTGCTTCTGGATGAGGAGGCCACTTTTCCGGCCTGCCGACAAGTGGGTATTGCTTCAGGATGGTACTGCTGACTTCTGCTGCTGAAAATAGAGCCACTTCCACAGGCTCTGAAAATTGCAGTTGAAACATAGTGGAAAGAGTCTATCCTAGCCAACGCAGACTGGCCATTCCATTAGGAAATATCTCCATGGTTGCTCATAAAATCATAATAACAACAACATTACCTATCGTTTATCAAGCTTCTGCTATAGGCTGGCCAGTTGTCCCAGGAGATTTACATTTATTATATTTCCAGCTTTGTAACAACCTTAATAAGATAGACAAATACTATGAGTTTCAATTCATACAGGAGGAGTCAGGCAGGGCTCAGAGAGGGTTAGTAGCTTACACAAGGTCACACAGCCTATAGAGGTAGAACTAGGATTCTCTACAGCCTGGCTCAATAGAACTTCCATTCTACACTAGACGTATACCATGTGGTAAGACACTGGCTGTCCAATATGGTAGCCACTAGCTAGAGGTTGCTGTTGAGTGCTAGAAGTGTGACTAGTGTGGCTGAGACCTGACTTTTAAATTTAATTTTTAATTCATTTTCTTTTTAATTTTTTTCTTTAGCATTTTAAGTGTATAGTTAAGTGGTATTAAGTATATTCATAATGTTGTGCATTTGTCACCACCATCTATCACCAGAACTCTTTTCATCTTGCAAACTGAGTCTCTGTACCCATTAAAGGGTAATGCCCCAGGTCCCCTCCCCTCAGTCCCTGGCAACCACGAGGCTACGTTCTTTCTTCTTTCTTTAAAAAAAAAGTGTCCCCTTTCCCCCCACATCTGGGCCTCTGATAACCACCATTCTACTCTGTTCCTATGAGTTTGGCTTTTTTTTTTTAATTCCACATTTTAAGTGAGATTATGAATGTTTATCTTTCCTTTTTAAAATTCTAAATTTTAGAATTTGCACAGGGCCAGTGGCTACTGTAGTGGGCAGCGCAGCTGTAGAGCGTGCTCATTCCACCGCGCCCTTCTGCCCTTCTGCTCCCAGCTGTCCGACATCGTCCTCCCTTTCTCAGAGGCCTACGGACCAGTGTGCATGCAGATCACCTGGAGGGCTTGCTAAACCACACATTCCTGGGACCAACCCCTGGAGCAGGTCCGGAGTGGGGCCCAAGAATTTGCATTTCTAACAATTTCCCTGGTGCTGCTGGTGCCAGGGCACTTGGTTGAACATTATCTGCCTGGGCTTAAGGACTAACTCCTGCATCCTCCAGTGGCGTGGCCTGGGGTTCACTGTTAGCTTCTGGTACGCGGAGAGCAGTGGTCGCTGGCTCAGACGAGTAGGGAGAAGCGTTCTTCCTGCTGCTGCCCTGGAGACCTGGCCCTCCACCAGCCCCAGCTTTATTTGGGCCACAGTTAGGTTTGATCACTCCCTTGGCGATTCTTCTGGAATGTGTTCATTTTAGTTTGGGGCTCCTTGGGAGAGGGGATGGAGCGCCAGGCGTGGTGAAGGAAGAGGCATGATCTCTAGGAATTATCTGATGTGACAGAAGTCTGGACAGATAAGCCCATTTGTTGTCCAGTCTGCTGTTCTCTGCAATTAAACAGCAGCGGAAAAAGTTAACTAGGAACGAAAAAAACAAGGCAGGTGAAGCAGACAGGTAACAGACCCAGGTCCCCCCGCCCTTGTGTCTTCGTCCTAAAGTCTGTGTCCCTGTTGGAAGGCAAAGGCCATTTGCCCTGGGGCAGGATTGGAGGTGAGGGGGTGTGAACGGCCAGGGGGCCCGGAGAGGCCCCTAGATAGGGGACTGTCCTGTTGGCCACCTTGGCTCTTGATGTAGCTTTCAGCAGTGCTGAGAATGTTGTTCTTGTTTTTTCTTTCTTTTTTTTTTTTTGTTAAAGGCAGGTGTAAAGAAGTAGCTGAGATTACTCATGAAAGTAGCTGTTAGGCTGTTTTTCTTATGAATATTTATAAAATAAAAGAGCAATGTGGAATCACTTTTTGTCTAAGTGTGCACAGATCTTCTGTGTTTTCTCCCATGGAGCCTGTTCTTTTCTCTCACTGTTTTCCCTCTTTGTTTTGTTGTTGTAGTTGTTTCGTTTTTGGAGAGTAGGAATCATGTGTCTTTTTTTGTGGCTTGGTCTCAAACCAGCCTTCATTCTCTTGAGCCAGGCGGCACTTCCTAAAGTTCATTTTAATCACCATGTTTGACAACCCAGCCCTCCTTGGCTCCTGGCAATGTGCTCTGTAGCACTTAGATGCTGGTAATATGTTTCATACAAAAAAGTACAAACACACAAATTTCTCCCAGTTTATCTTTTTCCAAAAGCGAGTCTTCAAAGGCGTGAACTCCAGGCCCATTTCTGCTATTATAGGGGTTGTGTCCCTGTTAATCGGTGGTGAAATGTCAATTTCCTGATTTGAGTACTTCCGTCATCTCACTTAGCTCTGTGCCATCTCCCCATGAAAGAGTTCGGCAAACCAGAGCTCCCCAGTGGGCTCCACCCCCCACCCCTCTTGTCTCTGTCATCACCACTCATCAGGGCTAAGACCCACTTTCCTCCAGTCAACTGGACCTATCCTCAACTCTATTTGGGACATTTAGAACATGAAGCTCTTCATCCCTCAGTTGTATGGGATGTTTCTTTCCTTCCTTGAAATCTGTTGCTTGCCTCCATCTGTGTAGTGACCAATGCCAAATGCCCTTTTCCTTTCTTTAAAAAAAAAAAAAGATTATTTATTTTAGAGAGAGAGCCTGTGAGCCAGGAGGAGGGGCAGAGGGAGAGGGAGATCGGGAATCTCAAGCAGACTCCACACTGAGTGCAGAGCCCGACACAGGGCTCGATCTCACCACAATCCCGAGCTCACAACCTGAACGGAAACCAAGAGCTGGGTGTCCAACCAACGGCACCACCCGGGTGCCCCTGTCCTATTCCTTTTTACCACTTGCGTGGATGGTGTGAAGAACTTCAGGTTTTCCAAATCCACGATGGAGCTGAAGCACCTGGCCTGGAATCTAATACACGTGTTCCCACTTAAACCACACAGGAATGTTTTGGAATAGCTACTTTAATTTGTAGATGAGGAAAGGGAGTTTGTGGATGATGAGCAGAAAAGGTGGGTGGGGCCCAGATGGTAGTGAGTCTTGTTAGTCTTGAGAAAGAACTTGAACTTTATCCTGAACACTTTCATAGAGGCCAGTGACTTTATCTACTCTCTGTGTTTGGTTTTTTGTCCTAGTGGAGAATGAACTGGGGCAGGAGGGAAGGAAGACCCAAAAAAGGGCTCTGTTGCAGTAATCCCAGAGAGCAGTGACCTTGAACTGAAGCAGCATAGCGGTGGAGGCAAGTGCTTGGACTGTAGAAGCTTTTAGGAGGCCGGCTATGGGATTGGGTAATGGCTGGTAGGTAGAGTAAATGATAACACACTGGTTTCTGTCGTTTAGGCCCCTTGATGGGCCAGGGAACTCAGGAGAGGGGAGAGATTGGGCATCTGGGGCCTCCCTCCCTTTGCAGTCAGGCGAGTGAGCAGACACTCTTGGCATTGGCCCATGTAATCATCTGAGCCCCAAATTCCGAAGAGAGTGTGTTGAAAACAGTGAATGGGCCAAAAAATGGGGGAGAAAAGGAAAACCTGACAGATACAGTCAACAGCCAGAGCACCTTCAGTCAGCAGCTTTAAATATACTTTCCAAATTCATGTACTTTAAATAGGCCAGAATTTGTAAGCGGTGGGGGGCACAGAGTAATCCCGCCAGTTCACACCTTGACTGGGCCCAGCTGGAGGAGAAGAGTTGGCTGATGGCCTGCCACCAGGGTGACCAACTGTCCTTCGTTTGCTCAGGATTGAGAGGGTTCTGGAGACATGAGATTCAGCTTTAAAACCTGGGCATTCCTGGGCAAGCCGGGGTGAGCTGGTCGTTCCATTCGCCAGGGGACATGTCTTAACACGGGCAGCTGGGCTGGTTGGGGCCAGAGCAGTGAAGACTCAGTTCTACCTGGGGACTCGGTGTGGTGATGGTACCACAGAGCAGAAGGGAAGCTTGGGAATGGAAGAGGCCAGAATGTGTCCCAAGCCCTCTCATATCTTCTCTGGGTCCAAATGAAAGTCTTATCTTAAAGTAAGAGCCTGGAGACTCCATTCTGCCTTTCTGGAATCTAGTTTGTGCCACATCCTCCTCCTCGTAGCTGCACACACACACACACACACACACACACACACCTACCCCCCCACCCCCACCCCCCCCACCCCCACCCCCCGCCAACCCAGCATTTGGGACTCGCAGGTCCTTAATCGGATGTGGGAATATCTTAAACTGGGTCTGAGGTGGGCAGAACAGTTTCTTTACTTAATACAATCCTACATCCTTGAAATCGTGGTCAGAAAAGACTTTTTTTATTTTAAGAGCAGCAAAATGCAAAATCATTGGTAGCAGTAGACCATTTGGATCTTCATTTGCAAAGGAACTATAGCCCTCCATTATTCATAAGTCTTTTGAAACCAAATGACAAATTTTTTGTCTTCAAAAGCTTCCCTTCCCCACCCCCACCACAAGTATTTCTCTTGCAAAATAAACCTCAGTAAATAAGCAGACAACATGTTGTAAATGGTAGGACAGAGGAACACTTGGAATAGAAAGCTAACGAAATGGATTTTTCCTGTGAAGGCCTGGCCTGGCACAAGCCTCCAGCTCCATCCAGAAATGCAGAGGGAAACAGAGGGTGAGGTGACAACACTCCTCTGACACCAGTGACACCAGTGACAGGGAGAAGCATCTGAGTCCATTCTCGTGAGCGGCAGCAGCAGGAATAAGGAGGAGCTCAGTGCGGGGAAATAAAAGAGAAAGGGAAAAAAATAGAGGGACATGTGAAAAAAAGTAAGGTTTAGATTCTTCTGGCCATGTGGCTCAGGTAGTGAAGGGGCCAGAAAGGCCCCAAACGGGACTTGGGTCTTTGGAAATAGCCTCCAATAGTCCCCTGTCCTCCAGTGAGTCCGAGAGTGAAAATGAGCTTTGTCATTTCTCTGTGCCCTTCTGTATCACTTTATGAGGAGTGGGTATTAGTTCTAGCAAAATCGCCTGCAGTATATTCTTACCCAAGCATAAAGGACATAGTGGGTAAAAGCTTAAATAATAGTATCAGCATTTTAAGAAGGTTTTTTATTTCACATACATTTTTAAATAGGTCAGAATTTTTAAGCAGTGGGGGCGTACGGTTTATTCTTTTCTTGGTAATGTTTGACTGTCCATGGCAGCTATACCAGCTGTATGGATGAGAGAAGTCCTAAAAATTACCCATCACCGACCTTTACTTTCAGATTTTGATCTAAAATCCTAACATACATACAGAAAGGTACGGGTGCTGTTAAGTGAACAGCTTGAAGAATTTTCACAAACAGCACACCCAAGTCACCAGCACCCCGATGGAGACAGGGGCCACACCAGCCCCCCAGAGGGCCCCTCCGCACAGCCTCTTCATTACTTCTCACCAACAGTATCCACTGTCTTTCAACAGCATAGATTAGTTGTGTCTCACTCGGAATTCTTCTGTCATAGCCTTGTGTATGATTATCCACCCCCCCCAAAAAAAGTCCTTGTTTTTTTTTTTAGGGAGGAGGGCAGAAATTTTGTAATGGTTTCCTTTCTCCTGCTGCCCTGAATTAGGCCTGTTCAACAGGAAGTTTCCGAGCTGGGTCCCTGCTGGTGCAGGGTTTGGGGCAGGCTGGTCCCTGCTGCCCAAGACGATGCCCGGGCTGTGAGCCAGTAGCCTGCCCTTGGCATCACCTCTGCCAAAGGCAGCCACCACACCCGCCTTATCTGGCCCATGAAAGCCTCTGTCAGATATTGCAAAGGCACGTGTCTTTGAAGACAGGACAACAAATGGCTGAGAGGTCCCTGAACGTATTGGCCCTTCTGGAAAAGGAGGTCAGTCACAACCATTACAACAGCACATCCAACGTGCTGGGGTTTTTTCCACCTTCCAAATGAGAGTGCGATGGATTAATTCCGCTTCTTCGCAGGCATCGTCGAAGCTTTCGACGTGCTTTCTGCCCCCTTTTCTTGCTGCAGGAAGCAAGCAGTACGAGTGCGGGAATAAAGCTATGGAACATACATCGTAATGTGTCTGGAGCAGCATCAGAAAAGGACTTATTTGTTCTCCTGGGCTGTGTAGTGCCGAGTGATTGAATGCTCGCCAAGCTGTCAGTTTTATGAAACAAATTCCCTAACCCCCTTGGCCCAGAGCTTTGCTCAGCCTGAGATGGAAAAGAAATAACTTTTAATAGAAAACTCATTGCTAAAATCTAAGATAAGATTTCAGAGTTACTTCTCTCCTAAGAATAAAATGAAATATTGAAGAAAGCATTTTGATGGGGGACTCTTAGGGAACCTTATTTCTCGGTTCTTGCTTAACAAACTATGTTAATAAAAATATTTAGACCTTCGTGATGCATAATGCATTTTTATTCCTAGTGAGCTAGCCTGTTTGTATACACAGATGTTTCCTGTGGTCCTTCTATCATTGCTTCTGCTTTTTTTTTTTTTTTGAAACAATATTTCTAGCCGGAAACAGAATCTTAGGTTAAGAACCTAAGCCCCTCACAGACCCTGTTAGTTTGAGTGAGGGTATTTTTATTGCTAGATTTGAGACTTGGTGGGGGAGAAGGTGGAGGGGGGAATCTTCTTTTATTCAAAAACACAGAAAACACTTTGAATAAAAAGATAATTCAATGAATCCACGGTATGGAGACATTACTAGACAATTCTTCCTTGGCTTCTAAATTAGACCTGGCCAGTTTGTCCGGGCACATTCATTACTGAAGGGCTGGCCAGCTTTTTAGTCTCCGTTCTTACTGTCAAAGCCGCTGTGAGTAATGCCTGCCCTTTCATACAAACCTTAGGTGTGTTCGACTGGGTTTTACAGATTTTCCAAAGCATTGTTCTCGCAGAGCTGCAGTTTCCTTTCCAGCAGCAGGAACACTGTGGCAAACACAGCTCACCAGCCCAGTTTCTCTGCCACTCTTAGGAGCACGTGGAAATCAATTAAAAATAAAATCCATAGGCCAGTTGTGCTAAGGAAGGAAATGAGGTTTTACACATCAGCACTTTTCAAAAAAACAACAAGAAAAAAACCCTATCTTAATTGAAAAATGGCACAATGCCCTAATGAAAAATGAAGCTTCAGGATTCAGTCTTTAATATCTCACTGATGAGTGCGTATTTCCTCCTGTGGCTACCCCTATGAGCGAATTTTGAAAGAATCAGGCAGTGTGTTGAAATAAGATATCACTCGGCGTGACTGTTGGAGTGAGGCATCGCCCTGTCTGGCTGACTTGTCAGTTGCTGCCTAAATGCCAGGAGAGGAAGGTTCTGGTTCTTCGGGGCTTTATGTCCTTTAACATTGTAGTATTTCATTTCTCTGTTATAATAAAAGTACATATTTATTTGAGGAAATGTATACATTTAGAAAGGCAACAAGAAGAGAATAAATACCATTTGTAATCCTGCCACTATCAATGACTTTGGTTCCAATCCTTGAGTCTTTTTTGCCTATACATATATCCTCTCTCTTCTCCAGGAATTTGGAAGGTATATTCCACAAATTGATCCCCCCCACCCCAAACTTCTGCTAACATACGTTTCTGTAATTATCAACATCAAGAATGAAAAGGTATGTATTTTATTACCTCTTATGTGTGACGCCAAGTTTTGGGATATTGACTCCTCCCCCTTTCACTGTCCCCACTGTGCTCCCCACCACCAAGTCTCGTTCACTGCCATATCCCCAGCACCTAGAACAGCACCTGGCACCCAGCCATTGCTTCAGAAATACCGTAGAAGCAATGAATGAATGCTGAGAGTTTATCCTCACATGACGTCCAGGAGGTGAGCACTGACTCCTGAGGCCAACCTCTTCCCCCCTTCGTTTGCTGCCTCTCCCGACAAGTCCGATGAAGCGAGCTACGAGTCCCACTGCTGCCTGCTGGCTCCGCTTTCCCTGAATTCCCATGTGGGGAGGCAGGGAAGGGTGAGCACCCAGTCTTCACTCAAATAGACCAAATTCCCAGGTCTTCAGATTGCTACGGAATGGGGCATGTGTCTTCATCTCTCTGCACGGCAGAGATGCCACCCGTAAACTGTAGACACTAGTGTTATTCCAGCTTCTCTTCCCAATGACAGCACAAATAAGGAGCCTTTGGGGGGCCCTGGACATTTCCTTTCGTGTTTCCAGTCGCGCCATCTGATGGGTCCAGGAGAGTTCCTAATGGGGTACTTTATGCTTCTGTGCCAAGTAAGTCAGAAGTGGCAAACAATCGGGTGGCCTTTCTTACCATCTGTGCCTCCACTGCCATCCTGTGTGCTTCCCCAGCAGCGCAGGCCTTGTCGCATTGTAGTTGTGTGTCCGCAGAGCTGACTCTCTCACTACACAGTGAATGCACATTCCGTCTTGGCATCCTCCACCAGAGACCCCCAGCACTGGGACTGAGGAGTCGTTCAGTATGTATTTGTTCAATGAATGAATGACTGAGTAGTATCATTTTCTACACATCTTGCCTTATCCGCACCATATCCGTGGGCTTTCTGCCATCCCCAGATGACAAAAGCAAACCAAACCAGAAAATTAAACCTCTAGCCTTCTGAATGTCTACATTAAAATGTAAGCTTCTGATAGACAGACCCATAAGTACTGGTTCTGGAAAGTGCCAGCTTAAGGGGGAAAATATTCCCTCTTAGTTCGTTGGCTGGCAGATCAGGTTCCTGAGGAGAGGGGGAGTGACAATGTGTGCGCAGTAAAGCTCCTGTCTGCAGCTTTTAGTTTGAGTTATATGTGTGTTGGCATCTCTTTCACACAGAATCTGATGAGTTGGCATTTATTTTTGACAGCATCTCAAATCTTGTGAAAGTCAGAGCTGGGGGCTGGTGGTGTTTTTTAGTAATATCTCAGATGATGGCAGGATAACCTTGATAGTAAAAAAGAAAGGTTCAAAAAGATGTCTTCTTAGAGTTCTTCCAGAAAACTAAAAGCTCAGCAAAGAAGAGCTTCAGGACGTCTCAGAGCAAAGGTTTCCTTGAACATTGACTTTTTGTAGGCTGCACACAAACAAAGACACACACATAGTCGCTGAGGTGTGTTTCGTATAATTCAGCATAGCAGCAGCTGCTGGTTAGTCCCCCGCACCTGTTTTGTTCATCTTCCCAGACCACCCCCCCCAGACTACATTTCCCAGCCTCCCTTGCAGTTTTACCTGTGGCCATGTGACTGGGTTCTGTCTGACAGGATGCTCCATGCTCTTTCTTCAGCCACTGGCTATCTGGGATGGAGCAAAGACCCAGGGTAACCCTGGAAGTTTGCAGAGCCACCTCTGCCTGGGGAGGATCATTGCATGAAATGGAAGTACCCCTACCTTACACTGTTACGGGAGTAAGAACTACGCCTCCATTAGTGAGCTAGTACAAGTGTGAAGCAGTTAGTTAGGCAGCCAATCCTACCTTAACAAAATCATACTCCTTAGATGTTTTAAAAAAAAGTAGCTGGACAGTTTTCAAAGGCCTTTTATGTGCCAGGAATTGTTTATGTTAATTATAATCCCCTCAGTAGACCTACAAAGTTGCCCTCATCTTACAGCTATAGATAACTGTAACTTCCCACAACTCCAAGTGGGAAGGGGGTGAGTATTTTATCTGCCATGGTGGCTCCGGGGTTGGCACAGAGGTTGGAATTGAGTTGATGAGGCTTGTTGATGATAGAGGAAAAGAAGGCCCAATAGGGTGGTCCCATTCCCAGGGCCCACAGCTGGAAAATGCAGGACCCACTATTTCACCCAAGTCCACCTGGCTTCAAAGTCCAGCTGCCTCTGAGTGTCCGTAACCTGAGATTTTAAAAAGAATGGGTGAGGAGCCATCGATGGGGCTTAGAAAAAACATTGTAGTCCCTCATCTTGCATTTCTGAATGGAAAAGTAACATATTAAAAATGAAAACATTGACATTTCCAAAACAAAGAAAGGGACAACTCTCTGTAAGCTTATCAGAGAAAACTGGTACAAGCTTGGCTTTTTATTCTGTAAGTTCTTAACATATACACACATACAACAAAAATTACTTCACTTTGTGTATAGAAAATTCATATTCTCTCCCCACCGCATGATTTTGTTATTTATTTTCTTCTTAAACAATTTCCGTGGACACTATTTCCATGTCAGGACATACCATTCTGTGTCATCCTTTGCGATGACTAGTACTATTCTGTGTAACAATCTGCAATAATTAACCAGTTTCCCCTTGGTTGTCATTTAGGTTGTTTCCAGCCTTTGTAACACAAAAGAGCTGTGATCAACATGCTTGTGTGTAGCTCTAGGGTAGAATCCTAAGAGCGCAGTCGTGAGCCCGCCAACAGGCACGTGTCACTGTCCTCCACATATGGGGACCTATTGTTGCAGAAAGTCCAGATGGTCAACAGATACTGAAATGGACTCCATGAGTTTAGTTCTTCAAGTTAAGATAACAAAGAACAGTGGAAGAAAGGGTTTCTAGAATCTCGTTCAGAGTGTTGCAGATAAGGCTCCATGCCGTGGCGAAGATTAACAGTAAGGAGGCAATGATGTCGCAGCGGGAAGAGGTGGTTCCTTCACACCCTTAGCTGGTTTCTCTGCAGCCACCTGGCAACGAGGGCAGTGTTATCCGGAAGGCCAGGGCTGATCTGAGCCCAAGGGAAGACACTGTCGCCCACTAAGAAGTGAAGCAAGGCTTCCTTTCAGAGGAGGGGGCAGTGGCCAGGAGGCCAGAGAGAAAGAGGAGGAAGGTGTATGGATGTCCCTCAAGGTTCTTGCTGCAGGACACACATTCCTTAGAACCGGGCGTAAACCTGATGTGCCTGGACAGCTTTGGGGGCAAGCAGGCGATTCCAGGCAGATGTCTTTGTCCGTGGGCACAGCTGTGTGAGCTCTGAGATGTCCCTGTCCATGAGGGATGCTCGTGGAATGATGGCGATGATGATAATGATGATGACAGTGCTGTGGTTGGCAGCGGGAAGAGGGAGATGATTACCTACCCAGACGGGCTGGAACACTAAAAGCTGAACCCACGAGAAGAGCTGCCTTCCGTGTGTGTGTGCACGCGCGCGCACACACACACACACACACACAGCGTGATGTGGTTGAGTATGTGAATGTTAAGTATATATGTGGTGTGCAGCGAATGTGTGATGTGTGCAGTGCTGTGTGTGTGTGACAGGTGGGATATGTGCAAGTGTGCTGTGTGGATATGTTTGAACAGGTGGGGGGAGGCTGATTCAATCCCCTGGGGGCTTCATGTGGCCTACCAGAGGCCTTAGGCTGCTCACTTTGAGTTTTTCCTCTTGTATTCCTTGTTTCCTGTGGCAAAAATGCCAGCTTCGCCCAAGAGAATGCTCCTGACCATTTTCTCCCCTGGGGAGCCAAGCTCGAGGGAAACACTTAAGTTTCCGCTGATCACCTCATTACCCGGCAGACTTAGAGAGAGGGCAGCAGTGGTCTCCAGAGCCATCTTATTTTAGCTTATTATTCCTTTTACTTATTATTCTATTTTCCTTTATATTGAGGTGTATATAACGCACACAGTAAAGGTGCAGGGAGCGTACAAATCTTAAGTGCTGATACACCATGTAACCACCTCTCAGTTCAAAATAGAATCCATTTCCAGCACCCCATAAAGCTCCCTTGAGCCCTTTCCCAGTCGTTATCCCCCAGAGACAACCACAATTCTGACTTCTGTCTCCATAGATTAATTTTGTCTGTTCTAGAATTTCATATAAATGGAACCATGCAGTATATGGTCTTTTGTGCCTGGCTGCTTTCACTTAGCACAATGCTTTTGAGATCCGTCCATGTTGCCGCGTGTATCAGCAGTTCGTGTCTTCCTGCTGCTGTGTGGTATCTTATTGTATGGATGTATCACAGTTTGTTTATCCATTCTCCTGCTGACGGACATCTGGGTGGTTTCCAGTTTGGGGCTATTGCAAATAAAGCTGCTACGAACATTCTTGAACATGTCTTTTGGTGGCCATATGTAGAGCTGTCTTAATGTTGCCTATGATAGCATTTGACAAAGATAGAGCTTGCAAAAATCATACAACAACAAAACCTCAACTTACTCCAGCAAGTTGCCCAGAAGAATGAAGCGGTTGACTTTAAGTGGCTTGTCTTAATCCGAATATCTCCCTTCCTTTGGGAGAAAAGTGCATCACATGGGGGACAGTGGTAGGCTCTCTGGCACTTGGAGCCCTCCACCAAAACAGCCATCATCTGTGAGGATTGCAGTATTTATTTATGAGGTTTCCCAGTGTAAAAATGACTCCTTGGGGGATAAACCGGGGCCTTTGGGAGGGCCATTGGCTACTGCACTCTATGGCTTGGGATTTGGGCTCCAAAGCCAAGACCTTCCCATTGGGAGTCCCAGTAAGGCTGGGTGTACACAACTTGGAAAGACACCCAGTTGACTTTGAGGGAGCTCAGACTTTGGGGAACTCTGGCCTGTTGCCTGACCCTGGGACACCAGGACGGATTCCAGGGAGTGAAGAAAGAGGAACTGACAGGCTTGCACCTGCATGGTGGTCCTTTGCAGACTCTGGTGTCCGTAGCACCTAAACCCTTGCCCTCCTCTCTAAGGAAGCTCTAGGGACTGACCCCTGTGTCCCTGCACTCATTCCACCTGCCTGCACGCTCCCTGCCACTCTCTTTGCTTCTCTGCCACAAGATTTCTGTCCTGACTGTTGCCTGCCCAAGGCGCTGGTGTTTCTGCCCCTAAGCAGTGCCACAGTGGAGTCAGGAGGTGGGCACCCCAGCAAACCTTCCCTGGCCTTAGCAGGGATAGCTCTGAGGTTAACTCCCAGAAGAACTGAGCCCTGGCTGCCCGCAGCAGGCACCCACTCATTACAGCTCCTTTGAATGGCCACCTGCCCTTCCGGGCTCACTTCTGCACCCCGGCACTGGGGCTACCTGGGACCTTCTCCTGCACAAACTGTCTGCACTTGAGTCTCTGTCTCAGGGCCTGCCATTGTGGGTTTCCCAAATGAAGCCACCCTCCTCCCCAAGAAAAATGTTCTTTGGCACATATGTTGATTTTGTCTGGGAATTTTGCAAATTCCACGGCACCTTTTGCATCATCCACTCGGGGGTTCAGCCCAGGCCACCGCCAGCTGTATTTGCTGTGGAGAAGTTTGAGATCAGTGGCTGACCCAAGGGAGGACAGTAACAAATAGTATTTAATTTTCAAGCTGCAGTGAAGGCAGACAGCCTTCGTCCCATTGCTCCCTGTCAGTGTCACTCCCAATACCGCGTACGATGGATGTGACGCTGCAGAAAAGTGTGGGTTAATGAAATCATTTAAGGCACCCACCGGGGGTCGGTTGAATATACGGGTGGGGGAGTGGGGTGGGGGGGTGGGCACTGCTCTTTAAGGAGCTTCCAAGCTATTCTGTAGCCCTGAGGAAAATGGCTTATCATAAAATAGAAAGTGAAAAAGAAATGGCAATAATTTTAGCTCTACCACGATAGGTTGTTTCCTGGGGAAAAAAAAATAAAACAATAAAACAAAATAAATATTTTTGATTTGTTGGGAGCATGCAATTCCTGAATGAATATTCCCTTCTGCTTTTGATTTTCCCAAATGTGGTTGTGTTGGAGGTGTGAACATTTTTAAAAGAATTCTAAAATGAATCCTTTTGGGGAGAAAAATGAACGCACAAAGCACTTTGTCCAGTTTCTTTCTAATCTTTTCTCGGAGGGGTGTTTTTTTCCACTTAGGTTAAGCAAGGGAACATAGGAAGGTGGGGCTTGGGGCGGAGGGCTGTCATTAGATGGAGCGTTTGATGATTTGGGTTTGAATTTTCGGTTCTGGAAGGATAAACACATGGACCTGTGTCTGGGGGTGGGGCGGCCGCAGGCCCGCAGCATCGAGGGAGGACAGGGTGTCAACCTGCAGCTGCAGGTGGCCGTTGGTCCCTGGGGCGGGTGCAGTTGGAGCAGCACAGGTGTGTTGGGGGGGGGGGTGAGGGCACAGGTCAGCTTGCTCCGCCAGGGTCGGTGGGGCTGGCGGAGGAGCCGGTGTTTCGGGTGCTGAGGAATCCCTTTTGTCTGGTTGTCCTCACCACCCCGCGTATTTAGCAGCACACGAGCTGTTTTAGTTACGTTCTATCCATCTTCCCCCGGGGCTGTATTTGCCTGGGTTGATCAGCACACCACCACGCGCATTTTCCAATCGTTCTGCTGTTCCACTGATTGCGGAATTAGCAGCCTCCCTGTCTGGTAAAAGTAGGTCAGGGAAGTTCCTGACTTCCGAGGCGGCTAATAGATTTCTGAATGGCAGCGTGCGGGGCGCCCGCATGTGACATCTGAGCAGGGGAACAATGGTGATCACTCACTGCGCTCTGGGGCCTGAGTCATCCTCCCCGGAGCACACGCGGCCGAGGTGCCAGAGACTACAGGTGCTGCTGCACCGGGAGCCCCGCGCCACCGAGCCCCGAGTCCAGTGCCTGATCCCTCCAGGTCCCCTCCCCTCCCCGAGGCCCTCTGCCCTTGCGCGTCCCCGTCCCCTCTGTCCCTCTGTCGTCCCTCCTCCCGCGGGAGAGCCGCGCCCACAGCATCCCGAGCTGCCCAGTCCCCGCCTGGAGAGGCCTCCGCTTGGCCGCACCTGCTCCCAAACTGCCCTCTTCCTCCTCTTGCTCTTGCACCCCTTCCCCTGTCACTTCACCTTCAGGGTGCTGTTGGCCGTGGCCCATGAAACTGCACAGCCTCCCAATGAAACAGTTAAGCCTTTAGGTTGCCCCTGGGGAAAAAGCAAATGGAATCCGATTATTAAGACCTAGACGCTGTCAAATTCACCAAATGGCATCACTACTGTCAAGTAATTATTTAGATAGGGCATGCTGTGGGGGTCTCTCTTGCATGCTGTCTCTCCTTTATTCTTTTTCCTTCAATTTTTAAGATGAACAATTTCTGTTTAGACCACTTCCTTCTTCCAGCTGCAGACAATGGCAATCATAATCATGTCGGGCCAAAACGTATTGCTTGTATGTGTTCATGTTTAATTTGAAAAATGACAACAGTGATTTCTTTGAAGTCTCCTACTCTCACCCAGAGCTACCCCACTATTGGAATATCCTAGAGGAGGAGAAAGAATAAATCAACACAAAATGATGTCATAAAATCCTCTTAAATAACAACCAGGTAGTAAATTAACATATACACGACCTTTGAAATGATCATGTACAGGGAAGTCGAATCCAGCAAACAGCTAGCTGGCTGAGTGCCTGCCCTTGACTAGTAGGCTGAGAGATACAGCTGCTGGAAAGATATTTGAGAGTGAGTCCTAAATGCAGAAAGCTGTCTTTTATAAAAAAAAAAAAAAGGAAGAAAAAAATCAGATCCTTCATTTGACAGACCCTAATTTCATTGAGATTGACAGCATTGCCTTTGTCGAGCATACATTTAACAAATGAGATTGAACAACTACCCCACTCAGTTTCATCTAATTTAATTTGACAGCCAAAGCAGGTAGGTAGGGTAATGTACTTACAGAGGAGGTAGGAGCGCTGTCCCAGGGTGAAATGACGGGGCCTGCCGGATCCAGCTTAAGGGAGTTATCTCCTCTGTTGCTTTTGTATTTTTGTTTTTGTTTCGCCATTCACACGTGAAATTTTATTTTTTTTATCTTTTAATTTTTAACTGAAGTAGGGTTGTCATACAATATTGTTTTACTTTCTAACTGACATATAAAGCACGTCTACTCACTTGACGTACTTTATATGTCACTTAAAAGCTTAAATTGTCTTAAATGTGCAATTGAATCAGTTTTTGCCAGTACGAACATGTGTGTAGCCACCATCTAAATCAAGACATCGGACATTTCCTTCCTGCAAAAAAGTCCATTTCCCAGTGGATGTAACACCCCTCTCCTGCTCTCAAGGTAACCACTACCACGACTTCGTAACAGTTTTGGTTGCCTGTTTTTGAACTTCATATAAAGTGTATCATGCAGTATGTCCTTTGTGTCCGTTCTCCTTCACTTAATGGGAAATCTGTCCATGTTGCCGCACATATCAGTATTTCATTCTGTTATTGCTCTGTAATATTCCATGATAGAAGTATAGCACAGTTTATGTATTATTGATGGATGTTTGGGCTGTCTCTATTTGCCTTCAGTTTTAACTTCCATTTCTAAAAGTCTTTAGAAGGGCATCCTAGAAATAAGCAAGAACGATACGCACCCCCAGGGGCACTTGTCCCAAACTGGAGGCAAAATGCACTCACTCATAAGCAAGTGTTCTGTATCCTGAATGAGGGGACTGTCTTGGGCCCTCTTCCGCTGAGAACGAAGCCAGTCGCATGTTCCCACACCCCATTCCTCACAGAATTGTGGGGCGAGGAGGCTGCTTCATCGCCTCGCCTCCTTTAACCCTGAGATGGAGGAGAGAGAGGTGAGCCTGCAGCCGGTCATGGGTCATGTCATGTCGAGGTAGCTTAGCAAACAGATGGGAGGGTGGGCCTGGGGTGGGTTCAAGGCAGCGGGGAAGGGGAAGGAGCAGTTCCCCTCGGGAATGCCTGTGTGTCTGGCACCGTGCCCACGTCTGAGCGGACTCAGGGACACAGCTTAAATATGGGCATCCTTCCTGATCATTCTGATACCTTCCCATTTTCCGAGTCGGGGGAAATAAAGCAAACCATTATTATCTCTCGCAAAGAAGCTGACCAGGCAGTGCGGCTCGGGGAGGCATTTGTCACTGGGCAGAAACGGGGCTCAAAGGGTTGTCATCGTAGAAGGCCACCTCCTCCTTCCAGCTGCTGGGTAGGGCAAGTAACTAACTGGACATCCAGGTGTAGCAGGGCAGGGGACCTCTGGGAAGGGCAGGTCTGCAAGCCGCTTAGGGTGGTGTGGAAATGAAGGGAGAGGGTGAGCCCCTTAACACGCCGGGGGTCGGCCTGGGCCCGTTGCCGGCTGAGCACTGGAAGCCTCAGGTTCTGGAAGGCCCCTCAGTCCAGGGTGGTCGGTCGCGCTAAGGGCTGGTCACCTTTCCACGCTCGCTTACCTGCGCATTCACTTAACGAATACTAATGACCTCATATTACACACCAGGCACCTTGCAAGGTTGCGGGGTTAGAAGTGCGATCGCCCCACTGCCAGAGTACTTGCTCCCTCTAGAGAGGAAGGTGGGATTTAAGGAAGTGATTACAAGCCGGGGCAGTGCTGGCTTTGATAGAGATAATAAGGCCATGAGCGCTTAATTGGGAAAATACTCGAGGTTGCGGAAGCAGGTGGGCTAGACAATCCGCCGCCGGTCCTTTAGCCCCTTAGCATTTCCACAAAGTTCTAGAGCTGCTCAGAAAAGCAATTTACAGCAAGCTCTGATGCATTCAAAATGGCTGTGGAGCAAAGAAGGTAGGGATGGGGGTGACAAGAAAGTAGCCAGGTGTAAGTCCACCCATGCGATCCCCGGTACTGCTTAGGCCTCGGGCGTCCCCTGGCCGCCTATCTCCTCCCACGCACCGGGCACCTCTTGGGGTGGTGCAAGGAAGCCAGTTGTGTGGTGAGCAAGAGATCTTGGAGTTGTCCATCCCCAGGAGTTCGCATCGACAGGCCTGCCCTGGCAAACCTTCTGCATCTTTTTGGGTATTGGGGTCATGTAGAGGAAATGGGGGAGTGGGGAGGGATGATGAGCCGGGGTTGATAACGCAGTGTGTTTATAAATAGGGCTGTAGGAGCGAAAAGTTTGCACCAGATTCTCTGTGTGTCATGTCACAACAGAACAGCATGTACTTCTCTAAGTATCTAAAACTAATGGACACGTGCTCTTGCCTAAGAGGCCCAGTTATTGTTGGTTAAAAAACAAACAAACAAAAAAAACCTTTTTAATGCATTAGAAGTATATGGCAGCTGTTGTAAGGTCAGAAAGGCTAGCCCAAAACACTTCCATTCACTGATTCATTCCACAGATACCTGTTGATGTTGATGCCCCTAAATATTTTACTTTCCACCTAGCCGTCACATAGACCCAACAAAACAAAACAACCCCCTCCCCCGAAACTAAAGCCCTTCACTCTAGGGGCAGATCCAAACATTTAGCCCAGTGTCAAAGACAACAGCCAAGCAGGACAAGTCTTGAATTTTAGTCTCTTTCTTGTATTCCTCAGCCTAGAGGGTGCCAATGGCCTTTCTATGAGGTGTAACCTCTCACTGATGTCTGTAGAAAAGATAAGGGTGGAAGTTTTTCTAGAGAAAGGTTTTCATTATGTGTTAGAAACAACGTGGATACATTGGGTCAGGTTTTTCTTCTTTCCCTACCTTTGCCATTGTGCAGTTATGACAGAGATCCATCCAGAATATTCTTTTTTCTATTGCATGGGAAGCAATGCACTGCCCACCTACTCTGAGGACTGACTCTTTGGGTGTTCCCAATTATCACGCAGCTCTTTCTAGTCTTGCTTGTGACAGGTTAAGGCGGTACAGTGACACCCTCCCCTAGATGACCTCCGAGCTTTCTTTCGCAAGCAAGGAAGCAGTAATGGAGACCTAGCCATGAGGAAAGAAGTGCCTCTTCCCTTTACAGTTTGACAATGCCTTCCTTTGTAGCTCGTTCAACACGCTTGTCCAGATTTATGATTTTTTTTTTGGCCATCTGGTTTATTTCTCTTGTTGTTTTGTATTGTTTTAAATATGCTCGAGGCCATCTTTGAGTCTTCTCTTAAAAAAATACAAATTAAAAAAGCAAATCATATGAGTGTCATTTGAAGGTTAGGGATGAAAGAGAGGTTTAAATAGGACTCGGATCTTCCCTGTGAAGTTCAGTAGCTAAAAATAAAGTTCTTTTTACTTTGCTGATTACATAATAGAACACAGTTCTCAGATGTGAACTTTATGGAATGTCTCAGTTGTTTGGAGAATTCTTGTTTGGGTTTTCTTAAATGGTGGTGCAGGCGTTCTCTGAAATAATGGGGTTGATTGGGTTAGTGATTGAGCACCTAGTAGGTGCCCACCACTTTGCCAGCTGCTGCTGTGGGTCACTTTGTGATGCTTTAGCCAGAGGCAGGACTTGCTTTTCATTTGGTTTAACATCATTTTCATTCTCCTAAGCCAGGTTTCTCTTTCTAAAGAAACATTTGTGCAGAAAGCAGCGGGGAGGGAGTCTTTTTGTAAGAGGAAAGGGTGGAGTTGGGTGGGGCAGTCTTTGTTTTAAAAAGAAAAGGTACTCTGGGTGCTGTGTGCTGTGTTCTGGGAAGCCATGAAATCCCAGTGACCTGGATAACTATGTTTAAACCATGTTCTTATTAAAACCAGCAGTCCTGGCTTTCCCAGACAAAGAGATTCTGAAACAATTTTGGAAATACATTCACAAGAGTGGAATTCATAAAAGGAACTGTACGGCCATCCGCTGCACTGTGTGGACATAAAATTGGATGGGCAAAGGGGGAATTTCTCAAGTATGGATTCAAAGCTTTTAGATGAACTTGCCTAATTGGGAGTAGTGATGTAGAGCATCTTGCTGGAAGGAAAACAAATCTCGCTTCTCAAAATATTCTCTCCGATGTAAAAGCAAATGCAGCTTCAAACAATGCTCGGGAAATATCTTGGTTAAGGATTTTGGAAATGATTTAAGAATCATGGGTTAGTGCCTGGCACTTCGTAAATTGCTCCACACAGTTGAGAAATCTTGCCAAGAGGCTCCTAAATCTGAGTCCACTGACCTGAGAATCACCTGGGGGGGGGGGGTCTGGGACCTGTATAGCCTTGGATGCCATTAGATGCGTCGGGTCAGGCTCTTGGGTGTTGGGCAGACAGCACACAGAGGACACTGCTTAGGAGGGCATGGTCTGTGTCTGTTGCTGATTCCCCCTTTCCTGTGCTTTCAGAGCCGACCACCCCCTGTGACAAGAGTCATTCGGTCTTCAGACACATTATTAGTACTTGTAATCAGGTTATGCTTGGTCTTTTTGACTGAGGGTCCATCTGTCTCTCTAGGGTGGCAATGCCCGGTTCTGTTCTGCTCTGAGCTCATTTCATAGTTTAACTCTCAGAAAGTGACCTTCCTTCTGGGGATTTTGATGATTAGCCCAGTCTGAGAACTGCTGGCCAGGTCCATTTCTCTGGACAGGATCCTATCCATAGCATCCCAGACAATTTTCTGCACACAGATGGCCATGAAACAGCGTCTTGGCAAATGCCATTGACTCTGGATTGTAGGTTTATTCATTAGCTGAAGCCCAATTTTAAAATCCAGTCAAGTATGATTCCTTCAAATGACTTCAAATCGAGTCACATACAGTGCTTCTTAAGGTTGATTTTGTTTCTTATTATTCTACTGAGTGCTCAGGACATCTGACTGCTCTCCTGGGTTGGTGGGCTGGAGCCATAAATAGCTTTTGGATCCTTCGGTTGTCAGGATGGTTAAAAGGATAAATGGCGAAAAGAGAATAAACGGATGAAGGTCAGTGGGTGAGCAAACAGAAACTGGACAAGGCTCCACTCTCATCTACACACAGTGAGAGGCCCTTTCACAACATCCCCAGCTGACCCTCACAGCATCTTTGCGAGGATGTTGCAAACCCCATTTCACGAGAGAGAGGGATGGGGTGATCATCTCAGGATGCAGAGCCAGCATTCAGTCAGGCCTTCAGAATGTTCTCTGCCACTCAGTTGCCCCACTCTCTTCCACCCTGAATCTGACCCTGAGTTTTCTTCTTTTTATCATCTATCAAGAGCATTTTAAATTTTCTTTGGCTCTGCCGTGGGGTCCAGCTTGGAGACCTGGTTCAGCTCCAGCTGGGCTCATAAGGTCCACTCACTTCTCCAGAGACCCCCATAATCTTTTTGGAGGAACAGCACAGTTCTGCTCTGATTTGGCATGCTTGAAAGCAATCAAAGGTAGGACCGCTCATTTCTGAATTATACATGGGTTTCCCTTCATCTGTAGAACATAATTAAGAAAAAGGGCTCGAGGAATACCAAATTCTGAGCCAAGAATCTTAAGAAGCTGCCAGAGGAATTGGGTATTAGCAGCTTCTGCTGTGTGCCATGTGGGCCAGGGCTGCTCTTAGCTTCTTAGCAGGAGGGAGTGGCCATGGTGCCTGGAGACAGGAGTAAGAAGCAGTGGGAGGGAAGGCTCTTGCCTTCTGCCCTTGAGATCTTGAAGAGGTGAAGCAGGGTCCAGGCTGACATTTCTCAGGGATTCCCAGATGGGCCTGCCTTTACTGGCCTCACTGCCATTTTCATTCCCTTTCTGAAAGGTGGTTTCTGGACCACCAAGGTTACCCACCCTGAGCACTTCTGGCATTTGGAAGGAGATCGTTCTTGGTCATTGGGACTGTCCCATGCATTGCAGGATGTTTAACAGGATCCATGGCCTCCACCCACTAGCTGCCAATAGAAACCCCCTTCCCCGAGTTGTGACAACCAAAAATGTCCCCAAGCACTGCCAGATGTCCCCTTTGCAGCAGGGACAGAATAGCACCAGTTGAGATGTATAGTGGCAATAGGAAAGGAAGGAGAGATGTGTGGCTGGGAGAGGAGCCCTGGGTTGGAAATGCTGGCAGGACCCCCATAGTCCCTACCCCCCCACACACCCTCCCTCAGTCCCGTCAAGTGTGAGTCTTCACCACCCAGGGTTCTGTTAAGGAGTAAGTCCCCAGTGTTTCCATTTACCCTGCTTTCATGCAGCCTCCCTCCACCTGTCCTTGGCATGTAGTGCCGAGGCCTCGTTCAGACCCCAGCTCTGCCACCAAGTAGCAAGTTGCCTATTCTTCTGATGCCTCAGTTTCCTTGTCTATAAAGTAGCAATAATAATAGCATCTCCCTTGCAGAGTTGTCTGTGAAGACTGCATATCTGTAAACATTTGAAAGCCTACCAGCACATGACAAGTTTTTGTTTCACAAATAAGGCATAAATAATCTGGATGAAGAACCTCTGTTAAATACAGCCATTCACCAGATGTTATCGGGTGCTGACCAAAGCCCCATCCCCACCTTCCAGGTGCTCAGAGTTTGGCCACGAGCCTACAGTAACTTAGGTGTGTAAGTTAGTAGGTGCGTTAGTAAGGAATAGCGCCCTGGCCGGGCTCTCATAGGTAGTCCCGAAGGAAAGCTCTCACCCCAGGGGACACACCATCCAGCCTTAGCGCCCATGCAGTGCTTTCTTACTTGTCATCCATTGAAGGTGACTTTACCTTACCATCAACTCAACATTTCGTTTGACAGTGACTCAACTCTATAGAGCCTCGGCTATGGCCAAAATCAATGGAACCCATCATCCAAAATTTAGGGTCACCTCTGTGAGGAGTTTGTGATATATCGGTCTTTGGGAACACTAGTCAGGAACACTGTCCTCCCTCCCTCCCTCCCTTTGTCCCTCCCTCCCTTCCTACAAATGAATATTCATTGAGCACTGTCTATGGACTATTATCCTGGGTGTTGCGGATGAGCATGGCAGAGGAGGAGCTTACATTCCAGATAGGATGGAGGGAGACAGACTATAAACAGTAAACAAAGGGGGAGAAAAAGATAATTTGCAAATGGGATAGATGCTGAAGGAAAGACACACAGAGATTGATGTGAGGGAGAATCACTGGATGAGGTGAGGGCTTAGATTCCAGATGGTCATGGAATCTTCTCTAAGGACACTATTTTGATTTGAGACTCAAAGGCTGAGAAGCAACCAGCTGTGGGAATATTGTTCCAAGCTGAGGAAACAGCCAGTGCAAAGGCCCTGAGGCAGGAAAGAGTTTAGTAGCTTCTGGGAAAAGAAATATTCTGTTGGAGGCAGAAAGTGGTAGGAGACAAGGTTGAAAAGGGTTAAAGTGGGGCCAGGTCAGATGGGGCTTTGTAGGGCTTGGCTTTTACCTCTAAAGTATGATGAGAAGCCATTGGCCGGTTTTATGCAGCTGAGTAAAGCAGTCTGCGTTATGTCTAAAAAGAAGGAAGGAGTGGTCAGCTGTGTGGAATGCTGCTGGTATGAGTAAGATGAGGGCCAAGAGACTCTCTCCGTGGATCTGGCTGCGTGGGGGTCGATGTGACCCCGTGAGAGCAGCTGTAGTAGAGGAGTGGGCAACAGCTGCGCTCCCTGGCTTTTGGTTTTAGAACATACAGTCTTTCCAAGGAACAGGCATTGTCATTTGAAGAGAACAATAATCTAATCACATTCCTTTTTTTTTTTTAAAGATTTTATTTATTTATTCATGAGAGACACAGGCAGAGGGAGAAGCAGGCTCCCCGTGGTGAGCCCGATGCAGGACTCGATCCCGGGGCCCTGGGACCATGACCAGATCTGGAGGCAAATGCTCAACCACTGAGCCACCCAGGTGCCCCTCCGATCACATTTCTTAACACTGCTTTGTCGGCCTTCAGGGAATTACTTGGTTTTATTCTCTCTTACTAAAAGACTTAGTGCAGTGGTCACAGTGATGGTGGTGGTGGTGACGTCACCCACCACTGTGTGGCCACCACCAGTCGCTTTGGTGATTTTCCAGTTGTGGGACAGCACCAGCCCCGCCACACGCAGCCCGTGAGCCACGGCAGGGCTCAGAGGGGTGGCCTCCGCCTCCTCCGTGCCCTGTTCTGATGGCTGACCTCTGTGTGGCCTTGCACTTCCAAAGTCCACCCATCTCCTTAACCTGGCCTGAACTTTTAAGCCCAAGAATGGCAGAAAATCCCTCAGAATAAATCCTTAAAGAGGCATTTGACAAAGCATATATAAACTTACACTTGGTGAAAAGTGACTGTAGAAAAAAGTATGTTCAGCACAGGCTTAAATTTACCGTGCTTTTTCTGCGGTCTCCCGCGGCACTTTGGAACCCTGACATTTTTCCTGACTGATCGTTCCCTTTGATTTTTTTTTTCCCTACACTGCTTTGATTTCGTAACACAAGAATAATATTTTTTCTGGACTAAGCTTCTTATAAGTGGTCTTACCCAGGGAATGGTTTAAAATGTAAAGATGATTCTATTTTTCTCTTAAGTACCAAGAAGTCCACACACATACAAACACGTTTAATAGCTTCAGACGAGATAGATGGACTCATTTTTAAAGGCATTTTGGAAATTTTTGCTCCTCTTAATGCCAGCCCCTTGTTCAGAGCCCCATCGTTTTAACGCTGTTGCAGGCACAGTGAGGAAGGCCCCCCCACCCCCCGCCTGTGACCTGCATGTTAGAGACCCTGTCCTGAGAGAGGCGGGCCTTGGCTCCTGACCAGTGGATTTGCCCTAATGTATTGTGTCTTCAGGATGGACTCAAAGGCAGATCCATCCCATTTTCAGAAAGGGAAGGTTTTTAACTCCCCCAAGTTAAATACCCATGTTTGGTGTGTTGGACAAAGCTCCAAAACGCTCGCACCTTTGTTCTTAGTGGCTGGCGGGATTGAGTCTGGTCATTAGCCGGGGTGCGGGGGTGGGGGGGAGGCACATTTTGCAGTCCATTCCTCCTGAGGAGGTGGGGGCCAGAAGAGGGCTCAAAGTGTGACATCAGGCATCGGGCACTGCCTTACTGTGACTTGTTTTTAATAGCTTAGGTGCTGGCTGGCAGGACCTTCCCAGGATCTTGCTCCTATCTACAAGAGCGTCCTTTGTGCTTAGGCCACTGATCTCTGGGGTCTAAGATGAGTTCTTCTCTGAAGGTCTATGCAAATGCCGAACCCACATGAAAGAAAATGATTGTCGGCCTTGTCTGAGAGTGCCCTCCTCCCACCTCCCCACGGCAGAGGACTCGCAAGGGCACAGTCGCCCTGAAGAGTCCACTCTTCTGCTTCTTTCGCCCACAGACCTCTCTCCAATCAGAACTGCAGGCACTCCAGCCAGGGCCTGCATTGTCTTGGGGTGATTCCAGGCAGTAGGTTTTCTGGGTCAGTGGGTATGAATGCTTTTAAATTGCCCTTCAGAAAGTTTTTAACTAATTTTACTTCCGTATCAGCAGACATTTGCTATGGTGCTGTTTTTACTCGTCCATCCATCCATCCATCCATTTATCTATTCATTCACTTACTGATCCAGCGCCAAGACTATATGCCAGGCACTGTGGACTCATACACAAATACTAATCAATGCCTGCCCTGGACGGGGCTCGGTGGATTTTCCCTGTCTCTGGGAAGAGAATTGAGGCTGTGTGTTTGGGCCCCTTGAGGACTGACGAGGATAAGCACTCATTTGTGTTGGGAGGAAGGGGATCCAGACCCGAAAGTGGGGTTCTCAGCCCCGGCTACACATTAGAATCACCTAAGGAGCTCTAGCAACTCCTGATGCCCAAGCAAACTGTGGAAGATTCTAATTTTATTGGTCTAGGTATGGCCTGGGTATCCAGATCTTTCAAAGCTCCCCATTCAAGTCTCCTATGCAGCCTGGGTTGGATTGTCTCTCCACAATCCTTTATCCTGGGAAGTCTGGCCTAATGAAAACCCTCCATCAAGTCCCCACTGCCTCTGCTGTTGATCTTATACTTGTCACTTCAGATTTGATGGCAGCTATCATTCCCCTGCACATTTTGGCCACCATGGGCCATGGAAGACCAGCACGATGCCAGGCTTAAAATTGCTGAGAAGAAAAGCCACCTTCTTTTCATCTTATTTATTATCTATAGTTTAAGACACAATTCTCGGGCAGCCCCGGTGGCGCAGCGGTTTAGCACCGCCTGCAGCCCAGGGCGTGATCCTGGAGACCCCGGATCGAGTCCCGTGTCGGGCTCCCTTCATGGAGCCTGCTTCTCCCTCTGCCTGTGTCTCTGTCTCTCATTCTCTCTGTGTCTCTATGCATAAATAAATAAATAATCTTAAAAAAAGAAATATTAAAAAACACAATTCTCACCTTATTTATTTAGTCTTCCACAGTGAGGGTCCTTTGGCTCCCTATCATTTTTTTTTAAGATTAAAAGTAATTTTTTTTTGAGACAAAGTGCAGGAGCAGGGAGAGGGGCAGAAGGAGAGGGAGAAGCAGACTCCCCACTGAGCGGGGAGCCCGACACTGGGCTCCATCCCAGGACCCTGGGACCATGATCTGAACCAAAAGCAGACGCTTAACCAACTGAGCCGCCCAGGCCGCCTTCCCTGTCTTTATCATTGTCGTAACTACCAACTGCTATTGAGTGCTTACTGTGTGCCAGGAACTATTCTAAATGTCTCGCATGGTAGCTCTTACTCCTTCTGACAACCCTGCGGCATAGATACTGTTAGCATCCCCATGGCGTAGATGGGAACACTGAGGCATAGAGTGGTTAGGAAACTGGCTTCCTGCCCCACAGCAGGTCCATGGGGGCATCTCCCTCCTGTTTGATCAAGTAGGGCTCCTCCTCTCTGCAAGTCAGAAGGGTTTGGATCTGTTGGGCCTCTGCCCTGTATTTTCTTTCCCGTGTGAGAAGTAGGGCCGCTGGGTGAGGGTACACCTGTGAGGTCTCCCAGCGGCCCCGACACTTTCACAACGGCGAGCAGCGACTTGGGACAGAGAGCTTAGCAAGGAGTCATCCCCTGGCTTCTCAGCCAACAGTTTGAGTCACTCCGGTTGCATCCACTGGACAGAGCTGTTTTGGTCTGGTGAGACACAGCTGAAGTAACTGGAAGCAGATGGTTCTTACCTGCGCCAAGCACTGCCATTAGCACTCTGCCGTCTGCATACTTTCAGAATTGTCCTCCCGGCGGAGAGAAGCCAGGGTGGGATTCAGAAACAGCCTGAATTCATCTCTTTGAAAATACGGAGACCTTCTCATCTGCTTATTCTCCCGGGGGAAGTCAGAGGCTCTCGGAAGTCAGTGATTGTGAGCTCTTGAGTCATCATTTCTGCCGTTGTAACGGAGCCCGGCGTGGGGACCCGAGATGGAAACAGCACGTGGGTCTGTTGCCATAGACGAGGCGCAGAGTGGAGCGGCTGAAATCTCCTCCTGGAAGGAAGGGATTAGCCGGTCAAAGTGGAAAACAGATTTGAGAAATCCATTTACCCTGAAGGTTTAGTAGGGAATGCAGGTCAGACTTACTGTAATGTCTTTAGTCACGGCTCTGTCTCCTGGTTTTATCTTGGACCGAGCTCAGACTTTCAAAAGAAGGAGGGGAGGGGGCGGTATGTGAGCCTTTAAACCCTGGCCTTCATATTTCCATCCACATGATTAAGAATAAGAACTCTTGTCATTTATCGAACTGAAGGGATGGCATTAAAATATGTGGAAAATTATTAATTTACGACTTGTCTATTTCTGTTATTTGTAGGTTATTAAGAAAACTTCTGGCTTCTGCTTCTATGATCATAGTAGCACCCAACTTAAATTTCAGAGAACATCACTAGCATATCCTTGATTTTTCTCTTGAGAATAAATATCCCCTATGGTAAAAAAAAAAAAAAAAAAAAAAAAAGAAAGAACTTGGAAATAGTCACATGGATTTTGACATGGCCCCGGGCCATAAAAGAATGTCAGAATCCTAATTAGTCTTCAAATAATCTGTTTTGTGGCAAAGAACTTCTGCTTGGAAGAACACCATTTCAATATACTATTTGTCACCTCATTACCTGAAAGCCACTTGGAGGCATTTTGTGGAATTCAAACCATTTTAAGGCCCAGAGGGGCAGCACATCGTCATGGAAGATGCACACAGCCCTGAACAGAGAAGACTTAGAATTCTAACCGCAGTCTTGCCCCTGACTAGATGCCTGGCCTGAGGCAAGTCACCTTCTATGAACCTCTGTTTCCTCATCTGTAAAATGTGTTGCAATAGATAGTCTTTGTAAAATGAAAATTTGATGGCTGTGTATGATCTGGTCCCTTGCTTTTCTTTCCTACCACTCAAACTTACTCCCTCCCTCTTTTTAATGCAAGGGCATGCACGTGCACATGCGCACACACATACACACACACTCACAGGCGCACGCAGGTCTTCTTGGAACACTGGAAAGCGCCCGACTGTGGTGCCTCCTGTTCTTCGGGGCTTTACTCAACTGACTCTACCTCAGAGAGGTTTAACCCACTGGCTCTCTCTAAAGTAGTTTCTTCCCCACCTAGTTTCCCCTTGTCACTGGCCCTGATTTACTTTCTTGTTGGTGCTTAGCACCGTCAGAAAGGATAAGACACTGGGATGCTGGTGCAGGGGTAGATAGGTGAAGGAACTAACCGAATGCAGTAGAAAGTCCAACAGACCCACATGTTAAGTTGGGTGATGTCTTCGTGGGTATTTATTTTATTTTAAATTGTCTAATCTTAAAAATAAAACACTTTTCCAGATAAAAATTTGTAAAAGGGGGAGCCATGCCTGGAATAGTGTCATGGACTGAGAAGTGTGATTATACCGATTCTGTGCACCTGAGATCCAGAAATTTTACAGTGAATGCTAACTCAGCTGGAGGGGACTCCCACTCCAGCTGAGAGATCAGCACAGATGACCAGAAAGACCTTTGGAGCCCAGACAAGATTCTAGGCGGAGCCCTGCCTGGGTATCAGGCCCTTTGTGTTTCACCAGCAGTGGGCGCCCCACCTCACTTCACAGGCAAGGAAACCACAGCTCCGAGAGCCTGAGTCCCTTTCTCCAGGCCACACAGTTCCGAAGGGGCAGAGCGAGGATGTGGGGCAGGCCTGCTTCACGAGCACACGCCTGTGTCAGCACACCAGAAAGCCTCCCGGGGCCGTTTGAGGGCTGAACACAGGGAATGGGAGCGTTGCCGCAGCCTCTTACTAGGGAAATAGAAGAGTCCTCTCCACTGTGCAAAATAGGAGATCTTTGCCCTTAAGGAACTTCCAGTTTCTGCTCCAGCGGGGATTTTTCTGCCCCCCACCCCAGAGAGCCACGGAGGGAAATCTCAGTAGCAGCATCTTGAAGCCTCTCCCACAGGGCCCCTCAATTGGGCAGCAGTGTTGTCCAGAGACCAACACGTTTTGGCTTTTGCCTGCCTTAATGCTCCCTCCCCTTGCCCAAACACAAAAATATTGGCATTTCCTGGAAAGTGGTTTTGGCCCAAAGCCTGATAGCTATCCCACACTCTTAAGCCAGTTTTCCTTGGGGCCTCTGTTCTTTTATTTCATTGAGCATTTGTTTGGGAGCTGTCGTTGCTGCCTCCTTTGTTCATACCTGAGGTAAAGGGCCCCTGGCAGGTGCCCTGGGCAGCGCCCGCGGCCCCCTCCCCACCAGCCCGCCTCCGCTCCAGCTCTGCTCCCTCCACCCCACTCAGAGTTGGTCGAAACTCACAGTGCACACGCACACTACCATTCTGGGTGGTGGTTTTCCCTTTTTGCAGTTCGATAGTATTTTCAGTGGGCTTTTCCCCCTTAAATCACCGCTAATTAATATAAAATCAAATGAGTCTTAAGTGGTCAGATGATTCAGTTTTGAGAATTTGGTGTACCTGGGTAACCACTGTCTGAAAGAGGCTGTAAAACATTCCCATCACCCCAGAAAAGTCTTCCTCCCTCCCTCCTCCCCAGAGCAAGCACTATCTGAGTTCTAGCATAGGTTTTTGGGGCCTGTTTTTGGATATTGTGTCAATGAGATCTTGCAGCATGTACACTTTGGTATCTGGCTTCTTTCACTCCACACGGTGTTTCTGAGACTCGCTGTTGCGTGTGGCAGGAGCTCACTGCTTTTCACTGCTGAGTAGAGGTCCACTGTGTGGGTATTGTGCAGTTTGTTTATCCATTTATCTGTCGACAGACTTTTGAGTTTCCAGTTCGTGCCTCTTATGCCCAGACATCTGTGTGCAACTCTTCTTGTGAATATATGTTTTCATGTCTTCGGGGAGGATCCCTAAGAGTGAAATTGCTGAGCCAGAGGGTGGACAGTTGTTTAACTTCATTGGAAACTGCCAGACGGTTCTCCAAAGTGACTGTGCCATTCAGCCAGCAGTGTATACGAGCGGTCCAGTTGCTCCATAGCCTCACCAGCTTTCGGTGTTAGCCTTTTATTTTAGTTGTTCTAATGGATGTGGTATGATCCCTTAGCTTTTTGTTTTAAAGGACAGTTTTAAGAATTTTCAAGCATGTCAGTCAATTCCAGCTCAGACACTGAAAGGGTCCTGTGAGAGGGGAAGCCAAGTGTTACTATGGACAGGAGGTTTCTGCTCATCATCCCTGTACCTGTACCCCAGGCTCCGGCCCTGAGGGCATTGTCTACGGGCTGCCACAGGGCAAGCTGAAGGCCAGAGCCCCGGAGAGGCAAGGCAGGGCGGGAGAAGGGGGCAGGCAAGAGAGCCAGAGTGGAGAAGGGAGGGGCTCCTGCACCGAGAGCTCAGAACCACACTGTGACAGCCTAGGACCAGCCTCTGGGCAAACTGTGCTCTACGCATGTGTGGGCACACACCGCTGGTGAGAAAGTAACGTGTAAGTAGGCAGCAGGCACAGACCGGTTCGTAAGCCTGTTCTAGGGAGTCCTAGCCGGCTGTCTTTTCTGCTCCGGTGACCACACACGCCTTGAAAGCTCCACGCGATGCAGATATGACAGTATTTCCAAGGCAGAATTTTGGCAAGACGACTGGAAATCCTCCAAAACCAGTCGCCAGGCGCGGGGCCAGCTTGGTGGCAAGCATCAGAACCATGCTGGGGTGCTGGCTATGGGCGTGCCTGGCTTCTCCGACCCTATGCACACAAGGTAGGGAACACCTCTAAAATGTTGTAGCTAATCCAGATACCTCGAATGTCACTATTTTACCCATTTCTTACAGTCCTCATGCTAATTAGCAAGCTACCCATTTTACCACCTGTGAATTCCAATGTTCCCTGTGCTCTGTAGACGAGCCTCAAGTATTGGCGGAGATGGAGAGATAACCAGAACTCCGGTAGCACTCTGGGAATGGGTCTCGCTGATTAGAACTCGAGCTGACCTACATCCTCCTTGCCACTCCCCCCACCCCCAAGGTGGGTGGGCTTGATGACAACGCCAGTTGACTGGGTTAGGGTTTCACCTGAGTCTTGGACAGGAAATGTCCCACTGTAGGTACTGGTGCCTCTTCTGTGTAGAAAATATTGTGATCAGTTCTCTCCAAAGTGGCAAAGTCTTTAGACCAGTATTTTGGAGAAGAACCCAGAAAGAGGTCAGTAGTGTTGAACACAAGGCAAGAGCTTGCTAGCAGTGAAACTTCAGTGGCCTGCGGGGGAGGCTACCATTGAGTGGGCAGTCTTTGCCTAGAAAATCAATTATGAAGGGCATGAAGGGAAAGCTGGCCCAGACCCTCGAGCCATAGATGATGGGTTCCCTTAAAGGAAAACCCACAGCCACAGGGACCTTTCCAATAAAGAATCTGGTGTGACTGGGGAAATGGCAGAAATCCCAGGACTTCCTGCTCCACAAACCAACAAAACATTCAAGGGTACAAAGAGAGAAGGGGTGTTGGAGCGCTGGCAGTTTCCTCTGGCCACCTGCCAGGTACACCAGCTTCCCAGGTCTCTTGGCCTGTGTGGTGCCAGGGCCCTGCTGCTTCTCCCTCCCGCACCCACACCAACTCACGCAGGCTAGGGCCACCTGTGGAGCTGCTGGGAGGAAGGCTGCCGAAAGGCCTGTTCCTCTTGCTCTGTGATGGCAGTTACAACCTCCTGCTCTCTCTCAACCCTGCCAGCTCTGTGAATGCCTATTAAATGGGCTCTTTCAGTGGATATTTATGCAGGAGCCGAGCAAAAAACTGTCCTGAGCCTACGTTAATAAATTGATTCAAGTCAGAAAGAACAGCCAAAGGCGTCTGTGCTTTTAGTGTAGGAAAGTTAGCACGGGGAAGCTCAGGATTGTGCTCTGAGCATTTGGGCTACTCTTGCAGTTCTGGTTTTCAGCTTGTGGGGCTTCAGGGTGCTCTAAGGCTGCAAGCCAGTCTGCCCCTAACGCTCACTGTGCAGCGCGGGGCCCAGGAAGCATTGAGTATGTCAATTAAAGTAATGCTAGCCGCCGTTTCACAGAAGTCGGAAGTGTGTCACGGCTCCAACACAATATAAGTTTATTATTTTCGTCTACAAGACCCCCCAAATGGATGTTCCCGATGGCAGGTGGCCTTCCTCCAAACTATGAGGCAGGCATGCAGGCCCTTCTGTCTTGTGGCTCCACTATCTCCAACAGGTAGCCTCCAAGAGGTCCCTGCGCATCGAGCCGAGGTACGAAGGAAGAGATTGGAGCATCGCGAGTGGAAGGTTTGTAGGAGCCAGCCCTGGAAGTGGCACACATCACCCCCCACGTTCTGTCAGGTAGAACTCGGGCACACGGCCACCCCTACCTGCAAGGGAGGCTGGGAAATGTAGCCCAAGCAGAACTAGGTGTGGTGAACAGCTGGCCAGTCAGCCACAGATGGACGATATTCCTGGGAAGGATGGGAATGAATCCCTGCCTGGGATGCATGCTTGTCCAGAGGTGTAGGAAGGAAGTTTTGGGTCACAAAAGAGATGGGAGGGCAGCCCGGGGGGCTCAGTGGTTTAGCGCCGCCTTCAGCCCAGGGCGTGATCCTGGAGACCCGGGATCGAGTCCCACGTCGGGCTCCCTGCGTGGAGCCCGCTTCTCCCTCTGCCTGTGTCTCTACACCCCCCCCCCGGGTGTCTCTCATGAATAAATAAATAAAAATCTTAAAAAAAAAACAAAAGAGATGGGAGCTCCCGTGTCCTTTGGGGGCCAGCAATGGCAGGCTACAGTGGTATTGGTGGAGGGAGGAGCTCAGGCCTGGGACTGTCCCAGGTGCAGAAGCAGGCCAAGGAATTCTAGGCTCCGGCCAGAGGTGAGAAGACACTGGCCCCATCTGCCCCTACCCATGATGCCAGGAACCTCTGCCCTCTCTTTTCCTAACCTCCCCCCCAGACCTGCCTTCTCTGTACTAAGTGTTGTTCATGTTCTGGAAAGCTCTGGCCCTCCTTCCCATCAAAATAGTCATTCCCTGGGGATTCACAGCTCAGTTCCTGGAAGGAAAAAAAAAACTCAATGAACCAATTCACACCAAGGTGATACTGATCTGCTGGGGTTTCTGAGACACTGAGATGAGCAAGTGACCATCAAATACCTGGCAGGGTGCCTGGCACATAAGTAAACACTCAGTAAATAGTTTATTAGTATCATGTTGTGAGCCTGTGTGTACGGGGCGGAGGCAGGGGGAGAGAGAGAGGGAGAGGCAGAGAGACAGAGACAGAGAGGGAGGTAGCAAAGCCCTGCAAATTCATCTACTTTCTCTTTTCCTTCCAACCTAATGGTCTCCCTACTGAATCATGGCGTTCTGTTCGTCTGGACCTGTGAGGACGTCACAACTGTGTCGGTTCTGTTGGCAGTCCTTTGGGGACATAAGGCCGCTTCTCACACCTCGTGGAGGAGCCAGATACCCTCTCAAGTTCACAGCGCCCGGTCTCTCCGTCAGGCCCTCACCAGCCCTGGGCTCCAGCCCTGGCCAGGCCCCACCCCCCTTTCTCTTGTACCTTTTCTCCTGCACTTCTGGAACACCCCCACTCCATTCCACTATCTTCTGTGTTGAAATCTGGAGCGTGTGGCAAGGCACAGTTCACACGGCGCCTCCAGCACTAGAGGTTTGATGACCAGAATAAGTGAGGACAAAGTAGACTCCACGTGAATGTGAATTCTGGTTTCAGAGTTACAAGGACAACAGGTGGCCCCATTCCTGCTCACCTGCTGTGTGGCCTGTGTGTGTGTGTGTGTGTGTGTGTGTGTGAGAACACATGCATTCCAAAAGAACTCTTCCCTGTAAGAAAATAGGAAATAACACCTATAATCTTCATTGCCAACTAGCCAGATGTTACACAGCAGCTTTTTCCTCCCCTTATCCTAACCTTGCATTGTTTATGCTCTATTAGTTGCAATTACAATATTTGCTTTCAGATAAATATAGCGAATTTCTAGAACTCCAAAAGGCTCGCCAACCCTAAGATTCTGAACTGTGGTGTTCTGCTCTAAGAGCTCACCTCCAGGCAGAGGGATGCTTCTGACCCAGCAGAATGCCAGCAAGAAGGCTCCCTGTTTAAAAGATGAGCATCCTCCACCCTCTTCTTCCTGCATTGTCTGTGGACTTCTCAGGTCGAGGCTGCTATTATTTTTATTTTTAGGCGGGATGCAGCTGATGAAGTGGCGTTTGTTTATTTATTGGTTTTCGGCCCCCAAGTTGGAACACGAGATCGCCAGAAGAGAAACTCCCTCTGTGACTCATTGCAGGAACATCTAGCATTCCAGCCAGCATAAATATGATTAAAACAACTTTCCCGAGAGCCCCGGTTATATTCTAACAAAGGAACACATTAGCCAAGCTGACCATCTCTGGACCATTTTGCTTCTGGGAAGAGAGCTGTCTGGGGCCTTTTTATGTGCTAGGCTCTTTATGAGACCTGGAAGCACACTTCTCATGAGCTGATTCCTCTGTGGCTTGGAGATTGTCATCATAACACAGGGCCTTCTTCACGGAGTCATTGAAAGTGTCACCCATTGGAGAGACACCTGGCCATAGTGACCTGAATTGGTGACATTTGGGTCTTCACATAATAAGCACTTCCCAGGGCATGGCTGGTGTAGCAGACATGGTTTGTCCCCTGCCCCCATGTCCCCTCAGATCAGCTTCTGTTCCCTGAAGGCTGCTTACTACAAATAGCTGTGACTGTTCTTGAGGACCTTTTACCCCCTCAGGATTGCACTAGGCCACCTGCCCGGCTAGTTCAAGGGGCCAGAGACTTAACACATCATTCAGGAGCAGCCTTTGACCTGTGATGGTTGGGGTTTGGTAAATAGACACCCCAAATTGGAAGCATGTGTTCTATACCACCTCCCAGAATCCCCAGTGGAATCGAGCCCTAGTTACCCACTATGGCAACTTAGTTGACAAATTGGCTTCCTTCTTTTCCATGTCTCCTTGCTTCACTCCTCTACGGGTATTTTCTGAGATCTTCTCCCAAATAAACTACTTCCAGGCAAATCAGCCTGTTCATGGAGCAGCACAAACTCAGATAACTAGCCGGTTGGGTTCACGAAAACTCAACAGCCCTCCCCACACCGTCACCATCACCATTGGTGATAGAAAGTTGACACTGGCTAGGGCCTTGCAGTAGCGTGTTGTACGTGGCATGTAGCCCTTGAGAGCTCCTGACTTCTGTATGGAAACTTGGTAAGACAGAAACCAGAGTTTCAAGGGGTAGCCAGTTCTTCAGCAGGGCCCTGGACTAAGACATAATGGCAACTTTGGACGCTGCCAAAATCTCGGTATCCGGGAAGCACATATTCCTGAGGTTCCAGCGAGTGAACAATACGTGTTTGCAGACTGAGTCTATAAAGAAATGAATAATTGACTCACATTCACTTCCTCTCTTAGTTCTGAGTACTTAGAGGTAGAGGGCACATCCTACCCCCTTTTTGAACTTCAGATGCCTTTTAGTGGAGCCAGCAACCTTGGTCATAGTTGTAGGTTCCTGTTTCTACGGAGAGATTTCAAGATCAGAAGACCCCTTCCCATGATTGGTATCTGAAACCCCTAGATTAGAGTTTTATTTCTTTGTCCGTAACTTTGTCCACTGATTGGATTATCCTTACTATACCAATAAAGGAAACATAATCCTTGAACCTAGCAGTCATGGACCTCAGTGAGAATGACTATCGGCCTCTTTCTGGAAAACCCAGTTTTGATGGAGGAACCCAAATCTGACTGACTGCCCAAGGAGCGGTGAGGGGTAGAAAAAAGAAGATCAGGTGTCAAAAGAAGATAAATCTATGTTTGTTTTTTTCTAGAGCCGACAGCCCAGCCGAGTCGCAAGTGAATGTGCTTGGCGGCTTTAGAAGCATGGGACAAGGTTGTCCCAAAGTTGGGTCACCTTTCTTCTGTACCTTTAGCGCTGGTGAACAGTTTCTTACCTTTCCACGTCCTCATCCTATTGAGAAGCTCCAGCACCACCTCTCCCTCCACCGCGCTGCGCAGCGACTGAGCTGTGGCTCCTGGTGTCCCTTCATGTCCAGACGAGTGGCACTCAGTTGGTGGTCTTCTCCTGGCTTCCCTCGTCTCTCTCTTGGTGTCTCCTCTCCTGCAGCCGAGCGACCGTCCTCTCGTTTGGACCTACACCTCCTTTGAATCAGTCTCTCCCCTTCTTTCCTTCAGTTCTCGCCCGTTGATCTCAGAAAACCCCTCTACTTTCTCTGTCCCTCTTGTCCTTACCCTCTTCCTCTGCTCCTCCACCCCTACTTTGTTTTTGTTCCTCTGGCGAGTGAGGAAATGACCCGAATGCAGTCGATAAGCTGGGAGGAGAGCCACGTGGGCCCTTGTGCCAAGGAGAAAGAAGCCTGTAGGACCTAAAGTGAAATGATGCTTCGTAGCCAATCAGCAGTAAATGCTCCTGAGTCCATATTCAAGATGCAGAAGGCTCTGGCCACCGCCTCTTTCCCTCCCAGCCTATCAGCCTGAATGACGACTAGATTTTTGTATTTTGTCGTTTTGCCATTGCCTTTCATTTCCAGTAGCGCCACAGTGTTGCTTTCTGTTTTCACTGCACCTGTTCAGTATTTCAGCTACAGTGGGGGCTAAGTGAATTTTTATGGAGACCTCACCGTCAGGTGTTAACATTAATTCTATGTCAGATGCCTTCCCAGGCCCTTGCAGCTGATTTAAAAATAAACCTTCGAACAGACAGGGTTTTAACTTGGGAGCTTAATGTACAAACCCAATGGGACCATTTGTAATGCTATTTAAGATGCTCAGAGGAAATATGAGCCGTGGATCTGACCATGATGACAGTAACACTGGTGACAAGGTGACAGCGAGGATGATGATGACAGCTTTGACTATGAGAATGATGATGAAGATGGGGTCAATGATGCTGACGATGATGGTGGTGGTGATGGCCATGCTTTGTGGCGTACTTTCCATGTGCCAAGCACGGTGCCAAGTACTCTACACGGACTGTTTCCTTCAGTCATTACAACCACCGCAGGTCTGTAATCCCCATTTTGCAGAGAGGGAAATTGAAGTTTTGAACTAACTTGCCCAGGCCACACAGCTCGCAAAGCTAGGCAGAGCTGCAATTGGAACCTAGGCCTGTCTGAGTTCAATACTTGTGCTTCTGACCAGTCTCCTGGGAGGCCCAGCACCCAGGGTGAGGCTGGTACTTTTTCTATGCCGATAGTTGGTGAGGGGCTCACATGCATTAGGAGAAGGGAAAATCTGAACTCCAGTCCCTTGACTTCTACAAATCTACACCCCTTCCTTCCAGTGACCCCTCAAAGGGTCTATTTCTGGCACACTAGTCTCTGGAAAATGTCCTGCTAATGACACGGGATTATAAACAGTCCTTTTCCCAGAACAAAAATTTAACCTTTGTATCTCAATCTAATTAGAAGTATTTTCTCTTCCAGAGGCAGGTTTTTTCCCCCTCTTTGTTCCGTAGCTAAGAGGTTTCTTCATTGCCAAAAAAAAAAAAAAAAAATCTCCAAACACCATAGCTTTTTAAGATGACAGCTGCTGGCCCAAGACCTTAGAAGTGACCTGTGCTCCTGGATGAGCTGGCCGCTCCAACAGCACCTGAGCATGTGTGGGGTTCTTTGTGTCCAGCTGAAGGTTGTGTGACCTCGACCAAATGCAGGGACACACACTCACTGACTCTCACAGTTCACTGTCCAGGTGGTGTCCCCTGCCACCAACAGCACTTCTTCAGGACTTTTCTCCTCGTGATTGTGAGGTTCCCCAAGACTTGAGGAGGGCACTTCTGGCCTTGTAGTTTCTGGAAAATCAACATTTCTTCTCTACTTTAGAGAGGTCCTTGCCTTAACATCTCTTCCCACTGCTGTCTCGGGACTGGCGTTCTTCCTGTAGAGACTTCCTCCCTTCCCTCTGCAGGAAATGTGGTCCTTGAGAGAGCCCCGATAGAAGCAGATAACCCTGGGAGAACACCGATTGGTGAATACTTTGGGAATGGAGCACGAGAGAAGGTGACAAGGCTGGGAAGAAAACAGTACCAAGGTAGAGAAAT